>NW_020837962.1:1634249-2113011 GCF_003676395.1 Aethalodelphis obliquidens | reverse complement strand
CCGCCCGGGTGCGCGGGGGGCCGGGGGCCGGGGCTCGGCCCGCAAAACGGGAGAAGCATAAAAAAGGGGAACGCCAGAATCAAAAAAAAAAAAAAAAAAAAAAAAAAAAAAAAAAACATAGTGAGGCACAGTCTGGCAGCCAAAGCAAATGAAAAGGAACTGCATTCTGTACTTGGGTCTCTCAGAGAACATTAAAGGGGAGCCAAGTCATAAACCTCAGCCAGATTTCTCTAAACACCATTTCCTCTTCTCACATTGCTGTCACCTCAAAACATCTCCAGACCCTCTCTCTCACCAACCTCCCAGACCCTCTCCCCAACCTCCATACTACAAAAAGTATCTCTTCTTCCCACCTCTCCCCATTATCTTTCTACTCTTTATGTTGCCTCTCTGTTTTCCTTTCCCCCTGCCAACTTTCTGCTTCAGGCAAGAATCCTTTCCTGCCACCTACAATTCTGTCTCTCTCTTTATCCATCCTCCCCTTTTTTTTACCCTGAAGAGCCTGGAGGTAACCAAACTGAGAAACACTCAACTCTGTTTAACATGAGGATGGAGAAAGGAGGTGAAAAAAGTGGGAACACTCACACATTTTTAAAAGCTCTTGTCGGGCTTCCCTGGTGGCGCAGTGGTTGAGAGTCCACCTGCCGATGCAGGGGACGCGGGTTCGTGCCCTGGTCCAGGAAGATCCCACATGCCGCAGAGCGGCTGGGCCTGTGAGCCATGGCCACTGAGCCTGCGCGTCCGGAGCCTGCGCTCCGCAACGGGCGAGGCCACAACAGTGAGAGGCCTGCGTACCACAAAAAATAATAATAATAAAAATTAAAAATAAAAAAGTCCTTGTCCCCATCACACCATGCTCTTCCCTCTGGCTGGAATGCCTGATTTTATTTTGCCCACTCATCATTTCATCCTTAAAGACTCACCACAGTTGTCCCTTTTCCAGACTATCCTTTTCACTCCCATCAGTATTAGTCATCAGCTCCCAGCTTTGCATCCATAACTCCCTGATTGTTCTGCCATTAGAGCATTCTTCACAGAGTGCACAATAGTGTACACACCTGTCTCACCCCTGCCTTGGGAGCTCCTCAAGGAATAGGGCCACATCCTCTGCACCTCTGTGTACTCAGAGCCCTGTGCAGTGCCTGGGACAAGGTAAGCCCTCAGTGAACATGTGTGAAATGAATTAATGGAAAATGCTCGAAAGCCCACATTCAGAGCTTTGCCTCTTTAACTGAGGTTTCGAATTTAGTTAATATGTGGATACTCCTGTGAAGCAATATTTTAAAGCTTCATTCATCTGTACCCTAGTCACAGGAAAAGGAGAGACCAGGAGGCCACTGAACAACTAAAGAAAAAACTGAATAAATTAGAGGAAGATGAAGACCCTGCAGACATATTTCCTTTCCTCACAATTTTGTCCAGAGCCCAAAATTTTGGACTTCTTCATTGTTGACTCAGGAATTCTGGAGTTCCCAGGACTTTATTAGGTGAATACAGATATGAATGAATCACCAACACAAAAGTATCTGAGGACTACACACGTACCATCATCTAGTCAAAGTGGTAAATGTAATCCTGGAATCAGACATGTATGCGTGCAAATTCTGGCCTCACTACCTTTGTGGTCTTTAGCAAGTCTCTTGGTCTTAGTTTCCTCATCTGCAAAATGGGAATAATAATTTACGTACCTGAAATGGTTTAGGGACAGAATAAATTAGTTAATGAATGTAACATGCTTAGCACAATGATTCACACACAGGACTCAATAAATGTTTCCATTGTCATCTTTTAAATATGACCTCAACTCCCCCAAGGGCCCCAGTGTCTCTGTCATAGGCAGACCAATACAGAATTCCTTGAACAGATGTCAAAGCAACAGATAATTCTGGCACATGTAAGAGATGAGCTGAAAGGACAGTAAACACGAGAAGGAAATAGTTCTGGAGGGGAAGTCAAAAAGAGATCTACAGACACACAGAGATCAGCATTTCCTGCTTTCTCCATAATACACCATCACCAGCTGCTGAGATAGGTCACCTGCTAGTAATCATCAGGAGAGAAATGCCACATCACATTTCCAGAATTTGAGCATAAAATACTACAGACTCAAAGGGAAAAAGTATGGTACCACAGAGGACAAAAAATGGTTCTGAATGTCTCCAAGAAGCAGGACTAATCAGATGAAGGAGAGGCAGCCACCGACACAAAGCAATTCGAGAAACAGCAATCTTTCCTAAATGAAGAAACATTAAACGAACAGCTCCCAGGGTTCCAGGAGCCCTGAAAAGCCCTCACACAGAGAGCATCTCTGTACCAAGTATCCGTGGGTAGGGGCTGCCTAAGTGATTTCTGTTCTCCCTCCAAACTCCTTTGGGTGGGCTTGACCGTCCTCGGAGGAACCAATAGGCAGGAAAAACAGTCAAGGTACCAAGTCGCCGCAAGAGGTAACAGACTACATTAACCATGAATTTGGGGGCGACGAAAATGTCTTAGAACTAGATAAAAGTGATGGTTGCACAGCACTGCGGATGAACTAAATGCCACTGAACTGCCAGCCTTAAAATGGTTAATGATAATTTTATGTTATATGAATTTTACCTCAATTTTTTTTTAAAGAAGAAGCCATCTCTCTATTTTTCTCTCACCCTCCCCGCACCCCTCAGAGGAGTCTATCTGTTCCTATCCTTAGTGCCATTTTTCTTTGTTTTCTCCTTCCATCACCCTTCTTGGATCATGTTCAAGTGTGAATAACTCTCATAAGTATCAAGTCACCCAAAAGACAAAGCCAAGACCTTCCACAAAGAAGAACCAGTGTTCAAAGAAGGTTCCAGAAGGGAAAGCAGAATGGTTGTCTTGAGCATCTCAGCAGCCCTATCTAAAAGCACAAGTAATATATCATTTTGTCCACTACCCCCTCTGTTTCTCCTTTCTGACCCTTGAGGAAAGCTCATTATTAATAGACTCAAACCACCCCATGCCCCACTTTTTTGTTTCTTCCAATACTTATCTAACTCCAGCCTCTTCTCTGGACCTTGGATTAGAAGAATCTCTTTCCTGCTTCCCTCTCTTCTGCACTTAAATCCTTCATGCTTGGGTCAGAAGAATTTTTAATATAACAATTTATCATGTTAATGTCCTGAACTGAAACATCAGATGGCTCCCCACTGCTAATACAATACAGTTCAAATTCAAACAGGAGGGGCCATTGCAAGATGACGCCAACCCCATCCTTCTGGCTCCAGCCTCATTCCTGATGGAACATGCTCTGTCAGTAAGCATTCTTTCAAGGTTTTGTTTCATTGCTTACCCTCCCTCTTCCTGAAATACCTGTTCATTCTTCCCTTTCCTGACGATAAAATCTGTCTCATCCTTCCAGGCCCACACCTATCACCAGCTTGGGGACACCTTTGCTGACTCTCATGCTCAGAGTCAACCTCCCCCTTCTATTTTCATTAGCATTAGTTATGCTGATGTGTTTCATGATAAGAACAGCTCAGGCAGACTACGAATGCCTTGAAGATGGAGACTTTGCCTTTGTTAGCTCTGTGTCTCCATCCCCAACACAATGACTGGCACACGTGTGCCAAGACATTGGTCTGTTGAAATAAACTGGTTTGAAAATTCTCAAGGACACAAAAAGGATTTTGAGCAATGTGTCCTGGACTTCCTGAGCCTTCTAACTTCCATAAAAATGAGATCTGCAGGAGAGTCCTTGGGAACTAATTAAGCATTAGGACATTTCTATGCTCAGACACAGGCATCCATGCACTTCGGAAACACTCCCACAAAATAGAACCATCAGCCTAAGTTCGCCTTTCTTAACTCATTAATATTTGACTTCTCTGGCTCTCAGATGTCTCAAATATTTTAATTACAGAATCTTATTACATGCTCAGGGATTTTAAAAGAAACAATTTTCATTAAAGTTTTATGAATCTGACTCAATATGTGAATATATTTCAATCCAATATGTATTAATAGTAATTAAAATTTATGGCACACTTACTTAGTGCCAAGCATTATCTCATTTAATCCTGACCAAAGTCTTAATGAGGTTCAGAGAAGTTAAGTATTTGCCCAAGGTCACACAGAGTCTGACTCAACCAACACACTTTGCCAGTTTCTGAAGCTGACTGTCTCATTACTTTTTATTAATAATTTCTACCTATGGAACCTTTACTACGTTTAAGATGGCATGCTTGTTCTCATAAATGCCAGGAAATCAATGCTTCCCTCCTTGCCCAGAGCAGCCCTCAACCAATGACTGATTCTTCTCCTTGGATAGACTATCTCAAAGGCTGTATTCTACACTGATTCCCAGAGCTGCCCAATGGGATTAAGCTCTAAAGACCCATCTGGATAACACACCCTTTACTGGCTACCTTACCTCTCCTTACTTTACACTCTCCAGTGTTGTTACATGGGATCACCTCCCAAATAAAGTAGTTGTATTCAAATCCTTGTCTCGAGGCCTGCCCCTGGGGGAACCCAAACCAATATAACGTTCCACATCAGGGTCAGCAAAATTTTCCTGTAAGGGGTCAAACAGTAAATATTGCTAGCCAAGCTGTTCTATCACAGCTACTCAACTCTGCCACTATAGCACAAAGTTGTAGAGACAATATGCAAAGGAATAAGTGTGGTTGTGTTTCTATAAAACTTTATTTGTGCACATCGAAATTTGAATTTCATATAACTTTCACATGTTGTGAAATATGATTTTTCTTTTGATTTTTTTCAACCATTTAAAAATGTTAAATCCATTCTTAGCTTGTAGGCAAGAGTTTGCCAACCCCTCCCTGCTTTACAATATCCTCTTGTAACCCTATCATTAACCATATGAGACAAGAATCATTGTTACTGAGTCCAAGCTCCTACTGCTCGCCACACAACAGGCCAATAAATCGAGAGACAAATTGTTGGGTCGAGGAACAGCAATGTTATTCGGAAAGCCAGCAGACCCAGAAGATGGTGGACTAGTGTCCCCAAGAACCATCTTGCCCAGGTTTGGATGCTAGGTTCTTTTATAGAACAAAGAGGGGGAGGTGGGGAGGTAAAGTAAAAAGGCAGTAAGTGTTGCAAATATTTCCTGGTTCCACCTAGACTCCAAAGGGGATGTGTTAATTTCTTCTTTCCTGTAGCCATTCACAGGTGGGCTGAGTCAGGATGTTTCCTTTGAGCTTAAACAAAGGTATTTAAACTTAAAACTCAGGCATGGGAGGCAGGGTTCCCAGAGGTGGGCATTTAAGCTTATAGGCAACATCTCTTTAGTGATTAACTTATAGCAAAAGCAATAGAATACAAAGGTTAAAGTAAAAGAAATGGGTCCAATATGGAGTCAGATTTGTTCTTCCCTATTACACCATAATTGTTGCCATTTTCCAGATGAGGAAAACAGAAGTTTAGGAAGGTAAAGTGGTTTTAAGATAACACACAAATTCCAACGAATAAGCGTGGTACACAAGGTCCTAGAATGGTCCTCTGGAATGCCTATTCAAAAGTTCTCAACACCCCATCACTTTAGAGAATAAAGTGATAACTTCTCTGGTGGTTCCTGAGTCGGCACCTTCCTCTCTGCCTACCTAGGCTTTGACAGAGCAGTGTGGTGACTCAGCATGAAGTAGTGGCAGCAGCTGCTCCCAGATGCCAGCCAAACATGGCTTGCTGGAACACTTCTTGGAAACAGCTGCTCTTCCTTCCTTTGCTAAGAAACCATGCAGTGTCAGAGCAGGACAGGAGAGCCTGAGGAGATCCAAGGGTCGGCTGAGGGACACCTTGGAGACAGGACAGCTGGAGCAAGTCTCCATTTACCTGCCGTTCTGTTGGCATGAGACCACCTGTATTTTTCTATAGTGTTTGTGTATGTATACAGATACACCTGTAAATGTGATTAAGAACACAGTACATCACACACCTGGGGCTGAACAGAGCTTGGCTTAGACAAACTTAAAAGCTCGAAGTATGCATGCCAAGTCCCAAGTTTATTCCATAGTATAGTATAACAGAAGCTCTTCCTCACTCCATCCAGTTGGCCCAATGCCCCTAGGGGGTGATACTACTAGGTAGGACTTACCTGGTCCTTACCACGTGCCAGGCACTAGACTAAGACTTTACATACAATAGTTTGTTTTATCCTCACGGAAATCCTATGAGGTAGGTGCTATTGGAAACCCCATTTTACAGATGAGGAATCCAAGTGTTCAAGTAATTTTCCCAAGGTCACACAGCCCGTGAGTGACAGAGCTGGGTTTTAGAGTCCATGCTGTAAACCCGGGGTTGGCCAACATTCTATGTAAAGGGCCAGATAGTGAGTATTTTAGGTTCTGCAGGACATATATGGTCTCTGTCACAAATTATTATTATTATTATTTTATAATTATTTTACAATGTAAAGCTCATTCTTAGCTCAAGGATTGTTCAAAAACAGCCTTTTCTAAGCCATTATCCCATGATGTTTTGATGTTTGAAAAACTGGCCCCAATTCTCCACACTCACCCACATCCATCTGCACCCTATGCCAATGACTCTGCAGAGCCAGCCCACTCTGACCTTGGGCTTGACCATGCGACTTGCTTTGGCCAATGGGATGTAGGCAAATATGGCACACGCACACAGAGGCTTGAAAAGCATTTGCACATCTCTCACTCTTGCATCTTTCCTGCCGTCACAAGAACATGCCCACGTTGGTCTGCTGGAGGATGAGTCACATGGAACAGAACTTGGTTGCCAATCTCCCCAGCAGAAGCCAGCCTAAACTAGCCAATCCCTATTTAACCCCCAGACTTGCTTGTGAAAGATCTCAGCCAAGTCCAGCAGAGCTGCTTACCCAACTTGCAGCCAACCACAGAGCATGAGCAAGCCAGCTGGCATCAGCCAACCCTGAACCTTAAGAGCTAAATCAATGTGTATTATTGTATGTCATTGAGTTTGTCATTTGTGACTGTTTGTTATGCAGCACTGTAGTACCAATAAATAACTGACACATGCAGTATTAATAAAGCCTTTGGGTTGCCATTAACTGAATCCCAAGTGAAGTAAAAGAAGAAAGACACAGCATTCTTGTACGTTTCCTAGAATGACCCATGGAAGTCAAGGGTTAAAACAATCCCTCCTCTTCCCTCCAGTCTCCAGTCACACAGCCATCAGCAGTTTTTGAATTTTGTACTTTGGGAAGGGAGGCTAACAGACTCCCCTCCTTCTGGCTGAAGTAAAGAGTCCCAGGGGAAGGCAGTCATTGGTTCTGGAAGGTGGGATACCATGATTTGCTGAACTGGAGTCAGGAGACCACATGGGCTCACATTGAAACATGGATGCTCCTGCTACAATCCATATGTACAAGACAGAAGGGATGATTCATGGCAAAATGTGCCGTGTGTCCTCCCTGCAATGGACACTCCACTGCACTGTGGAGGTGCTTACAGTAAAGTTGAGATTGTGAACCCTGGAGCCGGACAACTTTGGTTCAAATCTGGCTCTATCATTTACTCAACCACAAGTTATTTAACATCTCTGCACCTCAGTTTTCCCATCTGAAGTGGTGTTAATAACAGTACCTACATCATGGGGTACTCTTGTTACCCTTATGAAGATAAAATGAGTTAGTATTTGTAAAATGCTTAGAACAATGCCTGCCATAGAGTAAGGAGCATCCTTTTTGAGGGACAACAATTGCACACCAAGGAAATATGTATAAGAACACACTAACTGATATATATAGAGATAGATGATAAATAGATAGATACATAGATAGATAGATAGACAGATACTAACTGGCAGCAGGGAAGAATGGTGAAATCATTTACAACCAGGCCAGGGTGAGAACAAGTTAGAGTATTAATCAAGAGTAAAAGTGATCAGCTGCCTTAAATGCTTATATTCTGCCTGGGGCTGTAATTCTTATATATCACACACTTGCTTTAGGAGAGAAACTGGAGTATTCAAGGGTAAACAACAGAAAGAAAGGTTGTTGGCTTATTGATGCTTGAGTATTTCTCTGGGCGCCAGGAAGCTTTCCAAAGGCTCATAAATGTCCACCTAAGTACAGAGGTCCTGTAGACATGGCAGACTGTTATTTGACTCCCCAGTACTCACTCCTTCCTTTTTCCATGAAAATAGAACCTCAATTTAGATTAAGCTGTGCGTCCAGCCTCAATCAATCGATCGGGATTGGTTTAAGCCAATCACAGCAATTCTATTTCCAAATTTCCCAGCCTCCTTAGCACATGAGGGAATCACATGAGACCAATTTTGGCTACTGAGACATAAGGGAACTCTGCTGTAAGGATTTCTAGAATCTGGGTAAGCTTTAACTTTACTGGCAAAAAGTTTAAAATGTAGCTCACATGACCTTTTCTTCCATTATCTAGCTTTGAATGAAGAAAGGATGACTGGAGAAGCCCAGCTGCTTTGTGACTGTAAGGAAAGACCAAGAGGAATACAGAGATATCAGCCACACAGTGTTGAAACCATTGAAACAATGCCAGCAATTACCTACATTTGGAATCCTCATTACAGGAGAAAAATACAGTCTGAATGGATATCCTGAAACTCATGAGAGTACAGTCCAGGTGGAAACAGTGGAGCACAGGCCTAAACTATGCTGCTCCTTAAAAGGCTAATACAAGTAAGTTTGAGCTAAGCTGCATCCTCACTTCCCATCTTGGAACACACCGTGTACTAAGTACTTAGTACAATGTACTGAAAACTCCTGAATCTTGCATGCTGTGGGGAGAGACTACCTCTCCTTGCTCTGGGGTCCAAGTACAGATTCCGGGAGAAGGAACCCATTGGTTCAAGGGGATAGCATATTGTGATTGTCCCATTTGATTGGGGTGATCACTCTCTGAGGACATGGAAGCAGATGACTTAGTTACACAGCTGCTCCTGCTACCATGATATGGCTAAGGAGGAGGGGTAGTTCCTAGCAAGGGATGCTGGGTGTCCCAGCCTGCAGTGTGTCCCAGTTTGAGTCCCTTACAGTGAGGAAATCACTGTGGTGAAGATTATAGGACATTAAAGGCTCTGAAAAGTCCTGCAATAAAGACATTTATACCATTTTTGCTTAACTCAATGTTTCCCAAACTCATGGTATCATAACCCTATTTTCCTTTTTTTTTTTAATTTTCCTTTTCTTAAAACTTAGCTTAACATCTCATAATATTAAACCATGGATTTCATGTTTTTCAAAATTCACTTTGGGAAACTAACCTAGAACAAAACCAGCTTCTTTACTGTCTCATTAGAGGGGCATCTTCATACTGGAATTAATGCTAATTTATTAAAGCATCATCTTCTCTCAGAGAGCAGGATAGAGATGAAAATAGTCAAAGGTGGCCCCAGATGAGAGGTTAGAAATGGGTCAGTTCAAACTTTCACTGTATAGTTAAGAAAATAGATGATCCAGCCAGGGAATAGCTCACTCAAGGGTCAATGGCTCAAGCTATTGGAAGAACACAGAGCAACCTCTCCATCACGGTGGGCTCCAATCCTTAGGGGCTTCCCTATTACAGAGGACAATCCGAAACTATCAGATTTCACACGCGGAGGGTGCCCCACCATGGAGGAGTGGGTGCAACTGAGCATATGGCAAGGAAAGTCCCAGAATGTGGCTCAGGATAATCCAAGTTCTCATATTTCCTCAGTACTAGTCAATAAAGGCTAAGAATGTTTTCAGAGCAGACTATCTGGCAACAAATTCAAGTTCTGCCACTTACTAGCTGCGTGACCTTGGAGAAGCCACTTAACCTCTCTGTGCCTCAGTCTTCTCATCGGATACATGGGTATGGTAAGTCTCCACTTGGTAGATCAGTTGCGAAGGATTAATTTATATAATACTATTCAAATGCTTAGGACTGCGCCTGGTATATAAAGTAAGTGGTGAAAAAAATGTTTACTTTTATTATATGATTTCATTTATATGAAATGTCCAGAATAGGCACATCTTAAGAGACAGAATCTAGATGAGTGGTAGCCAGGAGGTGGGGTGAGTAGAGACTGGGGGAGGGACTTGGTAAGGGGTATGAAAATGTCCTAAAACTGATAAGTGGTGATGGCAGCACAACTCTGTGAATAGACTAAAAACCATTTAATTGTGAACTTTAAAGGAGTGAATTATATGGTATATGAATTATATATCAATAAAGATGTTAAATAAAATATAAGTATGGGGACTTCCCTGGTGGCTCAGTGGTTAAGAATCCACCTGCCAACGCAGGGGCACGGGTTCGATCCCTGATCCAGGAAGATCTCACATGCCGTGGAGAACTAAGCCCACGCACCACAACTACTGAAGCCTGCGCACCTAGAGCCCATGCTCCACAACAAGAGAAGCCACTGCAATGAGAAGCCCGTGCACCACAACGATGAGTAGCCCCCTACTCACCGCAACTAGAGAAAGCCCACGTGCAGCAACGAAGACCCAACTCAGCCAAAAATAAAATAAATAAATAAATGTTAAAAATAATAATAAGTACATACTTGATTAATTTTAATGGAGGAGTCACATCAGAGTTTAGACTAGAACTTTGTACTTAGTAGGTAGTCAGTATTATGAAACTGAATATACTGTTTTGTCTCTAAGATGCATTTTTTTTTACTTCACATTCTAACTCTTCCAAAATCAGGATGTATCATGTAACTGATATGTATATTTAATGTCATTTCCCATCCCCCCAAAAGGCTGCTCTTAATAGTTCATCTCTCAATTAGCAGCATTCTGGAATGAAGAAATAATGGTAACACATGATGCAGCAATGTTATATCTCAGTAAAGCTGGGGGAAAAAATGTGGTAACAAATGCACTCATCCAATCATTTGTTGAACATTATTATGTGCCAGATTTCAGAAAGCACTGCCATTCACACCTTCCTCAACTGAGGACTCTCGTTTAAAATGTTTATCTGCAGGCTTTTGATAAAACAGAGTGGCATTTGACTCGGCTTAATGGCCTTTCACATCCTTGTTGAGAGCCGCCTGTACACCATGTTTCACTACCTAGGATGTTGTAGCAGGCGCTGCCCATCCGATCCCATGTATCCTTGGCCCACCTCTGAGTTCACCTGTAGACAAAGTCGATGGTCTTTCTGCCTGTGGATGGCTTCCCACTTCAGGAACTCACAGCTTTCTGCTTCTCTGCCCAAAATCTTCTTCCCAGCCAGGGAGTTTGCCCAGCAACACAGGGAAGAGAGAAGTGCCAGGGATCCAATACCCTGGGAAAAACAGTCAGTGAATCTACATCCTGGCCTCTTAGTCTGGACAATTCAGGAGGCATGTTTCACATGGTTTCTCAGAGGATTCCCAATGGGATGGAGCCCCAGTTGCCCAAGAACATGCTCATGAATGAAACTTTACTGGATCTTCTCCCTTCCCTCTCGTTTCCCCCCTCCTCCTTCAATGTGATTCATAGGGTCCATTTCCCCAGATAAACTGATTGGGTCCCTGTCTTGGGGTTTGCTTTCAAGGAAACCCAAGCTAAGGCTGATGCCTTGAAGACAACTGAAAACTTCAAACAGATGCTTTTACATATATTTATTTGTACTTCACCTCACCTTACAGAGGATTTGTGGTGACCTAGAACTGAATACACTTAATAAAATAATGAATTCATAAATAATAAGGAACTGGGACCATGAAATTAAGGAATAGGTAGTGTATTATTCAGATTCAACTGCCATAACAAAATAGCACAGATTGGGACTTCCCTGGTGGTCCAGTGGTAAAGAATCCACCTTATAATAGAGGGGCACGAGTTCAATCCCTGGTCAGAGAACTAAGATTCCACATGCCTCAGGGCAACTAAGCCTGTGCACCACAACTACTGAGCTCGCGCACCTCAACTAGAGAGCCTGAGTGCTGCAAACTACAGAGCCCACACGCTCTGGAACCCACACGCCACAACTACAGAGCCCACGCACTCTGGAGCCTGTGCGCCACGACTAGAGAAGAGAAAACCTGCACACCACAACTAGAGAGAAGCATGCACGCCGCAACAAAGAGCCCAAGTGCCACAAAGAAAGATCCCGCGTGCCTCAACAATGATCCCACGTGCCACAACCAAGACCCGAGACAGTCAAAAATAAATAAAATGAATAAATAATAAAGTAAATCTTAAAAAAAAAATAGCACAGACTGGATGGCTTAAGCAATAGAAATTTATTTCTCATAGTCCTGGAGGCTGGAAGTCCCAGATGAGGGTCTCTCTGGGTGCCATTTCTGGTGAGAGCTCTCTTCCTGGCTTGCAAATGGCTGCCATCTCACTGTGTCCTCACATGGCCTTTCCTCTGTGCCTACACAGAGAGGGAGATATCTCTGGCATCTCTTCCTCCTCTTATGAGGCCACCAGTCCTATTAGGTTGAGGTCCTACCCTATCACATTATTTAAGCTTATTTACCTCCTTCAGACCCCATCCCCAGATACAGTCACATTGGGGGTTAAGGCTTCAACATATTTAAGGGGACACAAAATTCAGTCCACAGCAGGTGGCAACTAATAGACTGTATTTTAATTCTTTGTGTATGTATCTGTTTTCCTCCACAGACACGTCTATGTATTCCCATAGCCTCTGATGGTCTGGCATGAATGGTGCTCAGTATATGTTGGCATGAATGGGTGCTCAGTATATGTTCATCAAAATGAGTTGAATGAAGAGAATACAACTGTGCTGGCCGCCAAGAGCATATGTGGATTTCTGAATACAAGAGCGCTACTTGGCAGCCAAAACTAAAAAGGGAGGCACAGGTAGTGGCATAGTTCTCATTATCAAAAAAGTAATAGTCTATTTTGTCAAGGAAACCACTTTCAATTTAAACACTCAGACATGGCATTTCTCCCACTCTTACAATATCTCCAAGCCTCTGCTTTTCCCTTTTATCTCTACAGAATATCTGTTTCCCTCTCTTCAAAATAGCTTTCAAGTCCCTGTTCCATCTTTGCTCAAGCTCCAAGAAGATTCTTATTTTTAAAAAGGAGTTGTGCTCTCCAAACACCATTTCTTAATGAGGAACTTTTGGCTGTTGGTGAAAGAAATCTCAACTCAAAAGTGCAAGCAAAAGGAGGAAATTAGCTCATGAAAATGTAAATCACAGGGGTAGTCAGGCTTCAGGTATGGCTGAATCCAGAAGCTCAAACAATGTCATCAGGACCATGTGTCCCTCCATCTTTCATGTCTGCATCTCCCCTGCATTGGCCTGTTTGTAGACAGATAGTCTCCTCCAAGATGGCTTCTAGAAAAACTAGGTTTACATTCTCAGAGCTCCAATTTTAATAGGAAAGAGAAAGCATGCCTCTTTTCTGACCATGCAAGCCAAAAAGTCTCACAACAGGATCATAATGACCTGATTGGCTTGGCTTGGGTCATGTGACAACAACCCAGTGGTTTGAAGGATATGAGAGTCTGATTGGCCAGGCCTGGGTCACATGCTCACCTCTGAAGGAAGGGAGGGGGGATGAGGAGAGGCAGGGAGAACATCATGATGGAGTCAACTCCACCAGAAGCACGTGGACTAGGGACTTTCCTGGTGGCACAGGATTTAAGAATCCACCTGCCAACGCAGGGGACATGGGTTAGAGCCCTGGTCCAGGAAGATCACACATGCCGCAGAGCAACTAAGCCCATGCACCACAACTACTGAGCCTGCACTCTAGAGACCACGAGCCACAACTACTGAGCCCATATGCTGCAACTACTGAAGCCTGTGCACCACAACTACTGAAGCCCATGCACCTAGAGCCCCTGCTACACAACAAGAGAAGCCACCGCAATGAGAAGCCCACGCACTGCAAAGAACAGTAGCCCCCACTCACAACAACTAGAGAAAAGCCCACATGCAGCAACAAAGACCCAACGCAGCCAAAAATAAATAGATAAATAAATAAATTTTTTTAAAAAAAGCATATGGACTAAAAGTGGGGGAGAGATGATAACTGAGAGGAAATTTAGGATACACCTATCAGAGAAAGTGTGTATGGTAGATTCTGGGCAGGAAATGACCAACACTCCACAACTTGCAGTTAGGATCAACCATTCTTTCATATTCTGTTTTATGTTAGGGGTGAGGAGGGTCAACCATAACAAATCCAATCACTCAAATAAATTCATTTTATATTTTAAAAATAAAATAAAAGTTCTTTTCAGGACCATCCAAAATCACAGTTATGAATCAAGTATCAGGAAATGGATTTTTCATGGAGACATACACAATATTCCTTCTGCAAAAAAACAAATGTAGCTAAAAAAGATAATCTATTTTAGGGCTTCCCTGGTGGCGCAGTGGTTAAGAATCCGCCTGCCAATGCAGTGGACACAGGTTCGAGCCCTGGTCCAGGAAGATCCCACATGCCACAGAGCAACTAAGCCCATGCGCCACAACTACTGAGCCTGTGCTCTAGGGCCCGCGAGCCATAGCTACTGAACCCACGCACCACAACTACTGAAGCCTGTGTGCCTAGAGCCCGTGCTCCACAACAAGAGAAGCCACCGCAATGAGAAGCCTGCGCACCGCAACGAAGAGCAGCCCCCGCTCGCCACAACTAGAGAAAGCCTGCACGCAGCAACGAAGACCCAACACAGCCAAAAATAAATAAATAAATAAAAAATTTTTTAAAAAAAGACAATCTGTTTTAAAAGATTTAGGTATTACAAGGCTTGACTGGGCAGTAAACTGCAAATACCAGTGAGTTTCATTCCCGAACACAGCCTGAAAGACACATAAGAAGAGCCATCATTGTTTTGCAAACTGGAATCAGCTTGTTAGACTTAGTTGCCAGACAAGCAACGGGCAGGCAGTGTGCTGACTCTCAGAGACATTCATCTCCACTCAGTCAGACCTTCTCCCACCAAAAGAACAAAGGGTTAAAATTTTTTTTTAAAAAAGCCGAAACTAAGACTTCCCTCAGCTTCCAGGAGTTAAATTTTTGAGGTTTTTTTTGGTTGAAAGCTCTCTAGCATCTCTCCTAAAGAAATCAGCCCAGCTGATGGACCCTTGTCAACTGAGCCACGGCTTTCTCCCAATATACCCAACTTTTCAATCTATATTCCCTGCAACAGGAAGGAGTATGCATAACCATCATTAATTCATAGCTGCATTCTCAGGGTATAGCAGTTATCTATTGCTAAAATAATGCTGCATAACAAACTCCCCCCAGACTCAGTGTCTTGACAAAATAGTTATGTTAGCTCATGAGTCTACTTGGCTGGGCGGTTCTTCTGGTCTTGGCTAGATGTCAGCTGCGGACTGGGAGATTCAGTTCTGCTCCATTCATCTCTCATCCTCCCCGTGGGACCAGTGGGCGAGGCTAGAACTGTCTTTCTCATGGCGGTGGCAGAGGGCAAGCAAGAGCAGACAGGACCAATCATGAAGCATTTGCATGCCTCTACTTGTGTCACATTTGCTAACACTGCATTGGCCGAATCAAGTCACATGGTTGTCCAGAGTCAGAGTGGGAGGGCTCTATAAAGGCACATGACGTGGCTCTTGGGCGGGGTACCATTTTTACAAACTACCAAAGGAGACAGCCATAAAAACAAACACAAAGGCAGTCTTGGGTCTAATTAGCTGGTATTTAGGCAATAGAAAGCAGAATTTATTTGTCCAATGTAGTAACTATTTTTTTTTTTAAACTTTTCCTTAAATGGCTTTTATTTAGAGGGAGGATGGACACAGAAGCCTCTTGTGGGCTTGAATGTCAAGCAAGAAAGGTCCAGATATCCAAGGAAATGAAGGAAGAAGGGAAGACTTTAATACTAAAAAAGGAAAATCACAGCTCCTGCAGAGGAGAGAAGAGGCCCCAGGAGGTGCCTAAGTAACCCACGATGAGGGTCTACCAAAACATCAGCTTTTTGCCGAGAAATCTTCAAGGTGACCCCAGGCAAGAACTTCAGGATTTGGGGAGGATGAGGGAGCATTCCAGTGAGGTATTCAAAAGGAGAGGGAGCCACTTACTTTCACGAGTGGTTAAAACACCCAGAGCTGAACCTAAAATTAGGAAATTAAAACTAAATAAGGGAATTCAAGCAGGACCATTTCCATCAAAAGCCCCAAGCATATGGGCCACACTGTCAACTGGAGACCATCAAACTGAAAAGTGTAAATGAATCTGGGAGGTTAGACAGATCAGTTGGAAAAGGAGGAAAGGGCCTTTTGAAAGCCCAGATCGGAGATCTGATTTTGTCACCGGCAGGAAAGCTGCCCTCCACTTCTGTCTGGCCCTTTGAGATAGCTGCCTGCCTTAGAACATTTGGTGTTGCCCCTGGAAAACTTTCTACAAAGAAAACAATACATAAAAGTCCCCCAGGATATTACTCAATAGAAAGCTCTTTTTGAAAGTGTCTGTAACAGCCTGTTGTGTTTTAATGAGTTGAAACGTGTGTCTCCACTGGCTGGGATTTTAAAGAGAGGCTTTTTCTGCCTGCTCCCTCTGGCTCCTACTAGTTCTGTTTGATTCTGCATATTCATAAAATGCTCGGCAGGACACAGCACAGTTCAAACAGGCTTTCAGCTTTGCCGACTTCAACAAGCGTGTTCCTCTCCACTTGGCAGTTAATTCACTGAGCTCATAAGACACACTGGGCATTTCGAGCTGCAAGTTGGCAGAGCAAGGTGCAGATTTCAAAGACTTGGGGGGCCCGGAGGAAAGGGGTTAGCCAGATGGGCTCTGCCCACTTCTGATTAGCATGGGGATTAGGAGCCTTCCCCCCATCTCAGTTTGCAAAATAGTTTATATTTTACTTTGCTGCTGCTTCTCCTTTGGGAATTCCTATTAAGCAAGAAGGCAGTTGCAATCTCCAGGAAAGAAAAGAGGAATGAAGAAAAATGCCTGCCGGTAATTTATTGAGACAAAACTTCCTTTCCTTTCTCTTGAGGTCACCCACTTCCCTCCACGCACATTGTCACCATCTGAGTTCAAGGCCACCTTGACATTTCATTTGGTTTAGAGGATCAGCCTCCTCCCTGGTCTCCCTGCCTCCACTGTGGCTCAGTGTCCTCTCCTCCACGTGGTCAGAGAAACATTTCTAGAGCACAACACTGATCTGTGTCCCTTCACTTGTTTAGTAAATGATGTACTTACTGGGCATCTACTGTGTATCAGGCAACGTGTGAGGCTCTGAGGAAATAACAGAGCTCACAGACTAGTGGACGAGATCCGCTTTGTCACATAATTACATAAATGTGAGACTACAAGGGTGGAGGTGCTATGAGGTTAAGGATGTGGACCCCTGGGAGCATATAACGCAAGGGGATGGGAGAACAGGGAAGGTCTCTCTGGGGAGGTGACCACTGAGAGCCATCTGGAAAACTTCCAAAGTTAACTAGCTGCAGAATGGGTTTGAGACAGGAGATAAGAAAAGAGTTTTCTATCAACGGGGACAAGCTTGAACAAAAGGTGGGAGGGAGCACGGTGAACTTTGAGAATCCAAACCTGTTCATCTCCTGCTCCATTTGATTTTAAAAAAAGACAAAAGTCCCTACACTGACTGCCCCATTTCCTTCCAATTCTACCTTCTAACTGAGGACTAAACCCAACTCCCAAACCCATCTGTGGGACTCTTTAGAGTGAAAGGAATAGACCCTCCTTTGTGGAGCACATAGCCAGACATAGGGCTAGATACGTGCTGTCTACACACACAGACATATACACACCAACACCACCACCACCACTCCTATGAGGTAGATGCTGGTTTTGCCCCCATTTCACAGGAGAGGAAGTTGGGGCTGGGTGTGAATAAACACCAAAACAAAGACCACACAGACTAGGAGGCGGAGCTGGGATTCCAAGCCCAGGGGTCTGACACCAGAACCCAACTAACAGGTAATACCGCTTCCCTCTGGAAGAGGAGATGGTCAAGATCTTGGGAAAGGCACTGAGGAAGCCCAATATGGTTCCTCTCTCAAGTCAAGTCCATTCCATTGTTAGTGGCTGTTTAGAACACAGCATTGAAAGGGCTGTGAAGCTCCTTCCAGGCTCCCAGGACAGCCCCTTGTAATTGATTAGCAAGGTCTGCCATGAGTACAGGACGGGGAAGGGGCAGCACATGTGCTACATATTTTTCATCCCTGGACCAGCTGAATTGATACTCTGGATTCCACCTTCCAAACGAAATCGGGGGAGTGTGGACCACAGTTCCTTCTTCATAAGAC
Source organism: Aethalodelphis obliquidens (assembly GCF_003676395.1). Taxonomy (NCBI): domain Eukaryota; kingdom Metazoa; phylum Chordata; class Mammalia; order Artiodactyla; family Delphinidae; genus Aethalodelphis; species Aethalodelphis obliquidens. The sequence continues at coordinate 2,094,876 of NW_020837962.1, read as the reverse complement.
ATTCATGGGCCTTCTCCAGGTGCTCCAGGGCTCTATTTCAGAGATCCCAACTCAACTGCAGATAGATTCAGAGATGCAGCTGAAATCAAGTTAGCCAACTCTCCCCCTGAACTTCTTCCCACCAGGCTTTTCTTCCCAGTGATACTGAGCAGCACCCTGTGGGGCTCCTGGGCCTTTCTGTGTCCCGCATTTCTTGATTACAGGAAATAGGCTTCATTCAGCCTCCACCTACCCTGAGTTCCAATGGGCAGGTTCAAATACTTGCTAATCAGGGAAGAGAGGGGATGCAGAGATAAGGGAGGAGCAGTCAAGAAACAATAGTGCAGCCTTGGGGCAGGGTCCTGGTTCCCCCTCAGGGGACACACATCACAACACCTTTGAGCTCTTTTGCAGAGACTGAAAGCCCCGCCAGGTGGGAGAAGGTACCTGTATGCTGCTGCAAGCTACCAGACCCCAGATGGGTTGGAACGGAAGGTTGATGATGCTGACTCCCACTTGCCTCACCACCAACCAATCAGAAGAAGCTCCACGAGCTGATCATGCCTTCTTTACTATAAAACTCCTCACTACCCCCTCCAGGTCAGGACACACAGTTCTGAGGGCATTAACCCACTGTGGTCCCCTTAGCCTGGCAAGGCAATAAAGCTTTTCTTTTCTACTTCACCCAAAACTCTGTCTCTGAGAATTAATTCAGTGTCAGGGTACAGAGGCCGTACTCAGCTTTACCAGGACCCCCAAAGCCCTAACTTTTAGGAAACCAAACCCATCTCTCCCCACCATGCACAAAAACCGTTAGCTAGTTGGCTTCATCTTCTTTTCCACCAGCAAAAATCAAACAGACAAAAGCAAGAACTTGATGATCTCAGACTACGTAACCAGCCTTCAACCACCTGAAGGCCTCCCAATTTCTGAGACCCTCTTTGATTTCCCAGTGCCCCTGCAGAAACTTCATTTTCATTTGGAAAACCCAGGGTTGTTTCCCTATCCATCTATTACAGTAATGCCTGGGGGTCTGACAGGGTCCTGCCTATGGGTCTGACTCTATCTGCTGGCAGAGTTTCAGCAATTTTGACCTTGTTATCCGTGCCCAATAGAGCAAACAGAAATGCTGCTCCTCTTCACCATCCAGATCTCCCCGAACTTGGAGCTTTCCTGATGAAACATAAATATGCATGCCCCTTTCATCCCCTCCACTCCTCTGCTCTGATGCCCATTTTATGAAGAACACTTTTGATGACTGGAAATGCATTCAGCTGTGTCTGCCTTTTCTTAAAGGCTGCCTTTAAAATCATCTCTCTGGGTCTAATTATCTTTTATAGAGAGACTAATATTTCACTTCATTTCTCTGTGTCTTTCGGGTTTAGCAGCCATCTCCCCTCCCTGTGATAATCTAGCCATATTACAGCACACAGGAGGGTAGGGGATTCACAGGACCCTGGGGTGCTTTCCGTGATGGAGACAGAGAAGGAAATAGCTGGGTCCTTACCAAGCTTTTTCGAAATTTAATTGCTATCGGAGCCAGATCAGTCTGGCTCATTGGCATTCTCTTTTCTCAACTCCTCCATTTTAAAGATGATTCTACATTAAATAGAAAGCAAAGGTTGCTTTTTTTTTGCTTTATTTTGAAAGGCTGATAGGACAGAGGTTTAGGGCACAGACTCTGGAGTCTAAACATCCTGGGTTTGAATGCTAGCTGCATCCTTTATTAAATGCCTGACTGAAAGTGCCACAACGTCTCTGGCTTCAGTTTTCTCACCTGTAATATGGGACTAAGCGCAGTCGCTCCCTGTGGGGTTGTTATGAGGGTGAAACAAGCTGATATTTGTGCTTAGAACAGGGCTGGAACATGGTGAGCAGTACATAAGTGTTTGTGAAATAAAATGAATGGTTTAGTCCAAAATCTCTGCCCTAACTCCTCCCTTCCATCTGGATTAACAGCTGACTGTCTCAGAATGGTATGTGGATTATTAGTGAGGGCAGACGAACACTAGAAAGGCAAAACCCACGGACTTTCCAAAAGATGTGGGAGCTCTTGCCCTGTCACAGCAAATGAACAGGGTCTCAGGAAACCCTCAGATTTTTCTTTTCCTTTCTTTTTTTCCCCCACACCATGTCTAAAACATTATTAACTAACTGTCAATGTTTGAAAAGGAAGCAGTTTCAAGTGAAAATATAATTGTATGGCTTCTCTTGAAAAAAAAAACAGAAGGTCTGCCTCTCTGGGCTCACGTCCCAACACAGCACATTGCAGAGGATGGGGCAGGCCCTCTGCAGTTCTCTGCAGCCCCTCTCTGCCTGTCTCCCTCATTTGCCTCACCTGCCGGGCTCTGGTAGCTATTTGCGGTTATCACCCCCACCCTAGATCCTGGGTGTGATTCTACAAGAAGGAGGCGCCCAAAGTTCAGACACATGTGGATGGATGTGAGCAAGCCACTTCCTGTTTCTGGCCTGGGCATCTGGCCAAATGTCCCCTGGGGGGCAAATCACCCCCTGGTGTGAACCACAGGCCTGGAGGTAATTAAGGTCTATTGTTGGAGAAAGAAGGGTATTGATATCCTTTGATATTTTGAACTCTTAAAAGGAAACACTGGGGACTTCCTGGGATATCCGGTGGTTAAGACTTCATGTTCCAATACAGGGTGTGCAGGTTGAATTCCTGGTTGGGGAGCATGGCCAAAAAATCATAAAAAACAGAAGCAATATTGTAACAAACTCAATAAAGGCTTTAAAAATAGTCCACATCAAAAATAAATAAATAAATAAAAGGGAACACTGCCTCCTGCCCCTACCTCCCACCCCCACCCCTCCACTCCGGGTACAGGTCCCCAGGGGAAAGGAGAGGTAGGGTGGTCACAGGTTTGTGAAGGGCAGGTGCCCAGATCACTTGTGCCACCCATTACCAGTGCAGCTCCCTTTGAGACCAAATGTACTGAATACCAAGCCGTGATGTCCTCAGCCAGATTTGGGACTAACGGATCACCTAAGGAACATTATCCAGGTGGGCCAGCCTTGTGCATCAGACTGTGGCCTGGTGCTCCACAGCGACACCGTGTGGCGGTGGGAAGTAACGGTAGTAGCGGGCTGCTGTGGCTTCAGGTTCTCCCTGCCTGAATGACTCTCCCTTAGACCTTGTAATTCCACAATTTTCTTGGCCAATTCATGGAGGGGTTGGAGTGGAGCCCCTAAAATAGATATTGAATTTCCGGCTAATCTCTCATTTTGGGGCTCTCACCGGTTTTGATTTTAAGTTTAAAAAATGAAACAATATACCCATATTTGCACCCTACACTGGTGACAAAGATCATCCCAGTTACTAGAAGTTTTGGAGTGAATTGTTAGGCACTGCATGCTGTAGGAGAAAAAGCCTCTCTCCTGGCAGTCAGGAACCCCAGCTCTGCCACTTATTAGCCATGAGGTCTTGGGAACATTATTTCATCTCCCAGGGTCTCAGTGACCCCTGCATCCACGCCCTCTGCTCATAAGTGTAGTTTTGATCTAACTCTATACGTCATCTGGAGCTTCGTGGTTTGCTCTTTCTTATTTCATTTCACCTTTGTCACCTTCAGGTCCCTTTTTTTCTTCACACATTTCCAGGTACCTATAAGTTTGCAAAGACACAGAAGAAATATGCCTATGATTTTCATGTTAAGAATGATTACCGGACTTCCCTGGTGGCACAATGGTTAAGAATCCACTTGCCAATGCAGGGGACACAGGTTCGAGCCCTGGTCCGGGAAGATCTCACATGTCACAGAGCAACTAAGCCCGTGAGCCACAACTACTGAGCCTGTGCTCTAGAGCCCACGAGCCACAACTACTGAAGCCCGCGTGCCTAGAGCCTGTGCTCCACAACAAGAGAAGCCACCACAATGAGAAGCCTGCACACCACAATAGAGTAGCCCCCGCTCTCCGCGACTAGAGAAAGCCCGCGTGCGGCAACGAAGACCCTACGCAGCCAAAAATAAATAAATAAATTTATAAACAAAAAAAGAATGATTACTTCTAACACACAGATGGCCAACAGACACATGAAAAGATGCTCAACATTGCTAATTATTAGAGAAATGAAAATTAAAACAACATTGTGGTACCATCTCATACCAGTCAGAATGGCCATCATTAAAAAGTCTACAGATAAATGCTGCAGAAGGTGTGGAGAAAAGGGAACCCTCCTACCCCATTAGTGGAAAAGTAAACTGTTGCAGCCACTATGGAAGACAGTATGGAGCCTGCTCAAAAACTAAAAATAGAGTTGCCACATGATCCAGCAACCCTATTCCTGGGCATACATCCATGCAAAACTATAATTCAAAAAGACACATGCACCCCTAAGTTCATGGCAGCACTATTTATGATAGCCAACACATGGAAACAACCTAAATGTCCATCAACAGATGAATGCATAAGGAAGATGTGGTACATATATACAATGGAATTCTACTCAGCCATAAAAAAGAATGAAATAATGCCATTTGCAGCTACATGTACGGACCTAGAGATTATCATACTAAGTGAAGTCAGAAAGAGAAAGACAAATACCATATGATATCACCTATATGTGGAATCTAAAATATGACACAGGACTTCCCTGGTGGTGCAGTGGTTAAGAATCCGCCTGCCAATGCAGGGGACACAGGTTCCAGCCCTCGTCCAGGAAGATCCCACATGCCACAGAGCAACTGAGCCCATGCGCCACAAATACTGAGCCTGTACTCTAGAGCCCGCAAGCCACAACTACTGAAGCCCATGCGCCTAGAGCCCACGTACTGCAGCAAGAGAAGCCACCGCAATGAGAAGCCTGCGCACTGCAATGAAGAGTAGCCCCTACTCACTGCAACTAGAGAAAGCCTGCACACAGCAATGAAGACCCAATGCAGCCATAAATAAATAAATTTATAAAATATGACACAAATGACCTTACCTACGAAACAGAAATAGACTCACAGACATAGAGAACAGATTTGTAATTGCCAGAGGGGAGGGGGGGCAGAGGAGGGTTGGATTGGGAGTTTGGGATTAGCAGATGCAAACTATTATATATAGAATGGATAAACAACAAAGTCCTACTGTATAGCACAGGGAACTACATTCAATATCCTGTGATAAACCATAATTGATATAAAAAAATAAAAAATTTAAAAATAAATTTTTTTAAAAAGAACGATTACTTCTAAATACAGTCGGCCTTCCTTATCCACCGATGCAGAACCTGCAGATATAAAGCGTACACTGTACTTCAATGTCTTACATAAGGAACTTGAGCACCCATGGATTTTGATATCTGATGCGGGTCCTGAAACCAATCCCCTCACAGATACTGAGGGACAACTGTAACTAAAAGTAAGGAAAAAGAGATGAGGCCAGTTTCTTAAATGTCAAAAGATGTCTTGATAGCCCAAAAAGGTAGACAATGAACCCCAAATGTCAAAGCTCATCTACAGTTCACTGCTCCAAGTCATGACAGCTGAATCAGGACCGGAGTTTGTTTTAGGTTTAAATTAGTAAACAACACGTTGGAGATAGTTTAACAGGGCACCTGAGTGTTCATTATTTCGTAGGAATAGAAGCAGGACTTTTACATGCTAAAAGAGCAACTTAAAGGTCATATAGAAAGGATGGAAAATGCATAGCACTTGTGCCACTTCTCCCCATCCTGCAGCCATGACAGACACGACTAACTGATCACAGCGTTCAGCTTCTGTTTTTCTCAACCCAGAACTTCAAGCAGCCATCAATAGTGGATTTGAGGTGAAATCTACTGGATGACCCTCATTCTAGGACCATTCTTCTATTTTACAGGTCAGAACCTTGAATCCTTTCAGATTGGACACATGGCCCAAGGTCATAAAACATAGCAAAATCAGAACCAGAATCCTGACCCTCATTTTCTATTACTCTTAATACCATGCCACCCTAAACCTTAATAAAACATGATTTAAAGTTTATTTATTAGAACTAAAAGTTATTAGAACTAAAAATCATTAGAACTAAAAATCAAGTTTATCTTGTTGTTCTAAAACAAGTCTATCTTGTTGCTCTAACAGCTCTAAGAGAACTGTTACAAATGAAATCTAAGACTAGCTGACCACACTGAAAAATCAATTTCCTTTGCCCTTCATCAGAAAGTGTTTCTCAAATGTCTTTCTTGCTTAATTATAGCAGCTGTAGAGAAGGAACTTGAGTATTACAAGCAAAAAATAACCAAAATAAGGTGGTTTCAGGTACCCTAGTTGGACATTTTCAAGGACTAGAAAATCCAGGATGTGTAGTTATCAATTTAGAAAACAGTATTAAGTCCCACAAAAAGTTATCATCAAACACTACAAGCCCCTTTGAGCAATTTCTACAGAAATTGTCCTGGTGCCCAACACAGAGAACATGCTCAAAAATAAACCTCATGGACTTCCCTTGCGGTCCAGTGGTTAAGACTCCGAGCTTCCACTGCAGGGGGCACAGCTTCAATCCCTAGTCGGGGGACTAAGATGCCACATGCCGCATGGCGCAGCCATAAAGTAAAATAAAATTATATTTTTTAAAAAATAAATAAAAAGTGTTAAAAAAAAAACTCAAATGGAAATTAGTGCCTGCGTCCCTATTAATGTGAGTTAATACTGAGCTGTAAAAAAAATAAATTTGCCAGGGTGTTACTATCCATTATTACTTATCTCATTGCCCCTAGAATCTACAAGTGGTGTCTGGTCTTAAAAAGCTCTTATATCATGAAGGTGTAATAGAAAAGTGAGTGATGGGAACAAGGAGACAGAAGGAGAGACAGAGATTTAGTAAAAGCCAAAGGGTATTCATTATGACCCTAGAGCTGAGGGAGGCCCTAAAAGAGACAGCTAAGGAATTCTTGGAGTGGGGGAGGGATAAATGAGGAGTTTGGGATTAACAGACACACACCACTATGTATAAAATAGATAAAAAAACAAGGACCTACTGTACAGCACAGGGAACTATATTCAGTATCTTGTATTAACCTATAATATATATATATATTCTTTTTCAGATTTCTTTCCTGAAATTTCAGATATATAACAATTTCAGATGTATAACAGTATTTCAGATGTATAACAAACTGAATCACTTTGCTATACACCTAAAACTAACACAACATTGTAAATCAACTATACTTCAATTCAAAAAACATATCCTGATAGCCAGTTACAGAATGCAGAGCATTTAGAAAGAGGAGGCTGGGAGACCAGTTAAAGAATATGGCAATAATCTCTATGAGAAATGATAAAGTGTGAACTAATAAGCCAGTGGCAGGGAGAAAAGCTGTCAGAGGGGATGCTAATGTGAAAGTTATTGCTAAGGCAGAATCAACAGGACATGACAGCAGGAGTGGTGGGAGAGGGAGCAGTTGAGTAAGACTGCAGGAGACGGTGGCTTCATTCACACAATTGTTTGGCCATCTGATCTGCAGCCAGCTGTGGTCTTGGTGTATGGCTGCCCCCATCATGTCAGTGCAGACTGCAAGCTCCAGCTGGTTGAGTCTTAGCAACTGTGCCTTCATTACTGCTGCACCAGGTCATTTATAGATCCCAGGGGAGGGCTGAGAAAGCTGCTTCCAGTCTCACAGGAGGGTTTCTTTGGGTCTGCTTCCCAAAGACCAACCTGCTAAAGGTAATGCACACTGCCCAGGAAAGCAGATTTCCACCCTTCAGAAGCAGTTGCTGACATCATAAAATTCGGCCTTCATCTGAGTTCCTCCTTCACCTAAAAACATCAGCCATCAGGAGTGGGAAAAATTGGGGGGTGCCAAGGGCCTGATCAGATGTCTTCAAAAGGCGATCAATTGAATTAGCAGCCTCCTCGTTTGCCGCAATTACTCTTTTTCATATCCTTAATCAAATCTCATCACCGCTGTCTCTGATGGAGCACTGGGGAACCAAGCTGCAAAATGTTGGCGCAGAAGTGAGAGTCCCAGTTGGGAAATGACGAAGACCATCAGGAAGGTGGGGAAACCTCTCTGAGCCTTAGATTTCACATCTGAAATTGGGTCTAATAATCTATCTCACAGGGTAAAGGATGACGTGGGCTAATGGGCCTATATGACACTCTGAAAGAGTTTCACATTGTTACACCAGCCCCCTGGGTGTTCCTCCAGCCCTCCAGCATCCTGGCTCACCCTTCTCTACAATATTCTTAGAGAATGGCTCAAATCCCCATCCCACTTCTTGCGTTGAACTTGATGACCACCTCCCGGTGGTTCTGAGGATTCTCTGGAGCAGGGATTTAAGTTCACTTGGTCACATCTTGTGAGTTTCTCTGCTTCTGTAGAGGTGACAGATTCTGAAAATCTCCTCCTGGGATGTCCATGCTGTTTCTACACATCCTCAGATCACACTGAACTTGTCCTCAATGCTTTCACTATTCCCCCAAAGCACCCAAACACAAGAACAGGAAGTGTGCTGCAGACTTTCAGTGAAGGTTTGGGGTGAGGGAGAGGAATTACAGCACAAAATGGCCACGTGACAAGTCAGGTTTGGACATCAGACATCCCTGTCCTAGCATTAATGGACCATTCCTCATCTCAGGAAATTTCTCTCTGGCCACGTCCTCTGGAGGCCCTGACTCACCACTGTCCATCTTGTCAGGCGTCTCCTTCCTTAGACCCTCCCCACATCTCCCTTTTGCTCTTTTTCTAGGGACTGCTGGAAATGCAAGATTCTGTTGCAATCACACTTCTAACACACAGTACTGAGAAGTCCAGGCTCTCTTGTTTCACTATCATTCATCCAGGCTTTGCTGGGTTTGGGGCAGGGGGAGGGGGTGGGGCATGCCCCATATTGGAACCAAAATGGCCACCAAGTCATTTGTGTAAGCAATAGAACCTTTGAATTCCTGAGTTAATTATGCTATACTTCTAGAAAGCTGAAAAGCAATAAATAGCAATAATACTCCTTTTGGCTCTACTGTACTGATGTCAATATTAGTGAACTATCTTCCTCGGTGTTGTCTCCTGACAAAGGTCCCCACACTACTTGCCTAGAACCACATTACAGCAAGATAGGAGAACACAAAGATAGAATCTCTAGGGCGTATCCCTTCTTTGTCACATGAGGAAGCTGGAGTTCAGAAAGGGAATATGACTTGCCCCAGGTGGCTCAGCAATTTAGTGGCAGAGCCAAGGCCAGAACCTGGACCTGTGACGTCCAGCTCGGTGTCCCCTCCACCTTTCCAGTGGTTCCCACACTTGGGCGTACGTCAGAATCACCTGGAACAGGTTCATCATCAGAGGTTCTGATTCAGTGAATATGTATTGGTTAGGGGACTCCAGCCGCAAGTAATGGAAACTCCAACTCAAACAGTAAGTTGGCAGAGAGATCAGGCAAAGGGCAGGTTGATCCAGCCGCTCAGTGACGTCTGAAGAACCCAGGTTCTTTCAAGCTCTTCCTTCTGTCCTCTTCAGCACTGGCTTCATCATCCGGTGGCCACAGATGGCCACAGCAGCAGTTCTAGGTACACAGAGGAAGCATCCAGAGGAAGAAATCAGGTTCTCTCTTCCCAGACCTTTTTCTTAGGAAAGACGAAACTTTCTGGAGCTTTCAAAAGACTTCCTCTTACCCAGTGAGAGCAATGAACCAAATGTCCCGTCTGGGTTTTATTTCCATGCTGAGAACTCTCCTAGAGGATTCAGAAGTCTCTGGAAATGCCACATTATTTTCTCATCTCAACCCCCGAAAAGACTATTATGTACAGTACTTTTAAAAAAAGAGAGATGTTTAAATGAGCAATAAATTATATGTATGGATCAAGATATAACCACAGGGATTTTCATAGCAAAATTCTCTACAATAAACATCAAAATCAGCCTAAATGTCCACCAATAGGGAACTAGTTAAATATTGCCCATTTTTACCACCCAGTGGAATTTTAAGCAGCTATTAAAATTGATGAGAATATTTCTAAATTTGTTGACCTAGAAAGAGGACCATGGCATAATGTTGAGTAAAAAAGCAGGTTACAGAATAAGAGAAAAAGCATGATGTGATCTCATTTGCATAAAAGTGTGTGTGGGTGTATGAGTGTGTGTGTGTGTGTGTGTGTGTGTGTGTGACAGAGAGAGAGAGAATGTGTATTTAGGAATATCCAGAAGAATATCAAAATGTTAGCATTGCTTATTATCTGGGTAGTAGGAGTTTGGAGATATATATATATATATCGGTACTGTGTGGATTTCGTTTTTATAATGAGCATATGGTTTTTACAATGGAGGAGGGCTCTTTCCTGGTGTTTTTGACTTTCAAGGAAAGCCTTGAACAGGGGCAGGAGCCACACCGAAAGGAGCCCCCCCTTTGCCTTCATGGTGGGAAAAGAGAACAGGGTCATGAGCTGACCATAAATGAACTTGGCTTTTCCTTTTTTAAACTTTTTGTGTCTGCAGCCTAGAGTCACTCTCTCTGCTCAAAAGAATCTGAAACTATAGACCCCTCCCGGGCCCCAGTGAGGGCATTTGCCCCAATTTTCCACTCCCCGGATGCCTCTTTGCCTACACAGAGCAGAGATTTTCTATCACATCTAGAAATTTCCAGAAAGATCTGTGGTTAGCTGAGCAATCTCCCCATGAATCCTCCACAAGAAGGAATGGTCCTCCCGCCTGGGATCAATGCCATGGCTGCCACACTCCTTTGAAAGGCTTCAGGTAACATCTCTAATTCTGCCATCCATATGGAAATTTTGGTTTAGAACCATCAGTGTCTCCCCCAATCTGGGCCTTCCAGATACAGCTCAGAGCCCATCCACAACGGTCCCTAACCCTTTAAGCACTAGAGGAAGGTGATGGACACAAGGGAAAGGAATGGAAAATGTCCTTTAGAGATATTTGGGGGCTGCAGTCATTGGCACTGAAAACGCTCACTTGTACTTCATAGAGTTCTGCTGAGGGTTCCAGCAGGTTTGCCCTGAAAATGCTGCTAATGAAGCATGGGCAAGGGAACAGGGAAGCTCTGTAAGGTCTGAAGAGGTGAACTCTGTTCTGGGGGAAAATGTCAAAGACACAGGATGAAACCACTTAGAAGGGAACAAGGTGCAGCTGGCCGAGCCTGAAATTGGCAAAACCTTGTCTCTTTCAAGTTGAAAGAGTGTGGATGGGGGATAATTGTGCAGGCCAAAGGTACTGGCACCCCCTTCATTCAGACCATCAGCAACACCTGTTGGCCTCTTTGGCTCTTTGAAATAGATCCAAACCTGTTGTATTAGGCAAGGTTCAACAGAGAAGCAGAACCGGTGGGACAGATAGATAGTGGGTTGTTAAAACTGTTTAAACTGTGTGTTCATAGGATGGCCAGGAAGAGGTTAGAGGTGGCGTGGGAGAAACAGGAGATGCTTGTAGAGAAACAAAGCTTATTATCCAGTCCGACTTCTGAAACGCTAGTTCTGAATCTGCAGATTCAACCAACCTCAATGGAACCAGACTGTGTTTCGTTGAATCCGTGGACGCAGATTCTCCACATATAGGGAGGACCATTTTATATAGAACATCCTTGGATTCTGGTAGCCTTGGGGGATCCTGGAACCAACCTTCTGTGGATACCAAGGGATGCCTGTATACTCAGGTTCTAGAGAGGGGCTCATTGTACGTGACACAGGGTCACAGGGGAAGACATCGAATTGGTCAGGAGGCAGGAGGTAGGAGAGAGGAGAGGAGAACATTTAGGCCACAGCCATTATTGGGGTTTCTGGGGAAAAGCAAGGCAAGGTAGGGTAAACAGCTTAGGATTAGCTGCTTTGAATCATTCCTGCTAGCTCTGTGGTGGTCTCCAGTGGCCTGGTAGCTGGTCCTGGCATGATAAAGGCAGAGAAATATTGTCTCTCCATGTGTGAGAGCCAGAGAGAAGGGCTGTGGCTCTGGCCTGGTTAGTTTGCATACTATAGGCATGCCTTCCACCTGGCCCTTTGCCATCTCTAAGAATTGGCTAGCACAGGAAAGGCAGTCTCTCCCTAGTCAGAAAGAAAGGTTTTTTAAGATGTCAAGACATAATATACAGAAAATTTAAAAATATATACAATGTAGATAGAGATCTCTATCTAGCTATCTATATAAACACATATATGTGTGTCACAAGTAGAATGTCACTAGTGCTGAGATTGAGAAACCCTGGTCTGTGTTATTCAGAACCACATCTGGAAGCTGACTGCTAAAGCAGGGCAAATGTCAGAGGCCAAGAGTCAGAGGGCAAGCAAGTCAAGCGTCTGAGGCTCAGCCATATGGTAAACACTAGGCCATGAGATATGTGTTAAAACAAAAAAAAAAGAAAACTTCAAAGTTATTGGCAATCAAGCAAATTGAAACAAGCCCACTTTTGCCCTGTTGCATTAACAAAGATGTTTGAGATGCTTGTCCGCTGACCAGTGTGAGCCGTGATGCTAGCCCACTGCTGGTGGGAGTGTGACTGGCCTGACTTTTCCAGAAAATAATTTGGCAATTGTAATCAAGCTCTTTCCAGCTCTACCCTTGGCCAAGTAACTCCACCTCTATAATGTATCCTAAGGAAAATAATCAGGGAAGCAAAGATTCAAAGCAACCTAAATGCCCAACAGTTAGGCAGTGGTAACCAACCAGAATATGAACCCTTTTTTTTTTTATTTCACATATTTTTTATTGCTTTTCCCTGTAACTAGCTCTCTTCCGCTTCTGTACCCAGTCATAACATCAGTCTACATGACACCATCACACGGCCAATTCAGTCATAATCAAAACTCCAGTTAACCAGTCACCTGCTTTCTGTACATGACATCAAGCAATCAGCTGGACTAACTTCTTGCCTGGAATGATGGACAAGACCAGATGTTTTGGCATTATGTAAATTGAACCCATTTAAAATAATGTTTACAGTAAGTATTTAATGACAAGGAGAGATGCTTACAAATCATGGTAAGAGAAAAAAAAGCAGGATTAAATTACATATGCAACATGATTTCAACTACGTCAAAACTATATAATGTCTTCTCTGGAAACTTTGAAAGATTATCTATGGTCACCTTTATGCTTTGCCAAATTTACTTGATATTTTTATATAACCAGAATGGTCCATACTGGCTAGTACATTTTCAGTCACAATAAAGCACCCAACTCAAACTGCCTTAACAATAATGGGAATTAATTGACTAATGTAACTGAAAGTTCAAGACATAGAGTGAGTTGCAGGCAAGGCATAATCCAGTCCCAGCAATAAGATCGCCAAAAATCTGATTTCTGTCTATTTCAGGGGCTCTGCTTTCTACACATTGGCTTCATCCTCTGGCTCCAGGCAGTGGTCTTGACCCTCCTTCCCACCCTGCTCTACACATACACACACACAGACACACACACAGCACCGAGCTGGCTTTCTCATGATAGCAAAATGACAGGAGCTGTTCCAGACTTCAGAAACACACACAAAATAAAAGGGAGGGTCTACAGACTATGCCAGCCCAAGTCTGAGGATCCACTTTTCCCACTGGCCTGAATTATATGACGTGCTCACCTCTAACCCAGTTACTGGGACCAGTGGTATATGACTTGCTACTTAGCTTACACTGAGCAGAGCAAGAAATGGAGACGACCTCATCTAAATTACGTGGCTTGAGAATTGTAGAGGGTGAATTCCACCAAGGAGAGTCAAAGTATTTTCTGTTGTGGTAACAAATGGATGCCGAAGAGGCAGCCACGCAAATGTCCCTGGAACATCTATTGCTAGGGAGGAGTTGTCCGGCCATGGACTGTTTTTCCCAGCCTACCTTGTGTCCACGTTGGACCCTATAACTAGTTCTCACTAATGAAATGGAATGAAAACTGTAAGGCCAACTGGCCCGAGGCAGGGGAACACAATCAGATTCACAGGCTGCATCAGACCGAAACTCTCCGGACCACCCAGTTCCAGAAACTGCCCTGGGCGACATTCCGGACCACCCAGTTCCAGGAACTGACCTGGGGACTTTGAACCCAGCCCAGCCTTCCCGCCTTTCGAGGGGCGGGACTAACGTTCCCCCAGGATAACCGAAAAGACCACCAAATAAGCAATACCCTGCGTCCTCCCAGATTCACCACACCCCTTTCCCTTCTTTATAAAATCTCGCCCAACGCTCGCCCGGGTGCGACTTCTCTGGCCCCCTTTCTCTTGGACCAGTGACCCTCGCCCGGGAGCGCTCCCTAATAAAGCTCACTTGAAGCTTTCCTGTTTTGTGGTGCCGCTTGTTAAGATCCGACCTTACAAAAACTAAAGTAGAAGTGGAGGACCAGAGGCCCAAGAGGAGGAAGGAACACAAGACAGGAGGAGGCTGCTCCCCAGTTCACCACATGAAAGACTACCTGCCCCCTGAGAACACCCACATTAGACTGCCATGTAAGCTAGAAATTTTTTAATAAGTCACCGATATTGATGGTTTTCTTTTATTATAGCAGCAGGCATCACCCTAAGTAATACATGCCCTAAAGTGTATTACTCTCTTGGGTTCCGTGTGTGTGTATGTGTGCAGGCCTCCCCACACCAACAAGCAATTCTCAGACACCAGCAGAGTGTCCAAAAATTCAACTCAATTCTGACACTATCTCAGAGACAGAATCAGAGTCCACAACCTCAGACGCCAATCCTAAGCCCAGGCTACTTACGCTTCTGACCGACTATCAATCAGAGGTTTACATGTCTCCCTCCTCGAGTTCGATTAATTTGCTACAGCGGCTCACAGAATTCAGAGAAACATTTGACTTACTAGATTGTTAGGGAACCTTGGACCGAAACCGCCCGCCACGGCCAGGAGCGATGATAACCGCTTGCACGAGTTGTTTCTCAACAGGAGGCTCCGGTAAGGAAGGCTGTGCTGACCAGCTGGCGCCAAACCGGAAGAATTCGGGCGGGGCCAAAGGAGGGAGGAGACGCCAGCCCATAATATTCCTCCCAGAAACCCTCGCGCTGGAATCCATCTTGACTGAGGGATGCGCGCTCCACCAGGAAGGGCCCTGAGTCGGACCAAATATGGGTACGAACAAGATGATTGGCCAGAAACAAGCCAGAAACTAACCTTGTGACCATAAACCTTGAGACCGCGAGTCACCGGGCAGAGCAGTTCTCCTGGGTCCTCTGGCCCAGGTGCTCTCTGTTCCACAGCTCTTTTCAATAAAGTCTTCTGCTTTGTTAGTACAAGTGTCTCCTGGGACAATTCACTTCTGAGTGTTAGACAAGAGCCCACTCTCCGGCCCTGGAAAAGGGGTCCCCCTCCCCTCCCCCCACCCCCACAACAAGATTACCAGTTTGTTATAAAAGGATACAACCCAGGAACAGCCACATGGAAGAGATGTGTAGGGCAAGGCATGGGGAAAGGACACAGGCTTCCATGCCCTCTCCAGGCGCACCATCCTCCCAGCAATACACACACACGGAACCCAAGAGAGTAACACACTTTAGGGCATGTATTACTTAGGGTGATGCTTGCTGCTATAATAAAAGAAAACCATAAATATCGGTGACTTATTAAAAAATGTCTAGCTTACATGGCAGCCTTAGGTTAGCATAACAAAAGACACCCTAATCCCTCTGCAACCTTGGGAAATTCCAAGGGTTTTGGGAGCTATGGCCAGGAACTCTGGAAGACCAAATATATGTGAGAAAAATATTTTGGTCATCTGAATTACCAGATACGTATTTCTTACAAATCACAGTATTGAGAATACTTTTTACATAAATAATATTTTAAAAATATGGGTCATGTTTTTCTCCTTAACTTGTGTATGCATGATAGGAAACCATAAAACTAGTCATGATTCATAGGGAAGCTAGAATAAAGTCATGAAGCTTTGAATAGAGCCTAGTATTAAATATACCACATGTACAAGTTTAGGGGAGGGGAGATTTCCAATGCCCTTGTCTGAAGATTCTCATGTCAAAGAACCTTATGGACATCCAAGAGATTAAAAGTGATCTGATCCACAGATAAAACATTCAACCTCCTGGTAAAAGATTTACCTAAAAACAATTGTGCCTCTGTTTTTTAAAGGCTATATTCCTGGGTCATTTATTCCTTCTCTTTTTTCATGTATTCAATAACTAGGTAGTGAATCCTCACACCATGGGCTGTATTGGGTTGGGTAAAAGGGATGCAATAGAGCATGAGTTCCAGTTCTTTCTCTCAGAGTTTACAGGTTTGGGATTTGCGTGGGCTAACAAACAGGCAATTACCAGAAAAAGAGAGAGAGAAAATACTAAGATTGGGTGATTTGAAAACACCTAGGAAGAAAATTTGAGCTAGCCTTGGGATGCAGCAGAAACTGTTAATCCTCAACAAATGGTCCATGTCCTCCCCTACATTTCCCAGCTTCCTCTGCAGTTAGGATGGGGCCATGTGACTAGTTCTGACCAATAGGGTGGGAGGAACACGTGTCACTTCTGGGTTGAGGCCAGTAAGAGACTGTGTGCCTCAGAGAGCTTGGAGGTCGCATGTTCCAGATGCCCTGGCAGCAAAACAGAAGACTGACTAGGATCAGGTGGGCAGAGATGTGACTACCAACAGTGGTCCAAGCACAGGAAAGAGTGCCTGCCGGGCTTTGGAGATCGTTGCTTATAACTAGAACTTGGGTTCGAAGGATCCATTTTTTAAATGTTTGTGATTAATTTACTGTGGAGTTTTAGAAATTTCCTCATATCCATTTCTTCACATTCGATGGCAAAATTTCTAACTTTTCATTTGAAGCTTCTCAGCTTATTATTCTCCATCTTCTCCTTCAAGCAGCTAACAACCAGTAAATAAATCCACAAGGATCCAGCCTAGCTGCTGTTTAAACAAACATTTTCTGGAAACACTCTACAAAGAGACCCGGCCCCAGAGCTCTCCTGAAAGTCTGCAGTTTTGTGTATTGGCATTCCTAAACTCCCACTTTTGCAGCATAAGCCTTTTCCTTTACTTTCCACTGTGCTGGAAATGGTCTGCTTTAAACTGCTTAGTGACACAGGGCTGCTTCAGCCTTCCACTCCATCCCCCAGAGCTTCCTGTAATGCATTACAGCAAAGCCCTCTCTAACAACACACCAGGGTTCTCCCAGATGGCTTCCTGTAAGGAGTCCGTGGCTTCCTGGCCTGCAAATCGGCAATTTATGCAGCCAGTGGGTGGAGCTTTAGCCTGGGCTAGTGCCAATTGAATTTCCAATTTTATTATTTAATTTTTTTAAACTCAGAGACCCTTTCCAAAAGAAGCAATTCCAAACAGTGATAAATGAAAGGAGAGGGGAGATCAATTTACAGCAGGTACACAGGCAGAAATTTAAGTCCCAGTTCTCAAAAATATTTTCAACCCCAGTTGCCAGAGCAAGGGGATACATCTCATCATCGACTACTCCAATAAAAAAGGGAAACAGCGGCTCTGAGCTGCCATTTGGAGTCCAAATGATACACAAAATCAGGCAGCAGGGAAGCTGGGATATTCTGCAGTTCTGAAGCAAGCTATAGGTGGGAAGAAGAACTATTTAGCAGTGTACTATAAGGGAGAGGGCCCAGGCATTAGAGTGAGGTGGATCTGAGTTCAAATCCTGGGTCCCCTCTTCCCTCAGTTTCCTTTTCTGTCAAACGGGGTGGGTGCCATCTACCTTGCGTTGTTGTGGTGAGGGTTAGGATGTTGGGATGCTTCTAGAAGCTGCACATGCATTAGTTCATTTAATCCATACTATGAAGCTGGTACAATCAAGACCCCATTTTTCAGAGGCGAAAATTTAACCAAGGCGTCAAGGGGCTTGTCCAAGACCACAGGAGGAGTACAGATGAGAGTCAAATTCATGCAGCCTGGCTACCAATTCCATGCTCTCAGCTGTCCAGTAGGAAGTAAGTGTTCAAATTAACAGGAGTTGGTTGTGGCATTGAGTCTGAACCATATGTAAAGCCCCCATGTTAAGTGCTTTGCAGACAGCTCATCTGGTCCCACAATAACCTGGTCATAGGATGATCATTACTCTGTTTCACAGGTGAGGAAATGGAGGGGATCAAAGACAAAGCACTAACCACTGTGCATACTGCCTCCCTAGGATAAAAAAAGTCTCTTGGGACACACTCATTACCACTTTCTTCTGGTCCATCAGGAGCTCAGGTTCTCTCTTCCCTTGAGTGTGAGTGTGCTGGGGTCAGATAATCCTGTGGGCAAACCCCAGCTGGCCACTTCACAGCTGGGCCATGGTGGGGTGAGCCATGAACTTTACTTCCCTGAGCCAATATGTAACATGAGGACCCTCAAACCCACCTCTTGGGACTGTTGTAAGGGGTGTGCCTTGCTGCATGCCTAACACATAAAAAACATGTCAACAGACAGCCAATACTGGTAATTCCAGGCCAGATTATGGATCTAGCAAATAAATCCCACTTCTTTCTAATCCCATCTGGTTTTGGACCAAAAGTGACCCCTGCCTGCTGGATTTTACCTTCCTCTCTAGACCTGACTGCAGTGTCTTTTGATATGGTCTCTTTGCAAACATGAACTTCTCCAAATAATAAAGATTTGCTAGCTCCAGGGACTTGGAAATCAATGAGCTGGAGATACTTGTGGCAATTCTAAAAGTGTCTTTCAAGGGATGACAGTAATGGTATAATACACAGAATCCCAAAATGAGGCCTTAAAGAAGCCAACGCTTATGGGATGCTTGGTTTGTATCTTTTTAATAACATCGCAAAATTTCCATTAAGTGGTAGGCCTATATATCAGTCAGGATGGGCTAGGAGCAGTAACAAGAAAGCCCCAAAATCTCATCGACTTAACAAAAATTTATTCTTCATCCATGCTGCATGTACAATGCAATCCAGTGATTGTGGAGGGTGGGGGAAGGAGTCTGAGAATCAGAGTGACCAAGGGACTCAGGCCAAAGGAAGCTTTATCTCGACATGATCCCCATGAACACCACGGCTGTGGGAGGGATGTGGTGAGGACAGCACTGGCTTAGAAGGCCACTACCCAGACACATGACCCTTCTGCTTGCATTTTATTGGCCAAAGCAAGTCACACTGAACATCAGGAGAGCAAGGAAGTGAGAGGCTATCATGGAAATATTTGGTGAACTGCACCAATGACCACTACACTTCACTTTCACTTACTCATTCTTTTATTTGACAAATACATACAGAGCACCTCCTATGTATGTACGGGGCATTGGAAATACAACAAAGATAAGACAGACAAGATTCCTGCCATCCCAAAGCTCTCACTGTAGTATATTGATTGCTGGGTTTCCCGGGTAAAAGGAGGAGCCATACTGCTGACGTAGCATGAGTGAGAAGTGAACTTTTGCTGTGTCAAGTCACCTATATTTGATTTTGGAATAACAATAATAGCTAACACTTGCTGAGCACTTACTGGGGATGAGGCGTTATGCTCTACACTTCACATCTGCTATCTCACTTCATCCTCAAAATACTCCTATGAGGGAGGTACTAACCGTCTCCATCTTACACTTGAGGCAATGGAGGCTCAGAGAGGTTAAGTGACTCAAGAAAATTTGCACAGCTAGCAAGTGAGGAGCTGAGGTTTGCAGCAGGCCGACTGGCCCAGAATAGGCAAATCCCTAGAGACAGAAAGTAGAATGGTGGTTGCTAAGGGGCTGAGGAGAAGGAGGGGAGGGAAAGACACTGCTTAATATGTACAGGGTTTTATTTGGGGGCGATGGAATTGTTTTGGAACTAGAAAGAAGTGGTAGTTGCGCAATATTGTGAAAGGTACTAAATTCCACTAAATTGCTTGCTTTAAAATGGTTAATTTTATGTTATATGAATTTCACCTCTATCAATTTTTTACGTATTACTTTTTAGGCATGGCCTACAGTCCAACAATTCCACTTCTTGATACATTCCTTTAAAAGAAAACAAAAGTATAAGGGTGCTCACTGAAACATTGTTCATAATAGCAAAATATATGGGGAAAGCATAAATGCTCATCATGAGGGAATTGGTCCAATAAAATGTGGTTCAGCTCTACAATAGTTAAAATTGCACACGGTAGTTGAACATAATGAACCAGATCTCTATTACAACATGGAGCAATCTCAAAAACATGTTGAGTGAGAAAAGTTGCAGAGCTATACACACACAGTGATTCCATTCATAAAATTATTTAAATCCATTCAAGTATATGTTATGTATTAGCCACCAGTTTTTAAAATGTAGATAACCAAAAGTTTATACCAACTTCACGAAAGAGATTTCCTCCTATGAGTGAAGAGGGGAATAAAAAAGAACTGGGTGTCTTAGTTTGTATTCTCCTGAAAACAGAGCCTGAAACAAGGAATCGGGCACAAGTAGTTTTGGGGGGTGTCAACTGCAGGAAGCTCAGTGAGGATGTGGGGAAAGAGACACAGGGAGGGACCAAAAGCCAATACGGTGTGTATCAATCAGGGGGTTACAACTGTAGGCAAATGGGGCTCAGTCTCATTGCGGACCCTCTGAAGAGCCACAGAGAACATGCCTCAGAAGCGATTCGCCAAGGGTCGAGAAATCTGGGATACTTGTTCTCCAGCTTCCGTCTCTCATTGATGAGGGTTGGCCTCCAGGAATTGCATCTCTGAGCCCTTTTGGATTGCCCTGTGGGCAGACTGAGCAAGGTCCCTACCACTGGGGGGAGCCCTCCTTCACAGAAGCTGAAGGATGAAGGCCCTTGGATGGCAAGCAGTCGGGATGCATGGGGACTGCCCACCCTAGCTGCAAGGGGACTCAGAGACTGGCCACAGATGCGGCAGGGGGCATTAATCACATATGCTACAAGGGAATAACTTTATCAGCAATGTTTTTCTTTTTAATACCTAAGGTAAATGTGGTAAAATATTAATATTTGTTCATTTTACCTGATGGGCACGAGTGATTATTAGATATTCAGTTGGTGTTGTTTATTTCTTTTCTGTATTTTTTCTACTTCTATCTCTTTCTGTATTTTTTTCTTTAAATATTGTTAATTACATTCACAGTGCCGTGCAACCATCACCACTATCTATTTCCAAAACTTTTTCATCACCCTAAAGAGAAATTGTACCCATTAAGCAATAACCCTTCATTTCCATCTCCAGCCCTCGGTAACCTCTAATCTACTTTCTGTCTCTATGAATTTGCCTATTCCAGATATTTCGTACAAGTGGAATCATACAATATTTGTCCTTTTGTGTTAGCTTATTTCACTTCGCATAATGTTTTCATCCATGTTGTAGCATGTTTCAGAACTTCATTCCTGGGACTTTCCTGGTGGCGCAGTGGTTAAAAATCTGCCTTCCAATGCAGGGGACACAGGTTTGAGCCCTGGTCTGGGAAGATCCCACACGCCGTGGAGCAACTAAGCCCGCAAGCCACAATTACTGAAACCCATGCACTCTAGGTCCCGCATGCCACAATTACTGAGCCTGCGTGCTGCAGCTACTGAAGCCCATGTGCCTAGAGCCTGTGCTCCACAACAAGAGAAGCCACCACAATGAGAAGCCCGCACACCACAACGAAGAGTGGCCCCTGCTCGCCACAACTAGAGAAAGCTCAGGCACAGCAACGAAGACCCAACGCAGCCAAAAATAAAATTAATTAATTAATTAATTTGAAAAAAAAAAACCAACACTTAAAAAAAAAAAAGAACTTCATTCCTTTTTATGTCCAAATAATATTCCTTTGTATGCATATACCACATTTTGTTTATCCATTCCTCTGTTGATAGACACTTGGGTGGTTTCCACGTTTTGGCTATTGCAAATAATGCTACATTAAACATTGACACACAACTATCTATTTGAGTCCTTGTTTTCAATTTTTTGGAGTTTATACCAAAAATGGAATTGCTGGGTTATGGTAACTCTATATTTAATTGTTTGAGAAACCACCATACTGTTTTCCATAGCAGCTGCACCATTTCACATCCCCGCTAGCAACGCATAAGGGTTCCAATTTCTCTACGTTCCTTGCCAACACTTGCTATTTTCCTTTTTTTAATTATAGCCATCCTAATAGCTATAAAGTTGTATTTCGTTGTTGTTTTCATTGGCATTTCCCTAATGACGACGTTGAGAATCTTTTCATATGCCCTTTGTATACCTTCTTTAGAGAAGTGTGTATTCAAGCGTTCTGTATTTTTAAAACTTTTCAAGATAAAAATTTAAAGTTTGGCAGCAGGCAGTGGAGCCTATTACTTGAATAAAACAGTTACATTTTTCTTCATATTTCTGACAAAGTTTCACTCTACTTCGTCTCTCGGCAAATTTCATCCCCAACTACATCATTCATTCCCTCACTCAGCAAGTTCCCTGAGAGCACTTTTGCAAAGCTTCTTTGCAACATCTGAAGTGAAAAGCAAATCCAACTTTGGGCAAAGGTCAAAGAAGTCACACTCCAGGAGGCACGAACCAGGGTAAAATCAAGTTGTCATCAGTTGTCAGCCTGTCCTTCATTCTGGACTAAAGAGACCTTGGGGAGTTGGGCTTTTTGTTTTAAATAGGAAAATAAATGATCTCTTCCTATGCCCTAGTCACAGAACAAGAAATAAACAGGTAGAAGAAAAAAGAAGGGAGAGTGTGTTCCCACCAAAAAGACACAAAAGCATCAGTTTTATTTTATATCGAATTTCAAGTCCTTATTAAGCTTATTCATCTCTACTAGAGTTTGGACCTAATCAATTTTTCCCTCTGTTGGCACGTCTATCATCCCGTGTTTTATGGGAATAAGGAATCTCATTCAACACTCTCCAATATTTTCCTTCCTAGTTGTAAGTTCTTTCTGTTCCCCTTCCCCAAACCCCCAGTAAACTCCTAAACACTTTCTACATTGTATTCACTGGAGGTGACACCATGGATTTGGATTCAGAGCTTGGAGTATGGGCTGTAGAGTCAGACTGTCCTGGCTTTGTCACTTAATATTATTTGCTGTTGTTGTTACTGTTGTTGTTCACCTCTCTGAACTTCAGTTTCCTTTTTATCTGTTAAAAAAAGGCAATAATATAACTAAAAATAGCCAAAATGCCAACTTTATCTGGCTTGAACAATTAAAATATTCTAGTGTATTTCATGTAACAGGAAGCCCAGAGATTGAATGGGCTTCAGGGCTGGTCAATTCAGTCACTCAATGATGTCATTAAGAACCTAGATTCTTTCCATCTCGCTACTCTGCCAACCAAAGCATTAATATCATCCTAAGGCCAGTTTCCTTCTAGGTGTCATAAAGGTATCGGCTACAGGCTTCTCTGTTCATATCCCACAGAAGGTCGCAAGGTTTCCCCCCAGTTTGGTGATAGGGTTGGCAGGGATGTTCTTCTCTTAGACTGATTACACCAACTTGGGTCACATCCTCACCCCTGGATCCAGAGGAGTGCTGAGCACTCATTGTCTGAAGCCTGGTTCTGGAACCAAACACTGGCAAGAGGGTTGGATTTATCATAAATGGCTTAGACTAAATAGAACCCACTGATGGAGCTGGGAAGGAAGGGATCAGCTGGGTAGGAGTGGGGAATAACTGACCAAAAGCAGAATTTTACTGGGAATGAGAAAGGAAACAGTGAGTGCTGGGAAGACCACAGTGGTGACCATTTCATTAATATCAGAGTTCTTTTTTTTTCCTAGAGCTGTTTATTTTTTATTGAAGTGATTCAGTTTTATATATATATATATATATATATATATATATATATATACACACACACACATTCTTTTTCATATTCTTTTCCATTATGGTTTATCACAGGATATTGAATATAGTTCCCTGTGCTATACAGTAAGAGCTTGTTGTTTATCCATCTTGTATATAATAGTTTGCATCTGCTAATCCCAACTCCCAATCCATCTCTCTCCCACCTCCCATCAGACTTCTTTTAAGAGCATATAAATTATATATGTTACATATAACATATATAAACTTATACAAGTTATATATATTTATATGCTCTCAAAAGAAGTCTGATATATATTATAACTATATATGTTACATAAATATAAATCTGGTATAAGCTGGTGATCAGTCGATGGTAGTTTTTACAATCATTGAATAATTATGAGCCTATCTTAAATTCCTTATAAGATTATAAACTTCTTATATCTTGTTATAGCCTACAATGGAAAAGAATCTGAAAAAATAATATATATATGTATAACTGAATCACTTTGCTGTACACTTGAAACTAACACAACATTGTAAATTAACTACACTTCAGTTTTAATTAATTTTTAAAAAGACTCCAAGCTTCTTCAGGACAGAAACTGTTAAACATGATCTTTAATTTTCATAACAATAGATCAACATTCTGTCTACTCATCTGGTACTGAAATCATGTAATACCATTTCAGCTAACAGTAGAGAGATTTGATTATTCATCCATCCACCCATCTACCCACCCTCCATCCATTCAATCAAATATTCATAGAGATCTTACTACAAACCAGGCCTCCAGGCTCCTAAGAAAACACTGAGCGAGGAGTGAGAGAATCTCAAGCAAACTGGAAAACCTCTGGGCTTCCCTGGCACCTGAGAAGCTCATCTCTCTGAAGCAGAGACAGATAAAAAGGAGAACGGGTCAAGGAGAAAACTAGTCCCTCTGGCATCTCCTCTTCTCAACAACTCAGATAAGACCCAAGAATCCCTTGGACTTGGGGGAGGTGTTGACTTGGGCAGAGACAGGATGTGACCCGCCTTCATTAAAATGATGAAACCTTGAGGTACCTTCAAGCGCAATTAGGCCATCAATTAAACAAAGTATCATATAATAATCAATCAGAAGGAAAGAGAGTCAATCAAGGGATTGGAAATCCAAGAGAAGGCAAACCACAGACTGGGCAACCAGCTCTCTGCTTCTGGAATCCGTCATCCTTGCCTTCGCATAAACGGCAGAATTGCCTCCCACCTCTGAGGCCGGAAGAAAGGGGTCTGCATGAGCCTCAGTCCCAAAGAGATCCACACTGCAGCGTGTTAATACAAAATGCATAAGGAAACGGACTTGTTAGCTGAAGCAAGCCAGGGTGGGCAAGCTTCTCTGTTCCTCCCTTGCGCTGCTTCTCTCTCCAGTCTTCTCTTGGTCCTGAACATCAGTCATCTGTCCCGGATTCAGGCAATAGCCCTGACAAACTCAATAATATTTACACATTTGGAATAAAATTACCGCACCGCGTTAGCATAGAAATGTAAAGCAAATGTGGATGAGAGCAGTGGCTTTCTGCCTGTGTGGTCTCCCAAGGAGCCCTCTCTCCAGAAGGCCCAGCTTACAACACAGACATCAGATGCCACCTTATGGTAAGGAAGAAAAAAGACACTGCTTTCCAAGCTAGGCTCATCCTGGAGGATGCCACCTCCTGGGCACATCTTTCTGCCATAGAGAATGAGGAAGAGAAGAAAGCACTTCAGTCTGTATTTTCTCTCTAAAGTTGAGACATGACCCAAAAAATCCCACCACAGCCTCCTGACCTGGAGCCCCAGCGGCTCATCTTTCTTGCTTTCAGCTGCAGGAAATGTTGGATATCTCAGAAAATCCTCCTTTTTGTGCACTCAGCAAAGCTGTGTTTGGGAAGAGGAGACAGCAGTTTGAGGAATTTTGTCAAGAAGCAAAGGCATTTTCTTTTCCAAATTGAGCTTTATTGGTCAAGTTTTATCAATGGCTGAACCCCTCCCCACTCCCACCTCTGTAATCGTGGCTTCCCCTGTAATGGAGCAAACACAGTGAAAACGGAGGCAAGACCGGTGGGCAGAATCTCAGGGAATGTTCCTGGCTTTACTGGGCCTGCCACATTATGGCGTTATGTACTTCCAGGTTGGAGGAGCATGTGTCTGCAAAATCTTGCAGAGCCCAAAACTCTTACACCTTTGCAACATGGCCCAAAATTTGCCCCAGGTTCAAGTCTCACCCATCACTATATTAACCAATATAAACAGTAGAGGCTGTCATCAGGAAACACCCTGCCTCATTGGATTGTTTAAGGATTAAATAAGTTAATAGAGTGCGTAGAACTTTGTCCGGCACATAGTAAGCACGGTGTGTGTTGGCTAGTATCACTTTTATAACATTATTACACAAATTTTGGTACTTGTCTTCAGAGGGCCCAACCCTGTGGTACCTGGATATACAATCGTCCCTTTCAGTATCTGCAGGGGATTGATTCCAGGACTTCCCTTGGACACCAAAATCTACAGATGCTCAAGTCCCTTATAGAAAATGATGTAGTATTTGCGTATAGCCTACACACATCCTCCCATATACTTTATAATTTTTTTAACATCTTTATTGGAGTATAATTGCTTTACAATGGTGTGTTAGTGTCTGCTGTATAACAAAGTGAATCAACTATACATATACATATACCTCCATATGCCCTGCCTCTTGTGTCTCCCTCCCACCCTCCCTATCTCATCCCTCTATGTGGTCACAAAGCACCAAGCTGATCTCCCTGTGCTATGCAGCTGCTTCCCACTAGCTATCTATCTTACATTTGGTAGTGTATATATGTCCATGCCACTCTCTCACTTCGTCCCAGCTTACCCTTCCCCCTCCCTGTGTCCTCAAGTCCATTCTCTACGTCTGTGTCTTTATTCCTGTCCTGCCCCTAGGTTCTTCAGAACCATTTTTTAAAAATTCCATATATATGTGTTAGCATACAGTATTTGCTTTTCTCTTTCTGACTTACTTCACTCTGTATGACAGCCTCTAGGTCCATCCACCTCTCTACAAATAACTGAATTTCGTTTCTTTTTATGGCAAGTAATATTCCATTGTATATATGTACCACATCTTCTTTATCCATTCATCTGTCGATGGACACTTATGTTGCTTCCATGTCCTGGCTATTGTAAATAGAGCTGCAATGAACACTGTGGTACATGACTCTTTTTGAATTATGGTTTTCTCAGGGTATATGCCCAGTAGTGGGATTGCTGGGTCATATGGTAGTTCTATTTTTAGTTTTTTAAGGAACCTCCATACTGTTCTCCACAGTGGCTGTATCAATTTACATTCCCACCAACAGTGCAAGAGGGTTCCCTTTTCTCCACACCCTCTCCAGCATTTACTGTTTGTAGATTTTTTTGATGATGGCCATTCTGACTTGTGTGAGGTGATACCTCATTGTAGTTTTGATTTGCATTTCTCTAATGATTAGTGATGTTGAGCATCCTTTCATGTGTTTGTTGGCAATCTGTATATCTTCTTTGGAGAAATGTCTTTTTAGGTCTTCTGCCCATTTTTGGATTGGGTTGTTTGTTTTGATATAGAGCTGCATGAGCTGCTTGTAAATTTTGGAGATTAATCCTTTGTCTGTTGATTCATTTGCAAATATTTTCTCCCATTCTGAGGGTTGTCTTTTTGTCTTGTTTATGTTTTGCCTTGCTGTACAAAAGCTTTTAAGTTTCATTAGGTCCTATTTGTTTATTTTTGTTATTTCCATTTCTGTAAGAGGTAGGTCAAAAAGGATCTTGCTGTGATTTATGTCATAGAGTGTTCTGCCTATGTTTTCCTCTAAGAGTTTTATAGTGTCTGGCCTTACATTTAGGTCTTTAATGCATTTTGAGTTTATTTTTGTATATGGTGTTAGGGAGTGTTCTAATTTCATTCTTTTACATGTAGCTGTCCAGTTTTCCCAGCACCACTTTTTGAAGAGGCTGTCTTTTCTCCATCGTATATTCTTACCTCCTTTATCAAAAATAAGGTGACCAGGGCTTCCCTGGTGGCGCAGTGGTTGGGAGTCCACCTGCCGATGCAGGGGACACGGGTTCGTGCCCCAGTCCAGGAAGATCCCATGTGCCTCGGAGCGGCTGTGACCGTGAGCCATGGCTGCTGAGCCTGTGCGTCCGGAGCCTGTGCTCCGCAACGGGAGAGGCCACAACAGTGAGAGGCCCGTGTACCGCAAAAAAAAAAAAAATAAGGTGACCATATGTGCATGGGTTTATCTCTGGCCTTTCTATCCTCTTCCGTTGATCTTTATTTCTGTTTTTGTGCCAGTACCATACTGTCTTGATTATTGTATCCCATATACTTTAAGTCATCTCTCGTTTTCTTATGTGGGCATACTTTGCTTTATTGTGCTTCATTTTATTGTTCTTCACAGATCTTGTATTTTATACAAATTGAAGGTTTATGGCAACCCTGCAACCAGCAAGTCTATCATGCCATTTTTCCAACAGCGTTTGCTTACTTTGTGTTTCTGTGTCACATTTTGGTAATTCTCGCAATGTTTCAAACTTTTTTGTTATTATTATATTTGTTATGGTGATCTATGATCAGTGATCTTTGATGCTACTATTGAGAAAAGATTACCACTCACTGAAGTCTCAGATGATAGAATTTTTAGCAATAAACTATTTTAAATTAAGACACATACATTTTTTAAGACATAATGCTATTGTACACCTAACAGACTAAAATATAATGTAAACATAGCTTTTGTATGTCCTGGGAAACCAAAAAAAAAAATCATGTGACTTGCTTTATTTTGACATTTGCTTTATTGCAGTGTTCTGGATCCAAACCCACAATATCTCTGGGGTCTGCCTACAATACCTAATATAATATAAATGCTACGCAAATAGTTGTAAAAACAATGTAAATGCTATGTAAATAGTTGCCAGCATGGCAAATTCAAGTTTTATTTTTTTAGAACTTTCTGGAATTTTTTTTTCCAAATATTTTCAACCCACAATTGGTTGAGTGTGTGGGTGCGGAACCTGCAGATACAGAGGGCCTGCTGTGTAATAATCTGCACCACCAACCTCGATATTTGAAATTCTCAACAACTGCTAATAAGAATTGACATTTATTAATGCCAGGCATTGTTCTGGTCGAATTATCCTCAAGTGGGGTCACTGGCAATGTCTAGAGCCATTTTTGGTTGTCAAAATTGGGGTGAGAGGAGTGCTACTGACATCTAGTAGGTAGAGACCAGGGATGCTGCTAAACATCTCACAACACACAGGACGCCACCCTCCCCAAGATAAAGAATTATCCAGCCCAAAATATCAATCGTGTCGAGGTTGAGAAGCCCTACTCCCAGCTCATCTTCCAACTCATTTTTCAAAATTTAGTTAAAATGTTACCTCCTCTGTGACATTTTCCCTGAGCCCTGCCAACCCTCCTTTCTTCTGGGATCTCATATGCCTTATGCCTTTCTCCATGTTTGCCAAACTTTGTTACTCAATCACAATCCACACTAGGCATTATATTTTATATTCTGACCCAGCACAAACAAGTTTCATAAATGTTCTTATGCCCCCTTGAGTTTCTGCCTCGATTATTCATAGAGTCTTACATACAGAGGGAGAGTCTTAGCGTTCTTAAGAACTATTGTCATTTTCACTCTTGTAATCCCTTAGCACTTGCCTAGTGAATTTTAGTGTTCAGTGAAAGTCTCTGGAAGTTGGGGTGGCGCTCTCAGATATACTTACATTCTGGTGGGAGAGCGGCTCTCAACTGCAAATGGAATGGACACCCAGGTCCTAAGGAATGGCAGGCCCTGCTTCTTCTTTCTTCCTGTCCACCCACATAAGCCGACTCTCATAAGTCCAACCCTGACCCTGTTTATTCAAGGCAGAGGTGCATGAAGGAACCTTCAATAGTGACGTGTTCCTTCACCACAGCCACTGCCATGCCAGACTTTTTGGAATCTAAGGTCATGCCCCCCACCACCACCGCTTTCTCCCATCACCACTATGACCTAGACATAGCCCATCCACCTGGACTCCAGAAAGAATTTGATAATACAGTGTGCTCCTGTGTCACAAAAAACAAAAACTAGAAATTACGTTTTAAGTGCTTTCTTAAAATGTCCATATTCTTCGACTCAGTAATATTCTTTTTGTGATTCTACTCTAAAGAAAATATCAGAGATTCTGTCCAAAGGGTCACGTTCAAAGATTTTCACTGCAGCATTATTTGTTGAGGTGGGAAATTCGAACCAGTTAAAATGTCTCATAATAGGGATTTTAAATAGTAAATTATGGTACCTCTATGCAATGGAATATTATGAGCTAATTTATAAAGGGTTTTTGAAGAATATTTGAAAACTTTGGAAACTTCATATTATGTTAAGTGAAGAATCATGATCAAAGTTGTTTGGACAAAGGTACTTAGGGGTAAATCATATGGATGTCAGCAACTTACTTTGAAAAGCACCACAAAAATGAGGTGGGTGGGTCAATAGAAGTATGGATGAATGAACAGAGGGAGGGAGGGAGGGAGGGATGGATGGATGGATGGATGGATGGATGGATGGAGGTATAAAAGGAGGGAGGAGTAGGCAGAAAAAGGGAAGGAGGGGAAGAGGAAAGAAAGGATAAATGATAAAGCAAGTTAAGTAAAATGTTAACTGCAGATCTGCATGGTTGATCCATACATGTCCACTATACAATCTTTGCATTTTTCTGTATGTTTACAATATTTTTACAATAAAAAGTTGAAAAACTATATGCAAACTATAATAATTTTGTAATATATGTAGATACTCATTTAGATAATACCAAAATAAAATAAACCCAAATAACAGTAGTAGTTATTTCTGGCAGCAGAATTATTGGTGACTTGGACTGTCTTTTTAACACTCTCTTCTTTTTTATTTCCCAATTTTTGAACAACAAGCCTGTATTACTTTGATAATCAGGGGGAAAAAGATATTTGAGGGAAAAAGATTATCAGAGAAGAATGTTCAATGCCCCTTATTCTCCTGTTTGGGATTTAAAAGCTGGGAACATCTCTGAAAATAATACATTGTAAAGAATAGAAGATCCCACTGAGGCTTCCTCCTGGGCTATGACCCTCTCAGGCAGTTAGAGGCAAAGGAAACTGGAACATTTTTCTGGAGCAGAGCCACGGGACCCGTCTGCAGCTTGGACCCAGGCAACGTGCTAATACGCTTTAGGCAAGTGGAACAATTTTCCCACAGGAGACACCCTGGGAAAGGGTCTGAGAGTCGAATGGGCTGACAGTTACGAGGGTTCCTTGAGTCTGTTTTGACCATAAACCCTGAGTCGAAGGCTATGAGTCCAAATATAAATCCTGTTATCTCTCTCTGTTCCTTCCAGACACAGAGCAGCATTTCTGGGAGCATCTTTCATCCTGGTCCAGGAAAAGAGACAGATGATCCTGTGTGGGAGAGGCCCTGTCCCCAAGATCCCAGGACCCCAGTCCATCTCTGTCCTGGGAGCAGAGTCCTCCACCCAAACTTGCCCATTTTGAGCCACCACCCTCTTTCTAATCATACACCATTTTATAAGGCCAAAGTATATGCAAGTCATTTTTTTAAGTTCGAAACTATGCTTAGAGTTCACATAGTTACTGATAACAAGACCCTAAAGGAAATCAGGAATTTTTAAAGGAATTTTTTAATGCAGACTTTTTGTCTGCATCACTTAAAATGTTCAGTGATTGTGATATTTGCCATTTCTTTTTAGGTGTTGGTTTTCCCTGTCAAAAGATTCTACTTATAAATGGACTCTGTGATTTATGTCACTCGTTTACATTCCACATCATGTTTTCATATTCCATATTACTTTATTGGGAAGTGAAGTATTAACCAAGGCATCTTGGACTGGCAGAAAGAAAACATGATATCCTACAGTTCTTGGTGCTAAGACTGGTGGCAAAAACCATCATTCATTCATTCATTTTCAGCCAACACTTTTTGGATACCTACCATATGCTGAGCATTGTCTAGTCTAACTAGAGCAGTGGGGTAAAAACACAGACCAAAAACTTGACTCTCTTGGTTTTTATATCCTACAGCGGGGAGAAAGATAAATATCAAATGAATCAGTAAATATATGAGGGATAGAAGGTGTAATGGGTTGAATGATGGTCCCCCAAAAGATATGTCCACCTAATGCTGAATCTGACCTCTGTACCCTGACACTGAATTAAATCTCAGAGACAGAGTTTTGGGTGAAGTAGAAAAGAATAGCTTTATTGCTTTGCCAGGCAAAGGGGACCACAGTGGGTTAACACTCTCAAAACTGTGTTTCCTGACCTGGAGCGGGTAGTGAGGAGTTTTACAGTAAAGAAGGCGTGATCAGCTCGTGGAGGTTCTTCTGATTGGTTGATGGTGAAGTAAGTGGGCGTCAGCGTCATCAACCTTCTGGTTCCAGCTGGTTTGGGGTCTATGTGCTTGTGGGCAGCATACAGTTAACTTCTCCCACCTGCTGGGGGTTTTAGTATCTGCAAAAGAGCTCAAAGATATTGTTATGTGTATCCCTTGAAGGCGAACCAGGACCCTGCCCCAAGGCTGCACTATTGTTTCTTAAATGTTCCTCCCTTGTCTCTGCCTCCCCTCCCTTTCTAATTAGCATCTATTTGAACCTGCCCTTTGGAACTCAGGGAAGGTCGTGGAGGCTAAATGAACCTTATTTCCTATAATCCAGAAGTGGCGGACACAGAAAGGCTTGTGTGCCCAGGAGCCCCACAGGGTCCTGCACGGTTCCACACCTGGGACCTGGGAATGTGACGTTATTTGGAAACAGTCTTTGCAGGTGTAATTGAGGAAAGGAGCTGGAGA
Source organism: Aethalodelphis obliquidens (assembly GCF_003676395.1). Classification (NCBI taxonomy): domain Eukaryota; kingdom Metazoa; phylum Chordata; class Mammalia; order Artiodactyla; family Delphinidae; genus Aethalodelphis; species Aethalodelphis obliquidens. The sequence continues at coordinate 2,062,454 of NW_020837962.1, read as the reverse complement.
TAAGATTACAGTAAGTGTCCTACATACGAACCCTCAAGTTGTGAATTTTCAAAGACGCGAACGTGCGTTCCATCAACGTCAGGCATGAGTGAAACTGCAGCTTGCCCTCCATCTCCATCGCTGACAATCCTCCAGCTCTACCATCTCCCACCTCCTCTCCCTCCTCCAGTCAATAACTCTTCTTGCCTGTTTGCTTGATGCCAGCCCCATATGCCAACTCTTGTACTGTACTACTGTACATTTCAAGGTTCTGTACTGTAAGATTAAAACTGTTTATTTTTTGTGTTTGTTTTTAATGTATTATTTGTGTGAAAAGTATTATAAACCTATTACAGTACTGTACAGTATTATACAGCTGATTGTGTTAGTTGGGTACCTAGGCTAACTTTGTTGGACTTATGAACAAATTGGACTTACGAATGCACTCTTGGAACAGAACTTATTCATATGTAGGGGACTTACTGTATCCTGGATTAAAGTGGTGGCCTGAAATCCAATGATAAGTGTCCTTGTAAGAAAAGCAAAGGGGAGTACCCAGAGAAGAGATGACATTATGAAGATGGAGGCAAATATTAGAGTGATGCGTCTACAAGCCAAGGAAAGCCAAGGATTACAGGCAACTACCAGAATCTAGGAGAGGGGCATGGAATCTATTTTCCTACAGAGCTTCCACAAGGAGCCAACTCTGCCAACACCTTGATTTCAGACTTCTGAACTCCAGAACCAGTAGACAATGCAATTCTGTTGTTTTAAGCCCCCAAGCTTGTGGTCATTTGTTATAGCAGCCACAGGACACTAACACAGAAGTGATAAAAACTATGGATAAAAACAATAAACATTAAAAAGGGGACAGGAGGGACTTCCCTGGCTGTCCAGTGGTTAAGACTTCGCCTTGCAGTGCATGGGGTACGAGTTCGATACCTGGTGGAAGAACTAAGATCCCACATGGCTCATGGCCAAAAAAAACCACAAAACACAAAACAGAATAAATATTGTAACAAATTCAATAAAGACTTTAAAAAAGGGCCACATCAAAAAAAAAATCTTTAAAAATAAATTTAAAAAATAAAAAGGGGACCAGAAATTCTGGGGAGTGGTGACGTTAAAAAGAGGGAGTCGGGGAAGAAGTGTTTGAAAAGGTGACATTTGAGCAAAAACTTGAAAAAGGTGAGGGATGAGCAATGTGGGTGGTGGGTCAAGATCTTTCCAAGGAGAGGAGATGGGGAGGCCCAGGTAGCTGCAGAAGGGAGGAAGGAAGAGGGTCCTAGAGACGGGGTTGTGGTAGGACCGTGTGAGTCTTGTGAGGCTGTGGTTTTTATTCTGAATAAGAGGAGCTGTTGAAGGATTCTGAGCAGACGGGGGGGATACGATCTGGCTTTCACTTAAAAGGATGACCCTGACTATGTGGTGAGAACAGACTGTGAGAAACAAGAGTAGAGGAGGGGAGCCCAGTGGAGGAGACGGTGATGGGCAGAGGTGAGAGGTGAGTGGGTCTCAGACCAGGATGAGGAGAGGTGAGAAGTGCTCAGGTTCTGAAGATACTTTGAAGGGAGAGCAAATAGGATTCGCTAATTGATATTTCTGTCTTTCTTCAGTGTTTTAAGGAAGGATAAAGAGGAGAATGGACCTTCAAACATTCAACAAACTTCCACTTGTTGAATTCTTCCTGCACTAACTCTTCAGAATGGGGATGGGGGAGTGTACTAGCAGGTGCCCACCCCACCCTCCCCTAATGACCAACTGACCAAACACATGCTCTCTCCAGGCTTCAATTTCACGGCTGGTGCTTCTGTGTCCCATAAGCTTTCCAAAAACTGAGAATATGTGTGTGTGTGTGTGTGTGTGTGTGTGTGTGTGTGTGTGTGTGTATACACACATACATACATACATACATGTATACTATAATATACATACATACTATACTATGTATACATACATACATATATATGTAGGGATATATACATACATATCCCTACATATATATACGTCAGGAATATACATATATGCATATATATAATTATATACTTATATATAATTTTGGAATCATTATACAACTAGCATGGAAAAATCTCCAAGATATATTATTGACCGACAAAATGCATACTATCCCTTGTATGGGAGAGAAAATACACTATAAATTTATATTAAGTTTGTACGTGAAGGAATTATCCCTGGAAGAATAAACAAGAAACACCAGGGACGAGACCCAGATGGATGAGAGACGTGGAGGAAAGGAGACTTACTTTCCAGAGCATTCCCTATAAATCTTATACCATGCATGTATTACCCACACAGAGGAATACATTTTAATAGAAGAATAATCCCACAGATATTTCAGCAATTTGTTATGTGTGCCATGTGTTTCAGCTGGGATTCAATGTATTTGAAACAGTGTAGTAGAGAAACACTATTCTATGGCAGTAGTCGTAGGAACCATATAGATATTTTACATTAATTGTATTTTAAATATTTTATTGTGAATGATTTTAAACATAAACAGAAGTAGGCAGAATAGTATAAATTAAGGGTTGGAAAATTCTGTAAAGGGCCAAATAGTATCTATTTCAGGCTTTGAGGGTCAGATACTCTCTGTAGCAACGACTCAACTCTACCATCACCATGCAAAATCAACCAGAGAAAATACATGAACAAGTGGGCATGGTTGTGGTCCAATAAAACTTTATTTACAAAAACAGGAAATAGGCTGGATTAGGCCCTCAGGCCAGAGTTTACTAATCCTTGATATAAACGACCCCTAGGGACCCAGCCCCCAGCCCCACTACCATCAATTCATGGTCAGTGCTGCCCCATCAACTACCCCCCAAATTATGTGGAAGAAAATCCCAGACATCATATCATTTCATCTTCAGTGTTTGCAAATATTCTTCTAAGAGATGACTCATCTTTTAACATCACATGTAAATAGTCAACAATATCTTAATATTATCAAAATTCAGTCTCCATTCAAATTTCTGATTGTCTAATAAATGTAACACATCTTAGCAGTTGTGTTTTTCAACAGATACAATTAATTGAGGTCCACACATTGCTCCTAATTCTCCTTTATATATATTTTTTTACATTGATTCTATTTGTATGTCTTTTAGATCGAGGTAGGATTTTCCTGAAAAAATTAAGTCCAACATGTAATATTAGATGCCCTGTGCTTCCTCTAAATATTTTTGTTACAATCTGAGAGGCAGCCACCAAGTGAATATTAATGCCCAAATTACAGAATCATGAACTGAATAGCCAATCACCTGTTCACGATTAGTTAAACAAATCAAATGTCATCGCACAAAATCATCAACCGTTTGCCTTCAAGGCTGCAGGCATTTAAAAAAGAAAACTTCACCTGCCTGTGCAAGTCATCTCACTCCTAGGAATTCGTCTTAATATAATATTCAGAGATACAGTCAAAGATGCCCGATGAAGGATTGCATGGCTGCGCTGTTTATAACAATACAATATTAAAAACAACCAAAGCCTCCAACCATAAAGAACTGATAGCATTTGTTACAATACTGGTTCAATATTGGTGGAATATTACATGATGGTTGAAAATCATGGTTTTTAATATTCCTGTGGTGGTAAGTCAATGTTCTTGACAAAATTTTAAACAACAAGAAGCAAAACCCAAAACTGCATACACATATGATTATATGAATCTCTGGATGGAAAGCAATAAAACTTCTCATTGTTATCTCTAGATATGGAGTTATGTGGCTTTCACTTAAATATTTACTTTTTTGTAAACTTTCCAAATTTTCTTTAATGTGCCTGCTCTACTTTTTAAATCAGAACAACAAAAATATTATTAATGTTATAAAGATTTCCAGCTCTCCCCTTCCTTCTGGTCTCCTCTTGTATGTCTCCTTTTGTTCCTGCCCTTTCCAACCCTCCTTATTGCCTCCTTCCTCTGTCTGGTAAATTTATCAGGCATTACATCATCCCATTAATTTTGCTCAGGGCGGTAAAGGCTGCCATTCCTGGCCCTTTAGGTCAACAGCATCATGCCTTCACAAACCCAGCACGAATGGGCCCTAAGGGCAATAACTCTAAATTTCACCCCCCTCTGCAGAAATGGGCTGACACCACGTGCCCATTTTCTGCCATCCTCTCTCTTTTCTTGGAGCATGACAATCAGGAATTGAAAATCACGGCAAGGGTTCACAGTTGATTCTGTTGGAAAACCAGAATCAAAGTAAAAGTCCAGTATTTGGTGGTGGGCTACATAAATCCATAATCCTACCATAGAAAAACAGAGAACAACAAGGAAGGAGCCTGACAGTGGAGGGGGCTCATGGTCAGCCACTTTCACCCTGGGCATCTGTTACCAGCTCCCCCATCACTCCCCTGTGCTCCTTCCACTCGCCCATGTGGGTCTCCTCACAGTTCCTGGAACAAGCCAGGTGCTCTGTGGACTCAGGCTGCTCCTCTGCCTGGAGATGCTCCTCTCCCTCCCCTTCTCCAGAACCTTCCCCAGAAACCACCTTGTTCATGAGGTCTCCCATCTAAAATGTCAACTTCCCCTGACACACACCCTCAACATGCATAGCGGGGAGGCGGAGGAAATCTCCCCTCTATTACTCTTTTTTTTTGTTTTTTTAACATCTTTATTGGAGTATAATTGCTTTACAATGTTGTGTTAGTTTCTGCTGTATAACAAAGTGAATCAGCTATACATATACATATATCCCCATATCCCCTCCCTCTTGCATCTCCCTCCCACCCTCCCTATCCCACCCCTCTAGGTGCTCACAAAGCACCGAGCTGACCTCCCTGTGCTATGCGGCTGCTTCCCACTAGCTATCTATTTTACATTTGGTACTGTATATATGTCCATGCCACTCTCTCACTTCGTCCCAGCTTACCCTTCCCACCCACCCATGTTCTCAAGTCCATTCTCTATGTCTGTGTCTTTATTCCTGTCCTGCCCCTAGCTTCTTCATTTTTTATTTTTTTTAGATTCCATATATATGTGTTAGAAACCTCTATTACTCTTGACTTCTTGTGGCTGGACTAATAACAAAATTCACACAAGAGAGATTAACAGGAGAAATGAAACAAATTAAATTCATGAGCCCAGAGGGCTCATAGAAATGGGACCTAAAGAAGTGGCCAAGGCAGGCAGCTTTTATACTTTGTAGACAAAGAAACAATAGATTTGTGAAGAATTGACAAGACAAAGAAACTTAGGCTTTGAGTGATTAATTAGTAAAAAAAAAAAGTCTAAACAGAGTCTGGGCTTGAGGTAGCAAATTTTTAAAGTAATAAGATTTGTTTATACAAGCTTCTCAGCCCGAATTCCCCATTTCTGGTGATAAAGTGTCCTTCTACTTCCAGATGCAGGGAGGGCACCTTTCACAGGGGAGATTTATTACCTGCTTTCAGGGAGACAGAGAGGAGGGTCAGAGTGTCCCTCTTGCATCAGATGTTTCTTAAGTAACATTCATTCAAAGTAATCAACATGCCATTGAGGCATATTTGGGGGCAGCCTGCCTTGGACCCCAACACAGATATGCACTCTTCATATCCCCCTTCCTCCCATTTTCCCTTTAATGTTTATTGTGTGAAAAATAACATATTTTAATTATTTGTTGTATTTATTATCCATCAGGGCACTTAGAAAGCAAGATGCTTGAGGACAGGAATTTTTCCACTGCTGTATGCCCAGTGCCTAGAACAGTGCCTGGCACATAGTAGCCACTCAATGAGTATCTTTGAATAAGTTCATGAATAATATATTCTTAAGTGAAAAAATAAAAACCAGATTATGATACAATGCCAGATAATTCAGTCTCGTGTATGTGTAGGTACATGGAAGAGACTGAAATGATACACATGGAAGGTCGACACTGGCTAATGCTAGATGGTGGAGTAATGGGTGATTGAGTGATTGTACTTTCTCTCATTATTCACCTGTAGTTCTTAAGTCTCCTACAATACAATGAATGTAAACTGAGCAGGACCCTATAGGGCCTTCCCAGGGCAGCCTTACCCCGCATCCTCTGCTTTAGGTCCTCTCTGAAGTATCTAGATAACAGTAGCTAATGCACATTTCCTGAGTTGTTTTACAGATGTGAAACACCCCGCCCAGAATGGAAGACGTTTACTACTTGATGACAATGAGCTCACAGCCCCCAGGCCTCCTGGAGCCTGAGGACTGATAATGTTAACCCGCTGTGCCACTGCCCTGTTACCTCACCATCAACCAATCAGAGAATCGTGCAGGAGCTGGTCACATACCCTGTGACCCCCTTCCCTCACCTGGCCTTTAAAACTTCTTTGCTGAAACCCTTCAGGGAGTTCAGGGTATTTTGGGCATGAGCCACCCATCTCCTTGCATGGTCCTGCAATAAATCTTGCTCTAAACTTTGATGTTTCAATTTGTTTGGCCTCACTGTACACCCAGCACACTAACTTGGGGTGTCTAACATGAACAAGGACTACTTTCATAGCAAAGTTATGGTTAGTTTCATAGCAAAGTTATGGTTAGTTGTTTCTTTGATGTTGTAGTAAGAGAATCAGAGGCAGTTACTTTGGCCAGGTAGGCCCAGGGAACTTCTTGGAGAAGATCCTCTCGGCGTCTTCTTTGAACTCCTAAGTGAGCAGGTTTCAGGTTCACAGGCACCTGATACCCCGGATGGAGGAGGAATGGGACCCTCATGGCCTGGCAAGTACTGTCTCTTCCAATACCCTTCATCTGGCAGCTGGGGAGGATGTGGGCAAATTCGTCAAGAGGATCATGAGTGTTTGGGAAAAGAAAGATGAAGAGTGACCCCTCCTCTGATGATGATAATGAATCTTTCAGACTCTCCCGAATGCACTGAGATTGTGAATTTCCAGAAACAGACACCAAGGCTGTATAGACGATACTCACCATGAGGGCTAGTGAAACAGTGACTTGGCCTCAACATCAAGCCCCGGGGAAGATGGCAAAAGACTGGTTTTAGTCCAGCAGTGGAAACAATTGCTGAGCTGAGGGCAAAATAGACGGGTGGTGGGAGACCCTGCTGCAGGCAAAGCAGGACCCTCGGTTGTGAACAAAAGACGCACCAAGCTGGTGGGCTAGTTTCCAAATGGCTAATTCTTTCTTTGCCTATATTTGGAAACCCAAGTGCCCCCTATAAATCCAGCAGCCTCCCCCTGGGGATCATATATAACCTGGGCAGGGGTTAGATGTCTCAAGAAAGAAGATACTGAATGTGTATGGAGTATGAGGTGTAATTTAAAAAGTAAGAGGGGGGAAGCTATATTTTACTCCAGTGTGGGGATGTAACTCAGTCCATACATTTTTATTAATAAATTAATAAATGAATGAAAATATCTAGTAGGTAAACAAATAAATAATAGATAAATATAATAGATCAATGAATAGGTTAGTAGACAAACAAGTAAATAAATAGGTTGTTTGGAGAGAGAGAGGAAGAAAGAAACATGCCCTTTGAGTCTCTGAAGCATTACACGCAGGATTTTGATGAATGGGACTTCTGCTTTCAGAATGTTATGCTTGAGTCCGCATCATGAAAAAAACAAGGTTTGCATCCATCCCAGAGTGTGGGAGTGTGGAGACGGATCTCTATGCAGTGCTGCTGCATCCCTCAGCATCCTTAATCTTCCCCTTCGGTGGAGGTTTATCATCCTTCTAGTTATTTTATTAGTCACTCTGCTATTAAGAGGGCAAGAGCCCTTTCATTTTTACGTTGCCGGATCATATCTTTCAGCTGGAAAACATTGTTAAAAACAACAGTGTAAAGCCAGGGATCCACCACCCTGTGGTTATGTCTCATGCGATGCTAATGGGAGGTCACTACTTCCAAATATGGCTGCGTTGAATGCCTTAGGATAACTCTGGATAACTTCTATGCAAGGATTTTAATTGCAATCCCAAAGATGTTAAATGAAAGCACTGAACACATGTTTATGGCCTTCATAACGAAGCCAGCACAGGGTTATGTACAAATGCTTGTGCAGAAATAGAACCAAAATGGGGCACTTTGGGCGAAGATGGTGAAAGGGGAAGGAGTATATATTAGCCACAGTTCTCAAGGGAAAGAGAATTGATAGGATATATAGATATAAAGAGATTTATTATAAGGAATTGGCTCATGTGATTATGGAGACTGACAAATCCCAAGATCTCCAGTTGGCAAGCTGGAGACCCAAGAAGAGCTGAAGTTACAAGTTCCAGCAGAGATACAGGACAAGCCAATGTATCAGTTCAAGTGTGAAAGGAGGAAAAAATTGATGTCCCATCTCAAAGGCAGTCAAGCAGGAGGACTTCCCTCTTACTCATAGAAGGGTCAGCCTTTTGTACTATTCAGGCCTTCCACTGATTTGATGAGGTCAACCACATTAGGTAGTGCAATCTGCTTTACTCAGTTTACCAATTTAAATGTTAATCTCATCCAAAAACACACACACAGGCATACCCAGAATAATGTTTGACCAAATGTCTGGGCAACCCCATGGCCCACTCAAGCCGACACAAAATTAACTATCACAGGGTGTTTAGTGAAGTTACCCAGGGAACTGGGTGATATCCATTACCTGGAGTCCTGGGGAAAACAGAGTTCAGTTTAGACCTCAGTCGGAAAATTACTCTTCCTGTCAATAGGAGAAATGTTAACTAGCTGTAAGTGCGAGGCACATAAAAAGATGGTCAACGTTATTAGTCATAATCCACTCAAATGGCTAAAATAAAAAGGACTGAGCACACTAAGTGCTGGTGAGGATGCCAAGCAGCTGAAGTTCAAGGAAATACAAAATGGAACAGGCAGCTGGGAAAACAGGTTGGCAATTCCTATAAACACTCATTTCCTTGATGATTCAGCAATTAGACTTCTATTTCCATAAAAGTAAATAAAAACATATGTCCACAAAAATTCTTGTAAAAGAATGTTAATTGCAGTTTCATTCCTAATAGTTAAAAACTGGAAATAATCCAAATGTTCATCAACACAAGAATGGATAAATAAATCACAAAATATTCATATAATGGAACATTACTGAGCAATAAAAAGGAATGAACTTCTAACCCATACAACAAGGATAAATCTCACAGAGAGAATACTGAGCAAAAGAAGTTCAAGAACATATGAAACTAATCGATAAAGATAGAAAGCAGAACAGTTGCCTTTGAAGAGAAGGGAGATTGACTGAAAATGGGTATGAAGTCTTTCTAAGATGAAGAAACTGCTCAATATTTTGATAGGAGTTTGGATGATATAGCTGTAAACATATGCCAAACTCAAGAAAAAAAAAAAAGTGTAAGTCCCAAGATTGGGATGAGACTAAGAGCTGTAGAAATGAGCCAGAGGAAAGACTGAAAACTTTCTTGGGCAAATATCACAGGCACTTTGCAGAGTGAATTGGAGGGAAGCCAGGTCTCTGGGAATACGGCTGCTAAAGTCCTTCTTATTAGAAATCAAAGTCTGACCAATCGCCAAAGCAGAGACTGAAAACGAATGCCCAGAAACAAACAAGCCCAAAGCACTATCACAGTACAGACCTGGAGGTCCAAGAACAGAGAGAGAAATGCAGATAGGGTCAGCAGAGCATGTTGGACACAAGAGGGGCAAGCTCCAAGCCAACAAGAGTAAACTCTACTCTCTTAGCCACATCCGACTAATTGTCTTGGTAATCCCTCTGTACTTCCTTTCATGATTATTGTAAATATTTGACCTGAACCAATTCCATAGCAAACTCTATTAAGTTCTCATTCTATGGGTGAATTCAGTCATTCTCAGCTAGCCTTAAGGTTCTCTTCACTAAATCTTGAGTCAAACAGAAATAAGAGTTAATAATCACTAAGGACTTACTAGATGACAGGCAATGTGCCAAATATTCACCCTGCATTATATTCATCTAATCTTGCTCTATTTGTGAAGTAAGTGTTGACCATAGAATTCCTATTTTACAGATGAAGAAACTGAGGCTCAACTGGGTAAAAACTTGCCTAAAGTTCCTGAGCTAGGAAGGGAGAGGCAGGATTCAAACCCAGGCCATTGGAACTCAGAGGTGACGAACAAGAGTGCTCTATTGCCTCCTTCTAGGAATTTTTCAAACTGAATGGATGCTACCTAAGCATTGTAGAATCAGGGAGCCTCTTGGAATCCTTACAGTACGTGTGAATGTCCAGGAAACCTACAAAAAGTGGTGACCAGCCAAGGCTGAGAAAGATGTACATACTACCCAAAGGTCCACTAATTAATTCATTTGTTCAACAAACATTTAAGCATCTGCTGTGTGCTAGGCATTGCTTGCCTCTAGAAAAAAAAGAACAGAGAGCCAAAAGCTATGCTACCACACTTGGCAACACCCTGCTCCAAAATGCACTCATAAGTAAGTCAGACAGAGGAAGACAAATATCATGTATCACTTATACATGGAATCTAAAATAATGACACAAATGACCTATATACAAAACAGAAACAGACTCACAGACTTTGAAAACAAACTTGTGGTTACCAAATGGGAAAAGGGAGGGGATAAATTAGGTTTAACATATACACACTACTATAGATGATCAATAGATAATCAACAAGGACCTACTGTATAGTACAGGAAACTCTACTCAATATTTTGTAATAACCTAAATGGGAAAAGAATCGGAAAAAGAATATTATATGTACGTATGTATATACATATAACTGAATCAATTTGCTGTACACCTGAAACTAACACAACATTGTAAATCAACTACTCCAACATAAAATAAAAATTTAAAAAACAAAAAAAATGCGCTCACAGACAACCAGGCAGAAAACTGTAACCTGATCGCCAATATCCCTTTAAGAAGTCTGGAAACTCAAAAATAGAGTCAGTGTAGCATCAACTAAAAGTCTGCAGAGTGGCAGCCACAGGCAATCTAGCATAAGGCTGAACATCTCATACCTACTCAAAGGCTGCTTCTGCTTCCTGAACAGTTTCATCAGGCCCTATGATTACTTTGTAATGTAGAAACTGATCATTAATCAATGTTGCCTAAGCAACACACTTAGAATAATAAATCAAGACAGGCTCCTCAACATCAAAGCTCTGGGAAATTGCTGGCATATTAGCATTGACTGATTGCTGAGACTTTACTCTCCTGGGCTGAAGGGGAATTCAGGATGGTTGACAACAGGATGCAAAAACAGATACTACAAGATGAGCAGAATTGATGAGACTGCACAAAGGGAATGCAGAATAAATGCTACAGGAATAGCAGTGTCACACACTGAAGCATAAAGAGCAGGCTTGAGTCCTGGCTATGCCGACACCAGCTGGGTGTATCTCACTTGCCCTTTCCAGGCTCAGTTTCCTCACTTGTAAAGTGAGGTTAAATAGCTCCTGCAATGCCAAACTCATAAAGTTATTGCTAACAGGATGTGAAATTGTCATGTAAACTGGTAAAGCATAAAAAGTGAGGTGTTTGGGTCTGGGGGTGCTCTTCTCTACCTAAAAAATTTGATCCAATTAAAAATTGTTAGTATCAGAGCACCAGCCTTCTTAATGGTAACTGGATCTGATTGCTTTGTTTGCATCCAAGGTTTCTGCCTCTTTTAGCCTTTGCTTAAGCAGAGCAGATGGAAAATAGCAGGAGGGATAACAAGAGGAAAGAAAGAAGGAAAACATGCTTTGCCTGCAGGCAGAGACCATACACAAGGAAACACATCTTCATCATTCTCAGTAACAAAATAAGCTACTTCTCCACCCACAGGGAAGAACATCTGAGCAATGGCAATAAGGATGCAAGCTTCCTCCCCAGAATGTTCTCCAAGGGGCTTGAAGTACTGGTAAAAATTCCAATTTTTATATCAACAGTCAGTTGATTGACTGCACCAACAGACTTTCACAACTCACTTTTTCCATCTCTTGCCATGTCCCACTGCGGAGCCTGGAAATGTTAGTTGCTTGACTTCCCAGACTCCCTTGCAGGGAGAGGTAGTCATGTGACATGATTCAGACATAAGTGGAAAAGTACCAAGTAGATCTTCTGGGAAAGATTTTGTTTTTATAATCAAAACGTAGAGGACTTTCCTCGTGGTGCGGTGGTTAAGACTCTGCCTGCCAACGCAGGGGACACAGGTTTGAGCCCTGGTCTGGGAAGATCCCACATGCCGCAGGGCAACCAAGCCTGTGCACCACAACTACTGAGCCTGCGCTCTAGAGCCCAGGAGCCACAACTACTGAAGCTTGCACATCTAGAGCCCGTGCTCTGCAATAAAGAGAAGCCACTGCAATGAGAAGGCTGCGTGCAGCAACAAAGATCCAATGCAACCAAAAATAAACAAATAAATTTATTTATTTTTTAAAAAAGTATACAAGAAATAGGCTTTGAATATTATATGGCTGGAGCTGGAGTCACCTTGCGATCATGAAGAAAAAGGCAAGAGAATTGCAAAGATATCAACTCTGACATTATTGAGCCACTAAACCCTTGCCAGTAACCACTTCCCAGAGAGAGTATAATCTTGCTAATTGGCAAACTAAAAGTATACGGCTGAGTCTCATCTTTCCTTCCCCCTCCTATTCAAGTTCATAGTAATTTTAGAAAGAAGTACAAATCTTTGTATTTGACTGATTGATTTTTCTATAGTTTTTAAAAAGCAATTTAATTTAAACCCTAAGTAGGACTTTTTTCCTGTCCAACTCACCAAACGCCTTGGGGAGTGAAGGGATATTTATGTAGGATTGTTTGAAAGATAAGCAGACCATCATTTCTCCAAACTGAAAAGGCTCAAACTTGTCTGAGAAACTTCTCCATGAATAGAAAAGGATTCCACCATCAAAGTTTGGGAAATGTTGCACATTTCAGTCATCCTTTGCTGCATAACAAACAACCCCACGACCTCAGTTCAACAAGAAACATTCATCTCTCACTCATACATCTTAGACTGACTGTGTTTGGCTAATCTAGACAGAGCTCAGCTGGTCCAGATTCAGGTCATCACCTCATGTGTCTCTTGTCCTAGGAGCAGTGACTTTCCAGCATATGTTCTTCTCATGGCAAGGATGGGAAACACCCAGGAGATGAGAAAATATACACAGCATCTCTGAATGCCTAAGCTTGGAAATTCACACTATCTCTTCCATTCACAATTTATGGGCCAAAACAAATTTCATGCCACACTCAACATCAGTGGGTGAGGAGTACGTCCCTTCTATCAAGAGTATATAAATATGTTATAAACTAGAATCTGATCAACTGACTTACTACTTATCTATTACTCTGCTAGAGTAATGAATTTTTTTCTACCCCACATTTTTTTTAATCCTTAGGATTCTTCCAATAGCAAAGGATAGAACTCCAACTCTAACCAACTTAAGTTAAAACAAAATCTGGTCTTTTGGCTCACTTATTGAAAATCTGAATAAGTGAGAAGGTCACTTCAGGAGCCAGAAGGTCAAGCTTCAGGAGCCAAATAAAGTCATCAATGCTTATCCTCTTCTTCTCTTGGCTATTTTCCTCTATGTTGGCTTCATTCTCAAATGATAATAATAGTAATAAAACAACTCTGGGAGATTGAATCATTGTTTATTATTCTTCATGCCCTCCCTGTATTAGAATTCTATACCCTTTGATATAACATGACTACCTCCATGATAGTGGGTGGAGTATATTTCCCCATCCTACTGTTAGTGACTTAGCGGTATGACCTTCTTTGTCCACTGGAATTGAACATAAGTGACAGAGTGTCAGTTTCTGAAAGAGGCCTCAAGAGAAATCAGTTATTTTGCTCACTCTATCCCACATTTGCAACTCACCAAAAAAAGACCACAATCCAGGTAGCCACTGGTTCAGAGAGGGCATGTTGCATGTGGAACAGACTGAATCCCAAGTCTGTTTTCTTAACTATTAAAATCACAGTTACTCGTATGTTCCAGACTTCTTCTCAGTGGGCTGGAAGGGTACATGAACCATTTATAAACATCTCTGTATGCTCGTATTAGTCAGCTAGGACTGCCATAACAAAATACCATAGACTGGATGGCTTAAACAACAGCAATTTATCTTCTTACAGTTCTGGAGGCTGGGAAGTCTAAGATCAAGGTGCCAGTCCATTCAATTCCTGGTAAGGGCTTTCCTCCTGGCTTGCAGACAGCCACCATTCCTCTGTGTCCTCACATGGTGGGGAGAGAGAGAGCTCTAGTAGACCGCCCTCTTCTTATAAGGCACCAGCACTATCAACTCTTATGACCTTAATTTAACCTTAACTCCTCTTGGCCATATCTCCAAATACAGTCATATTAGAGGTTAAGACCTCAACATATGAATTTGGAAGGGATGCAATTTGGTCCTTAGCAATACCTAAGCTTTAAAATTTCAGCTTCTCAGGGGTCCCCCAGACCAGGAAATATCAGCATCTGGTATCAGATACTGCTAATTCAAGCCATGATCATTATATTGTTTATCATCACAAATTATGTGCTAGAGGTTGTAACATTCATTCATTCAAATTTCAAAGGCTTCACAAAGATCAAGATCTTTGAGGCTGGAGTGAGGGAAGCAAGGAGAAAGTAGTAGAAAAGGAGGATGGAAAGGAGACAGGAGGCAGACTGTGTAGGCTTAGTAGAGCATGGGAAGAACTTAAATTGGGGGATTGAAATTATGGGGCTATAGTCCTTGGACATACGCGTTTAAAAGAGAGGAGAGGGAAAGCTATGTGTATTGTATCCTATCGTCATAGTCAGTTCAGGCTACTACAACAAAAATCTCATATACTTGGTGGCTTAAACAACAAACATTTATTCCTCACAGTTCTGGAGACTGGGAAGCTCAAGATCAAGCCACTGGCATATTCAGTGTCTGGTAAGAGCCTGCTTCCTGGTTCATAGACAGTTGTTTTCTCACTGTGTCCTCATGTGATGGAAAAGGGTGTGAGAGCTCTCTGGAGCCTCCTTTAAAGAGCACAAATCCTATTCATGTGGACTCCATACTCATGATCTAATCACCTCCCCAAATGCCAACTCCTAAACACATTGGAGGTTAGTATTTCAACATATAAGTTCTGAGGGGAACACAAATATTCAGTCTATAGCACCTATCATATGTCAGGAACTGCACTAGAACTGTACGCCCTCTATATGCTGCTCGTTGCATTTAAATATACATAATGTTTATTGAGTGACAAGCGTAATCAGCAATTCTAGAAATCAAGACCTATTTTATATTCCAAATCAACAGTAAGGTGTGGGGAAGAGGTATGTAATTAAACCTCTCTGAGCTTTCCTTAGTTCAAGACAGAATAAATACATGATTACACATAGGGAACGTGGAAGACATATAAACAGCCCATTAAATTCAATCATACACATAATAACCTGTTTTCTATTCCACCTGGCAAGTTAAATATCCAACTTTTAATTTCCAAATGGTGTCTTATGTAATCATTGCAATTACCATCATATTCAACTTCAGAGGTAATTTAAACTGTGGGTCACTTCTCCACCAAGAAATCCATTTGTAATATGAAATTCTGGCTTGGATTCCAAGGATAAATATTATCCTCCAAACAAATTCAAGTTGAAGGTAATTCACAAATAATGGTTTTAAAAGGAAATAAACAGTGTGTGCAAACAACGTGATTGAATAGCCAAGAAAATAAAAAGAATTAGCTGAAGAAATATAGGAATTCATAAAAGAGTTCAGTAAGATGGCTGGATACAAGATAAATATACAGAAGTCAATACGTTTCCCACAAGCCAACAATGTAAGAAGGTTCCACTCCCAAAAGTATACATATGCGTCTAGGAATGATCTTTATGAGGAGGGTATATTTTTTATATGAAGAACCTACAAAACTACTGCTTAAACCCACAAAAAGTGAATAACTTGAATGAATACGCACAAAAAATAATATTAGTTTTATTTATAAATGTTTATGACATGTCAGACAGACTCAGGGATAAGTATTTATAGATATCACTTACCTCAAATGATTTTCTCAAACTCTGTAACATAGATTTTTTTCCCCTATGATATATAGATGTAGAAACTGAAGCTTAAAAGAGCAATTTTCCCAAGATAAGCAAGTCAACATGAAATCTTTAGAATGTCAAATCTGATTGTGCAACTGACCTATTGAAAACCCTTCACTAGTTTTTGTCTGAAAATAGAACAAAATTTTGCAAAGATTTGCCTGAAGGTCCCTGCTACCTCTGCAGGATTATTTCAAGCCACTCTTTCCTCAAACTCTATGAATTGAAAATTAAACCCAGACGATCCTGACCCATCTAAAATAGGAAGATCCAACATTGTTGAAGTAGGATATCTTCTCAAATTAGGTTATAGGGCAAATGCATCTCCAAGTTCAGCTGGCAAGGGAAAAAAATACGCAAGGTGAGAATAGATTCTTCAAAAACAGAAAGGGGAAAGCTGTATTGTCTGTATTTTTATGAAGCTGAAAAAGATAACACAACACAAAAGAAAATACAGATGATTCTCTTTCACTTGTGAATATCCACACAAAAATCTAAATAAAATACCAACCAACAGAATCCAACAGTACTCGTGTTCCATGACCAAGTGGGGTTTCTCCCAAGCAGGCAAGTATTCCTCAAAGTACGCTCCTTACTAATATAATTCAGTATATGAATAGCGTAGAAGAGAAAAAACCAGAATATCATCTGCACAGAAAACAAAAAGGCATCGATAAGATTCAAAATCCATTCTTGTTTTTAAAAGAAAAAACTTCCTTAATATGGTACAAAATATCCATTTCACTCCCCAAACTGGCATGATCCTTAATTGGCAAACATGGAAACTCTCGCACTAAAGTCTGCACAAGTCAACAATATCTATTGTGATGCAGATTCTCACCACACCTTCTCCCCAGATCCATCCTCCACCCAGCTCCTCCCTGCTCTGCTTTCCAGGAGGCCAACCTCTTTGGACTCCATCACCAGCCTCCCTTGGTTTCTGGTTGAGTTCTTCCACCAGCAGGAGATCAGGGGGCAGGAGAACAGAGGGGTCAGGGTCATGAGTCACCAGGCTGCCTTCCCATCTAGCTGTAGTAAGCAAAGTTGTGTTCTTCTACCTAGGACACAGCTCTTGTGAGGTACCCTCCTCCCCTGCTTTGATGAAGTTTTGGTAACTGCTTTCTTCACTTGCTCCTTCATGTGTAGGGGACATGTGAGAGCCAGCCCACTGTTGCCAGCCTAGCCCTGGGGTACTTCACCATCTCTTGTTTTGTTGCTTTAGCTTTGCCCACATTTTGGAAACAGTCTTTTCATCAAACGCTCGTCAATCAGTCCTGTTGGGTCTTCCCTATTTTCTGCACTGACACTGACCCATACATCACTCTCACCACTATATTTGATGTAGGTCAGGAGGCAGTAGCTGATAACCTGGACAAAGGGAAAGAAGTTAAAATAAAAATTGTTAAGGTGTATCAAAGAAAAATTGTACCAGCCATGCTAAACAGGCAAGCAAGACTGTTCAAGACTATTGCAATAGGGGAGAGAGATTAAACTCAACTCCAAAATCTACAGGGACAGCTGGGGATTTATAGCAAGTGGGGTGGGGTGAGAGAATCATTGGAAAGAAAATTATTGGGAGGAACTTAATAAGGTATCAAGGGTAGGGGGTGATTCTTGCTAAACTGGCTTAGCAGGATTCTTGCTGACCTGGGCTCAGCAGGCCAAAGACAGCAGACCAAGGACCACTGGCCAAGGATGGTCATCCAAGGACAAGGTCTAGTCAACAAGAGGGAACAAGGGAGCTTGACTAGCGTTTGGTCAAGGAGGAAGTCCTTGTTAGCTGTTTTGAACTGAATGTCTGTGTCCCCCCAAATTCAAATGTTGAAATCCCAACCTCCAATGTGATGTTATTAGGAGTAGGAGGTGGGGTCTTTGTGATGTGATTAGGTCATGAAGGTAGAGCTCTCATAAACGGGATTAGCACCCTTATGAAAGAGACCTAGAGGACTCCCTTGCCCCATGTGAGGACACAGTGAGGTGTCTTTGAACCAGGAAGTGGGCCCTCACCCAATACTGGATCTGCTGCATATTGATTTTGGACTTCGCAGCCTCTATAACTATAAGAAATATAGTTACTTATTTCAAATATAATATTTGTTGTTTAACCTACGGTATTTGTTAAGTCTGTGGTATTTTGTTATAGCAGCCCAAATGGACTAAGACATCAGGCAATATGATTTATACACCCTTAAAAACCCAAGTTTTCAAAATCAACTGAAAAAAATTACAAACGGGAGAATATAAGATGACTGACTAAAAATACAACTTTAATAGACCAAAACCCATAGCCTTCTTACAAACCAGGGATTGACAAACCACAGTCCATGGTCTGGTCAAATCCTGCCTGCCGCCAATTTTTGTCAATAAAGTTTTATTGGAACACAGCCATACCCATTTGTTTACCTATGGTCTATGGCTCTTTTTGCACTACAATAGCAAAAGTAGTTGCAAAAGAGTCATTATGGGCCCCAAAGCTGAAAATAGTTACCTTCTGATCCTTTATCGTTGTTTAAAGGCCACTGCTATATACAAAGAACAATCTTAGTAGACTTTTTAAAAATCCCATCTAAAATAGCAAGCTCCACATTGAGGACAGAGCTTAATTTCATAGCCAGGTTAACATGCAAAAATCAGAGAAAATGTGTGCAAAATCCAGATTTGAAAACCAGACATAGCGAATATAAGCTACCTGAGAACGTGTGGACATTTTGATGAGGACTTTGGACTCCAAGGGGAGACAGAATGGTGGTTTGAGCTGACGTGCTCTGAATCCTAAGGAGGCCCGGGGGGGCCACAGCTAATGCTTGGGTAGCATAAATAATAGAAGCATGAAAATAAGTCTGATAGCAGAGACAAGGGCCCAGGAACAGAGTTAGCCAGGTACAGTGTTGTTTAGAACTGATTCACTGTCAGACAGAGAGGAAAATGCATTCCAGGCTGTGCCAAAGATGCAGTGGACTGGATTTGGCCCACCTGTATTAAATTATTCCTCTTAAAATAATTAGTGTGTTTTCTTTTTCCTGATTGGACCCTGATTGACACAGTGAGAATGAGCCTTAAAATTTGTCACATTCTAGTGAAGCGTTCTGAGAAGGGTTGATTTTCTCTCCCTCCATTCCAAGTCAGAACAATCAGAGCTAATGAGACTTAGCTCAGGGATGGTTCCTACTGCTACCTGAGAAAAGATATTCTTATCCACTGGACTCAAAACTAAAAGATAAGTTTTCATGGAGCTAATCAGAGTCATTCTACCACCAAGAGAGGAGAGTCTACCTGAGAAGGGAGCCTATACAGAGGTCATCTAACCTCTAGATCCAGCCATGCCTGAAGCCCACTGTTTAAATAAGCACTGATAAATTACCTTTTGTCTTAAGCAATTTGACTTCCATTTCTGTTAATTGCATCTAATGGAGTTCTCAATGATACAGACACACACAAATAGATATGAAAACACAGGTGACTAAAACCTCTTAGATTACCATTATTTGTTCATTCATTTAACAAACACACATGAGGTGACTTAGTTTGTCAGATACTCTGCAGAGATAAGAGATACAGCCCCTGTCCTCAGCAATTAGTGGATCATTTTAGAAAAATACTGCTCAAGCCTTCCAACATGTTGCATTTTTACAACAAAGGCAATTAATCAAGTCCTGGTGCTTAACTTTAAAAAATAAAGTATTAAAAAATAAAGTATTTGAATCAAAGCTTGAATTCTTAGATACCCTACCTCAATAATAATTATGAATCTCAGTCCAAACTTAGGTGTTTAAGAAATCAGAGCTTTATTTTATATAACTCTGCTTAGTTTCTACTTCAAGCCTCATTTCTTTGGCCTGAAAATCTTAGGTGCTTCCCCACTGTCTCCCACAAGGTTGTGGTAAGGGTCTACTGGTTTTACATTGTGCCAATTCATCAAGGAGGATGTAGGACACACACGAAGTGATCCCCTTTGATCATTGATCTACATCAAGCACACAGGAAGTTCACTTTGCTTTGGCCCCCCTGTCCCCTTCAGGTCTGTGACATGCACTGCTAGTTGCTCTCCAAATATCCACCTCCACTTCTTCCTTAGTAACAGAACTCTATTGTAAAAGCTAACTTCCCAGTCTCCCTTTCAGCTAGATACAGCCATGTAACTAAGGTCTGTCTAGTGAGATATAAGTAGATATATTATATGTGACTTCTGGGACAGAGCTTTCAAAAGGAGTTGCTTTGCCTGGGAGAAGCACTATTTCAACCTTCCTTCTGCCAAGAAAGCTGATGTGATGGCTGGTGCTCTGGTAGCCATCTTGGAATGTGAGGTGACCTTGAGAATGGAGACCATGAAGTGAGGATGGAGGAACAAAGAGATAGAAGCCCCCAGTAACTCTGTGTCACTGGCACACAAGCTCTGGACTACTTGCCTCTGGACTCCTTTGTGTTTTTTAGACCCCTTCTGCTTAAGTCACTCTATTAGGAGATGGTGGTCTCTGTCACTTGCAGCCATATATAATTTCTGTTTCAAAAGCTACTAGCTCTCTCTGCTGCTCTGCCAGTTCAGAAACCCAGGAATCTTTACAAGGTCTCCTTTTCCAAGTCTGGGGAAAAGCCTCTGTGCTCAAACCCTATTCTCATGAATGGGTTTAGGATTTTGAAGTGTGAGGGAGGAAAAGGAGATGGGTCTGTCACAAATCCTGCCAGAGGCAAGAACACAGAGGGGCTCACTGCTTAATTGGGAGTGGTGGGAGAGAAATAACAGGAAACAAAAAGAAAACAGTGCATATCGCAGAAGTATGATCCAATGCACTATTATTGAGTAAGTTTTGCAAGCTATTCCTCACCATCCCTCTGAAAACATTATTTCCCACTTTCAAAAAAAAAAAAAACCCAGCAACAACTTCTGCAAGATAGTACTTCTACAAACAGTTGTTAGTTTCCATCTCATAAACACTGCCAACTGAGAAATTAATAATATACAAAAGCAACCCCGAAGGCCATGAAATCAGATAGATTTGGAGTAATACCATAAGCCTGGTTGTGAAGAAAAATAGTTGTCAAGTTGATCTCTGAAGTAAAGAAAATAATGAAAACAGTGAGCACGGTTTAAGCAAATTAAAATGGATTATCTTCCCAAAATGGGATGATTAAATATGCTAACACACGCAGAATTCTTTTCTCTGCCCCCGAGGGCTGTCTGCGTGATGATTTGTACTTTGTTTTAGAAAACCTGTGATTGTTTGGAAGTGTTTTACATGATTAAGGGGCAGAGATGTGAAGGATAACAAATGAAGTAAATAAAGTTTCATATTTTATTGTGAATTCGGCCCAACTTGAAAAGTCAAGCTGAGTTTCTAATCAAAATATGAAATAGGGAGAGAGCTTGAAAATAATATGAATCATTAATATGGGGGTACTTAAGGTAATAAATTCTTCAAGGGTTTCAAAAAACTTACAGCGCTTTTTCAGATAACACTAGGAGGTTGAGTAGTTTTATTTTTCTCTCCCACAAGATCCTTTTTAAGAAATATTTAAAATAGGCCTAGGGTCAAGATCATCTAAAGGAAGGACAACGGTCCTGAGTTATTCCTTTATAAACTGTGCCAGAAAACAACATGTAATATGGGTAATTGGTTTTTAAGTGACTAACAATGGCGTGATAATGCCTTACCTGTGGCTTCACGAAATGCCAGGGCACTGGAAATTATTACACTGGCATAAAAGTTTACTTTACCGTCCGTCTCACTACTTAAATTCAGTGAATGAGTATACCTCTTTAGTGAGGCTGTCTTGTCCATTGCCTTTAGTGGCTTAGTTCTTAAATCGGTGGTTAACAATCTCCACATTTTGCTTTCAGCACCGTTCAGCTTTGTAGCAGCATTTTTTGGCGGTACGCGGGCCTCTCACCGCTGCGGCCTCTTCCGTTGCGGAGCACAGGCTCCGGACGCGCAGGCGCAATGGCCATGGCTCATGGGCCCAGATGCTCCGCGGCACGTGGGATCCTCCCAGACCGGGGCACGAACCCGCGTCCCCTGCCTCGGCAGGCGGACTCTCAATCACTGCGCCACCGGGGAAGCCCTGTAGTAGCATTTTTTTTTAAAGCAAGAAAGGAAGAATAAATTTTGAATCAATAATATGGAAAGTTTCTCGAGAAGAAAGAAAAAAGTGTTAATATTTCCAAGAGAATGTATGAATTTCACATTATCTGTCAGTCTCCTCTTTTTCTTTTCTTTTTTTTAAAGATATATCTTTCTATTGTTTTTATTTATTTATTTATTTATTTTTGGCTGCGTTGGGTCTTCATTGCTGCACGCGGCTTTCTCTAGTTGCAGCGAGCGGTGCGCAGGCTTCTCATTGCGGTGGCTTCTCATGTTGCGGAGCACCGGCTCTAGGGCTCAGTAGTTGTGGCTCGCGGGCTCTAGAGTGCAGGCTCAGTAATTGTGGCGCAGGGGCTTAGTTGCTCCCTGGCACGTGGGATCTTCCTGGACCAGGGCTGGAACCTGTGTCCCCTGCATTGGCAGGCGGATTCTTAACCACTGCGCCATCAGGGAAGCCCAGTCTCCTCTTTTTCAATAACTGCTTCCGTTCAATGTCTAGGGTAGGAATTCGTTATTAGCATTTTTCAGTTGAGGACACTAAGACGAACGTACTCATGTGAAGTCACAGGGTCACTTGAGATGTGATAGAATAGGGCACAAACCAGTCTCTGCCAGGCTGCAAACACCACTCCCATTCTACTACCCAGGGTAAGAAATACCCTTGACTATACTTCTTGTGCCTAGTTCGGAGATGCTCAAAAAGGCGGAGAGAGGAAAGCAGGGAAGGAAGAGAAGGGAAGACATATCAGAATCTGATCTCATTTCTACACTTCAGAGAGTGAAATGGAGATTTGACAAGTATCTAATTAATTTGATCTGGGTAAACAGCTCAGATGGGACTTGGCTTAATACAGAAGTTCTCAAAATGTGGTCCCCAGACCAGTATCATCATCATTATCATCACCTGAGAAACTTCAAGATATGCAAATTCTCACTTCACTCCAGAGCTACTGAATCTGAAACTCTGGGGGTGGGTCCCTGCAGTCTGAGTCTTAACAAGCCCTTCTGGTGATTCTAATGCAAGTTCAAGTCTGAGAAACAGACCTGGAACTGGCTTGGTAGAAATCTGGTGCTGCCTCTATAAGCTGTCTGAACTTGGACAAGCCATTTAACCTCTCTGAGGTTTAATTCCTTGATCTGTTAAAATAATGATAATGAGTACCCCTCAAGACGGTTAAGTATGTGAAAAACAAGGAAAGACTGAGAGACTGTCACAGACCAGAGGAGACTGGGGAACATGATGACCACATGTAATGTAGTTAGAATCCTGGAGTAGAAAGAAGACTGCTAGAGGCTGAATATTTGTGTCTCCCCAAAATTCATATATTGAAATCCTAACGTCTCATATGATGGTAGTAGGAGATGATACCTTCAGGGAGATGGTCAGGACATGAGCGTGGAGCCCACATGAATGGGATTAGTGCCCTTATATGAGACTCCAGAGAGCTCCTTTGTCCCTTCTAACATGTGAGGACACAGCAAGACGATGGCCATGTATGAAAAAGGACATGGGTTCTCACCAGACACTGAATCTGCTGGCACCTTGAACTCAGACTTCCCAACTTCCAGAACTGTGAGAAATAAATTTCTGCTGTTTAAACCACCCAGTCTATGGGATTTTTTGTTATAGCAGCCAGAGTGGACTAAGACAAGGACATTAGTGGAAAAACTGATGAAATTCAAATCAAGCCTGGAACATGGTTAATAGCAACCTAACAATGTCCGTTGCTTAGTTCTGACATGATCCTGGTGAGACTGACAATGGGGAAAACTGGGTGAGGAGGATACTTGAAATCTCTGCACTACTTTTGCAACTCTTCTGTAAATCTAGTCTAAAATGAAAAGTTTATTTATGGGACTTCCCTGGCAGTCCAGTGGTTAAGACCCTGCGCTTCCACTGCAGAGGGCACAGGTTCGATCCCTGGTTGGGGAACTAAGATCCCACATGCTGTGTGGTACAGCCAAGAAAATAGTAATAAATTTAAAAATAAAGTTTATTTTAAAATTAGAGATAATGTTACCTAACTTTCACAGACACTGTGATGGTGAAAGATAATACCATAAGGAAACTGCTGGGCACATAACAAATTCCCGGTAAAGAATAGCTGTGATTGCAGTGACTTCACCTTGGGCTGTAGATATCTTTTCTGTCCCCAGCAGTGCCTTGCAACAAACATCAGTGTTGGAAAGAGCAGGCACAAGAGCTTTTCATTTCACCCTGAGATCCCTCCTCCCTCTTCCCCCTCCCGCCAAGCCCCCTCCCAAGAAGACAGTAGCAGACGCCTTCCCACACTGCTATGGCAACTTTTTAGTAGCTTGGACCAAGATTTATTGTCAACAGCCCAGTAAGTAACAGCTGTTTGCATTCCTTTCCCTCCATTGCCTCTTGAATGTCAAGTCTCTTAGCTGAGAGAGCATCCTTCATTTGGCTACGTTTGTTTTAAGAATTATTTTTTTGCGCAGAATTCTCTCCTCAGCCACCCATCCTCCATTTCCAGTCTTCTTAGGTCAGAGACAAATACGAAAGGAATGACAGAGGATTTCCAAATATTACATAGTTCGAGTCAATTAATTTAGTGCACAATTTGTTTGCCCATAATTGCTATTCTGGGAGACCCCTTGTATTTCCCTTTCCTACTGCCCTTTGGCCTCGTTTTGTAAATATGTAGTAATCAGAATTGAATTTGTGTCATTTCACGTCCTTTTTGGAGCCCAGCTGGAGGAGATGCTACCCCCGCATCATTCTAAAGACAGTTTCTTTCCTTTTAGAAGCGTGTTTTGAAGATCCTAACACTGTTCCTCAATTGTAATCTTTCCCAGGTGGACTAGCTGAATAAATTCAACACCCACATGGTGCACATTTGTCACTGAAAGATGACAGCAAAAGCACCATCACAGTGAAAAAACAGCAGCAGGAGAAAGGGACAGAAAGAAAACCCGAGGGCATTTCCTTCCCCATCAGAATCAGAACAATGAGGCACCTTGAAGAATCCATGGCTGGGCTTGTTGCAGTGACAAAGTAGACAATAACCTCCTGATTTATTTTTCCTCCTGCAGGTTTGTTTTGTTTTGTTTTGAATACATCTGTTCTGACTATGCCAGCATAAAGCAAAAATTTATGCCCAAAGTAAACACTGATTTATCACTGAGCCACATTAAATATGATCTCCTGTATATCTCTTTCCAGACATATTTCCCTCGCGGCTCCTGCCCCCGCCCACTGGGGTCTCTTTAAAGGGACTGAAAAAATGCCAAAGCACAGCCAACGATGTCACTGTGGAATGGCCCAGCGCTTGTGTGTTGATGTGTCTACCTATCCAGCGTGAAGTTTCCAGCAAAGTTCAGTGAAGAGCAACATCTCCGAACTAAGGGTTTAGACTCATAGGTTGGTGATGTTGGCATTTCCATCTCTGATGAAAAAGCACAGGATTTACAGGGCAAAATGTTCTGCTCTCAGAACTTCCTGCCACCTTCCTGCCAGAAGCTCAGCTCCCTGCTGTTGGGACCACATCGTGCCTGTTTTCCCAACAACCGGCACAGAGTTAGGCATTGACTGGCATCTGTAAAAACAGCCCACGCGTATACTGAGAGCCAGATCCTAGCCATGGCTCCAAATGCTCTTCACGGAGTAACTCATCAAACCCTCCTACTATCCCTAAGAGACAGAGACTACTGTTATTCTCATTTTACGGAGGAGGAAACTGAAGCCCAGGGAGATTAAGTACGTCCCCAGAAACACACAGAAGAAGAAATCTTATTTAGTGGCTTCTAACCAAGGTGCTTATGAAGCCAATATTTCAGGGCCTAATTTATAATAAAACACCCAGCTGAGACTTGATAAAGTGCATCGCTGGAGAAAGAAAAGAGAGGGAAAGAGTCCCAGTCCTGCAGCTGCTGTATAACCATGTGTAGAGCCATAAGTGCAGAGATTAATGGCTCCTCATAGCCATAAATACATTTTTTTTCTCTTTGATGAGTCCTAGGGGACAGGAATCTGGTTATAATTGGATGTGGTGCAATATTGCTTTTCATTTACGATTACAGTACTGAGAAAATTAAAAGGAATAGCATAAAGCTTGAGTGCAGTGGCGATTGAAAAGGATGCTCATCAAGGTGCCAGATTTGCAGCTCTTCCCACCCCACCCTCCCTTTCCTTCAAGCGGCACCTGCTCTGCCCGGATGCGGGCGCCTTGGGACCAGGCACTGGGAAATTGAAACTACCTCCCTTCCTTTGGCGGACATTCAAGACAGGGCACATTTCATCAGCTTCTGCTTTGTGTTTTGCCCATCTCCAACAGATTATAACATAATTATCCAAGCTCAGGCATCAAGAGGAAAATGAAACTCTAATTTCTCCTTCCTTAGCTCTGCCATCTTCAGCTGTCCGCAGTGGAGTAAAACGGTCATTCGCCCAGATCTTTTTTTTTTTCTTTTTGGCCTCGCCTTGTGGCTTGTGGGATCTTATTTCCCCAAGCAGGGATCGAATCCGCGTCCCCTGCAGTGGAAACGCAGAATTTTAACCACTGGACCGCCAGGGAAGTCCCTTCCCCAGATCTTTGTGTGTGTTTCCATGACATCCTCTCTGAATGCATTTACTCATGAGAGAGGCTGCTAAGGGAAACAATATATGTAAAATACTTTGCACTTAGTGTCCAGTGCATTACAGGTGCTTAATAAATGGAGTGCCTCCTTCACTCCTTCATTTTGCCTTCAGATCCCTCCCCTCCTTCTAACCCTGGCCTCACTCACACTCTCGCTGAGATGCTTTGGAATTGATCCCTGCCTCTAACCTAGCCATTATCAAAGCCCGAAGTGCTGTCCCCAGACCAGCCACAGCAGCATCACTTGAGAACGTGTTAGAAATTCAAACTCGCAGGCCCCAGCTCAGAGCTACTGCATCTCAAACTCTGAAGGTGAAGACTAGCCATCTGAGTTTTAACAAGCCCCCCGGGGGATTCTGAGGCGGGCTCCAGGGTGACAAGCACTATTCTAACCCCTTTCAATGTCTGATGGATCACCCATGTCAATTTCCATCACCACAAACCCTGAATTCACTGGAATTATTTTTAAAAAACACGCAAGACCAGTTGCCAGAGTTTAGAAATCTGTTTGAGAAATTTCTCTTGCTACATATGGGTTGTGAGAGGATTTCACTTGAATACTAGATATAACTTATTGATGAATTCCTCTAGCTCCACTCTGGATCTTTTGTGTTTGTACATACCTACTCTCAGAGGGGTGCTGGTAAATGTTTAACTACTGGCTCTCTGGGGAGAGGATGCCCCGGTGTGTAGCATTTGCCAGTTTCTGTGGTGTAAACACTACCGTCACGACATCAACAGATGCAGAGTTGGGAAAAGGCAAATACATTGTTTCTCGCAAGCTGGCGCCAGCAGGTTGCAGCACCCCATGGCCTGCTTTCCACCTGGAACCAACATTTCTCAGGGTAGAGCATATGTCTTCAGCATCTTTGTCATTGCCCCCAAGGGCCCTGTTTGGGGAGGAGGGAATGTTTATGCCTCAAGCCTTAAGAGAGTAGGACACTTGACTCTCTCCGCAACAATTCTGTCCCTTCTGTTCACGCCAACCCTATGGGAGGAGGACTTGCTGATTGGATGGTGACAGCTTGAGACAGTCTGCAGGCACATTTTACACGTCAGCAAGATCCTGTGATAAAGGTAGGAACCAGCCAGACCCCTCCTCTTTCTCCTCTGTGCCCATGCACGATGGGCCCCTTCCCACTTCCTTCATCTCTTTCCATGTCGTGAGACAAGAAGTCAAAACAGCACCTGGCTCCTTCTCCAGTGGCTGTTGGGGTCTGTGGACCCAGAGTGGCTCACACAGCAGACACTATGAATTCTAGGGATGGTCCAGGAAGCTTTCTCACCCAGAAAGAACTTTCTCACCCAGACACACATACAAGGGAAGTCCAGTCCTGAGGACAGAGGAAAGAAGGCATCGGGCCCAGTGTTTACCATTAGTGCAAACTGCATTTCACATCTCTCTTGACTATCATCCTTGCATGGCGGGACAACCGTATCCACAAACCCTGAAGCCCTAACCCCTAGTTCACTGCTCTGAAAACAGCAGGTACTTAGTTCTTTATGGTATAAGAAGAGCCTGGGTTTGGTGTCAGGCAATCCTGAATTCAAATCCCGCTCTTCCATTTATGGGCCAATGGCTCTTGAACAACCACTCAAGCTCTCTGAGCTTCAGTTTCCTTGTCTATAAAATGGTAATAGTAAGAGCTACCTCTCAGAAGGATTCAAACCAAAGGGGACGATGTACATAGGCAGCTTGATTGGTGCCTGGTACATTGTAGGTGCTCAATAAATGAGACATGAGTCTTGTCTCATGGTGACTTGAGCCAAAAGGTTCAAGTTCAGCCTGTGTCTTAAGTTCAGCCCTTTAAGAGCTCTTCAGCCCCTAGAGACCCTGGATGTCTCCCCTTCCAACTCCTCCTCAGGACAGCCAACCCTGCAGGGGAAGTTGGGCCCCAAGATGATCAGGACAGTACCATGCTGCCATACAGATCTCTGCACCCCAAGTTAGGCCCACTCAGGCCAAGTTTTCCTCTACACAAAGTAATTTGTAGTCAGGGGGTCATTCTCTCTCCCACCTAGCAGACCTCCTTCAGGGAACTGGAGTCAAGTCCGAGTTCTCTTCCTTTCTGTTTAAAGGCCATAAAAATCAAAGGATGTGGCTGAGCTTTTGTTTCAGTGCACTTGACATTTAAAGGTATCCTTATGTAAGGATGGGTGGGCCCAGGAGCATAGAAGGAACCAAACGGGTGATGTGGTTGATGCCCCAGCCTTAGTTCTGGCAACCCAGCTAAAGATAGATTCTGGTCCTTCTCACTTAATCTGCATACAAATCCTCTGGGGACTGTGTTAAAATGCAAATTCTGATACAGTATGTCAAGGGCAGGGCCTGAGATTCTGCATTTCTATCAAGCTTCCAAGTGAGTCCAGTGCTGCATGTCCGTGGGCCACACTTTTAATGGTAAAATATTGGACAGTAGTGAGACTGCAGGCAGGGAGGCTGAGGAAATACTGGCCTGCAGGGTAGAATGCTCCAATCTAACAACTTTAAAAACAAATGAGGTTTTCTAACATCTCATTGCAAGAGCAGCATTTAGGAAATGAGAAAAGTTTGGCTTCTTAATATAAAAACTGCAAGAAGATAAAACAAAGCTTATCTGTGCTCTTATACTTCTATCTTTAAAAATTGTTGGTAGTAGACAAATACCATCCCTTCCTTCTATGACTCCACTCTTTCATTTCCATGACAGGAATCCAGTCATAAATTATAGTTATTGTGATTTTGAATTTAATTGAGAATTTTCTTTTATGTTATAATCGTGCTTAGAAGGAAATGCAAAATCAATATATCATGCTCTTGTGTTTTATTGGCTAGGGTTTAAATACATTTTTTCATTTGACTACTCACTGATTACATTTTTAAATATAATCTATCTCAGTGATATTTTTCTCTATTGTACACAAAATATTTTAAGGCCATAAAATTTTGTGATACATAGTAACTCCTCTTAGAAGTCAACGCATCAGCAATTTCTTTGAAAATTTTCTTGAAATTGACTCTTCAAAGATGCTATAATGGGGTTGTGTCTATGTGACATCCACAAACATCTGAAGCAAAACTGTTTTGTCTATACTGAGCCAAGTCTTGGGATATTTACATACATTTGAAGACATAGAGGAAAAAGAATCCTGGCAAGTAACTGATTTTCACCTCACGTCCTGCTCACAACAAGGAAAAAGGGAGCTCAGACCAAATAATGCTTAATCAATTAAAGGAAAATCTCATATCTGACTTACAAGCATTACTGGACAGTCCTATTAACCCATAGCCCGTAGTTTCCCACACCAGCCAGAAAACCTTCCAATTTCAGAGAGAATGGAATGAAAACATCACTAAATCATGTCTTTAAAAGAATGCTAGGACAAAGCAGGAATTAAAACATCCAAAGATAAATAGGAAGCCAGCAAAAGCCACAAAGCATCCAAACATCCTGATGAAATTATAGTTCACTTCAATCTACTTAGCGGCAGCCACCAATGGAATCCAGACCAGAGCTAGAAAGAGAGGCAAAACTACTGCAAGGCAGATTTTACATCAGAGGTGGTGATTCTGTCGAGTTTAAAGTAGCGCTTGGTAAATTCTGTTGTGGTGAGCCCCAAATTTTAAAAGTGGAACTGATTATTTCAAGGATCAGGACTCCACTGGGGTGACCCCCATATGTATCTGGTAATTATTACCATAAAAATGCTGCAGAACAGATCGCACCCCAAAAAATAGTTCAGTGACTTACAAAAATAAGCATTTATTTTCATGTTCACGGGTCTTCAGATTGGGTGTGGTTTGGCTGATCTAGGCTGCAACTGGCTGGATGCCTCCAGGTTATAGGTTCCGTTCAGGTTTGTTACAAGGGTCCAAACTAAAGAGACTGTGGTTTCATGGTCACCAGGATGAAAGAGGACAAGTCTAACTATGCAAGCACACTGCAAGCCTCTGCTCACTTCCCAAACTCTGAAATCCCATTGGTCAAAGCAAATGACACTGCTGAACCCAAAGTCAAGAAATGGGATCATGGAGTGAAGAACTGGGACAAATGATGTAACCTAGCACACTAGATACACCAGTGCTTTTCAATCTTGTATTCATTGTCACCCCCAGGCAGCCATTTAGAATTTCTTTTTCTGATCTCCCCTCCTGCCATGAAATGTTATGAGCACGTAACATATATATATATATATATATATATATATATATATATATATATATATAGGTGTTACGAGCACCCATATAACATACATCAGTTTGTGTACTATATCTGTGCCTCATATGTGGAAAGTAAGATTTGTTTACACACTCCACTCAAGAACCAGATTTTGCCCCCCTGGAGGCAAGAGCAACCATGAGATGCACTTTATGAGAAGTAGAAGCAAGGTCCACTCATCCCTCTCCACCTGCTGTTGCAGTTTGAGTACATCTCCTCTGTTTTATGAGAAGAAACCTGGCCACAGGTTGGATACATACAATGATTTCTCCCATGACATTTTTACTCCCAGTCAGCTGGCTGTATATCTCTACTCAAAGTGCCCCCGTGGCCTGCTTCTCACTTTGGCATGCACCATTTTTATTTAAACGAATCACCCTATTTTACACACGAAAACCTCTCAAATGCAGTGTGAGTGTTATTACCAATTCATCCAAGTTCGTATGGCCTCTCTAACAACACACAGATCCTACAGCTGCCACCAAGATCCTGGCTGCAACTGGAAATGTCATCTCCTCTTAGGGTAATGACAGATTGCAGCTATCTTCAGAGCATACTACAAATGCCTACTATTGATATTACCAGCTTAATGTTAGAGTCTAATTCCCCTTAATAAATGCACTGCAGTTTTTCACATTAATTACAACAATGATTAATGTGCCTACAAGCACATAACACTCCTAAATAGCAAAAGATGTTCTGCATCAGTTAGGAATTGCATTCAGCAGCTAGCGGCAAATCCCTAAAAGATAACAGTGGCTTAAACAAATTTGGGATTTATTTTTCTCACACATAGAAGAAATTCAGAGGTAGACAGACTAAGGCTAGAAGTAGATGTACATTATGAAAGTAAGCTCCGGCTTTCTTTTTACACTGTTGTCCTTAGCGTGTGGCTTCCATCCTCAGTGTTGTAGAAAAATGGTCAAAAAATTGCTGCTAGAGCTCCGGATATCACATCCATGTACCAGGCAGAAAAAAAAGGAGGAAAGGTGGAAGGGCAATGGGTGTGCTTTCCAACTCATTCAACTGAGTTAAATATTTTTAGGTGCTATTGATGTTATTTTTGTGTACTATCTAAAATCATCTCATGTACCTTGGGAGGAATGTGTTGCATACTTTGCCCACAAGTAGTTGGGTGCATAATGGTCACTCTCAAGTCTGTCTGCTTTGAAATACTTCTTTTTCCCTTATTGCAGTGTCCTTCATTCTCCCCAAGGCCACCAACACGAAGTGTGCAGATACAGCATTGTCGTCATTCTTTATTGAAGACCTGGGTCAGTTGCAGAAGGAAACTTTAATATAGGAAGGAAATGTTTAAAGTTCTCACTACTAGAGCTTTCCTTTGAGTTGCAAAAGGAAGCCATCTAAAGACATGAATCCTTCACAAGTAGCAAAATCCTTCAGGTGTTATACTCCCTGCTTCTGATCTGGCTTGCCCAAACTCAGGTCTGCAATTCTCCCCCAAAACTTCTCCAAATCTCTATTCAAATCTTTATCACCTTTCTAGAAAAGGAAGGAGAAGGACAGCCACTATCTTCTTCCAATTTTTGCTTCCTGTCTTCTCTACGGAAAGAACTTCAGTTTTATTTCAGGGGCCAATGCAACCAGCAGGAGGAAGATTTCTAGGCCTCTCTTACCACCAGAGTTAGTGAAAATTATACAAGAATAACTTGTTGGGTGGAGTTTCCAGGAAGGCTTCTTAAAGAAGGCTGATTCATCTAGGAGTTGTACCTTTTTCTCTCCTCCCTTGCTTCCTGCCTCCTGCCTGGAAAAGCTGATGTAATTGCAGGAGTTCCAGCAGCTATTTTGAACCATGAGTCACTTTTACTATGAAAGCTGACATTTTAGTAGAGAAAAAAAATGTAAGGACCATAGGTCCTTGATGACCATGAAGCCACATGACCAGTTCTAAACTCCTACCTCTGCACTTCTATGTACAAGAAAAGTAAACACCTACCTTATTTAAGCCACTGTTATTTTGGTTTTCTTTTACATGCAGCTGCCGAACCTTATCCTAACTGAAAAAGCAATCCTTAGCATAAAGATTTTATTATGAATATAAATGAATTCACTATCTCAGTGGTTCTCAAACTTTGGCATGCATCAGAATCACCGGGGGGTTTGTTAAAGCACAGAGTGCTGGGGCCCTTCCCCAGAGCTCCTGATTTGGTTATTCTGGGGTAAAGCCTGAGGATCTGCATCCCTAACAAGTCCCAGGTAGAGCTGATGCTGATGCTTTGGCTACCAGACTTTGAGAACCGCTACAATGGTTCATTCCTAATCTATGTGGACAATTTTCTTCCTTGAGACTGTGAAGAAAACAAGCCACTGGGGACTGAGTCATTCTTGTTTTTCCCTTTCTGGCTTTTTGGGCCAAGAATTCTTTCCCCAGACATAGCAAACTGTACCTTTTGCCTGATTTTTTTTCTTTTTTGTCAGCCTGCCCCTCCATGTCTACCATTATCAGAATCCTTGCCAACTTGCTAACATGGACTTTGGGCGCTGGCAGAGATCCATGTAATTAATGTAAATCCACCATTTGTGAGCACTTTATCTTGTGCATTTTCTATTTTCCCTTGATCTTTAATGCCAGAGGTTTCACAGACAATAGCTCAAAATCGTGTTGCAAAAAAAAAGGGGGGTGGGGGGTTGTGTTTACAGCTTTTGGTTTTGCTGTTTTATTTTGCACTTGAAGAGAGACATATTTTTTACTCTAACATATTGTTTTGATTCATTATCTCTACGGGTCAGGTCACCCCATCGCCCAACATGAATTTTTTTCTTCAGGGTTCTTTCCAATCGACCCATACATTTTCCTCTTCTAGAGGATTCAAAGCAATGATAATATATCACTGAACAATTTGTTTACCACCCAGCATCCATCCTCCTGTATTTTGGTGATAACATCCTGGTTTCCACTTAAAAACTACCTCCCCTCACTCTTAGCCTTCCCCTCACTGTAGAACATGTGACCCAAGTCATGACCTATCAGAGCCCATATTTTTCTTGTCATGGACTGAATTGTGTTCCCCACCCCCGCCCCCCCTGCAAAAAAATTCATATGTTGGAGTCCTAATCCCTAGGACCTCAGAATGTGACTAGATTTGCAGATGGGGGTCTTTAAAGAGACAATTAGTTTAAAATGAGTTCATAAGCGTTGGCCCTAATCCAATGTGACTGGTATCCTTATAAAAAGAAGGAAGTTGGGGGCTTCCCTTGGTGGCGCAGTGGTTGAGAGTCCGCCTGCCGATGCACGGGACACAGGTTCGTGCCCCGGTCCGGGAAGATCCCACATGCCGTGGAACGGCTGGGCCTGTGAGCCATGGCCACTGAGCCTGTGCGTCCGGAGCCTGTGCTCTGCAACGGGAGAGGCCACAACAGTGAGAGGCCCGCGTACCGCAAAAAATGGACACAGACACATACAGAGGGAAGATCATCTGAGGACACAGGGAGAAGACAACCCTCCACATGCCAAGGAGAGAAGCCTCAGAAGAAACCAACCCTGCTGACATCTTGTTCTTAGATTTCTAGTCCCCAGAATTTGAAAGAAGAAATTTCTCTAGTTTAATCTACCCAGTCTGTGTCTTTGTATGGCAGACCAAGCAAACTAATACGCTCCTAGATCTGGGGTTGGCAAACTTTTTCTGTAAAGGGCTGGACAATAGATATTTCGGACTTTGTGGACCATATGGTCTCTGTTGCAACTACTCAGTTCTGCCGTTGAAGCATCAAAGCAGCCATAGACAACACTCTAAGTGAATAGATGTGGTTGTGTTCCAATAAAACTTTATTAACTTGGACTGTGATTTATTGCCTCCTGCTCTAGATGATTGGTTCAGGAGTAAGCATGTGACTGAGACCTGGCCAATCAGCATGGTTCCATTCCTCTAGCCAGAATGCTTCAGTGACCAATTAAGGTGACTCTTGAAATTTGCTCCAAGCTCATGGGAAAAAGACATTCTCTTTCCACTGGACTATAATTATGAGAATGTGAGGATGCAACAGTTGTCTTCAGAATAAAACGCTTCGTATGGATCCAAGGCATCCTAAACTTCAGGCACATACTTGCCATTTTTCAACTGTTTTTACCAGAGGCCAGAATTCAGTATGTACATACAAATGCCTAAAAAACAAATGAGTAGTAATCAACAAATTAATTTTTTAATATCCAAATTAATGGTCTTGGCTGCTTGCCTGGATCTAGTTAACTAGCAAACTGTCAATTGCACTGTTTGAAAACAGCCTGAAGTAACATATCATGCTGTATTTATCTTAAACCTTATGTAACAGGAGCTTTAAAAGAATAACAAGACCCTGAGAGAAATGCAAAAGAGAAGTCATTTATTCAGGTTCTCTGAAAGTGCTCACGAACAAAGCAGCTTTACAAAACATCTGGTCAATAATAAAGGAAATTCAGGGCTGGCTGAATTTTTTCCTCTAATTAAGTTATGATATTTTAATTTAGATCATTAACAGGAGAATTCAACAGAGTTTCCCAGTGTGGGTCAGATGGAAGAAAGTATTGGAGTTTTAAAAAATAAAAAATTGAAAGTCAGGAATTATTTTCTTTCCAGACTGATATTTATTTCTATGCAATAATTATTAACAAAATCAGATGTGAGCTTGCTTGGGTCAAATAGGTCTTGGTGCTGTGCTGGTGTTGGGTAGAGCAGACCAAGTTATGCTGCAGTAAGAGGAAGTACCAACATCTCAAGGGTTTTACACAAGTTTATTTCTTGCTCCTGCAAAGCTCTCTGTGTCTAGGCAGCTTTCCAGGGAAGCCACCCTCCATGGGGTAGCTGCTTCCATCTGTGGCACTTGCACTTCAACAGGCATTTCACTACAGCGGGAGAAAGAAGATGGAGAATCACACAGTGGCTCTTAAATGCTTTCACCTAGGAGTGACAGATGATATTTATGCTTCCAGCCCCTTGGTCAGAATTAGTCACATGTTTATCAACCAGAGGAGGCAGGGAAATGTAGTCTTTTAGTTGCCCAGGAAGAGAAGGAGGATGGGAAATAGTGACTATCACAGTGGAATACCTTTGGTGCGTGGAGGGAAGGCAATAGATTTCTTGAAAACCAATGAGGAGGAAGCAGAGAGGAATAAAGGATGCAGGCAAGTGGAGAGGAGACTATATGCGGTTGCTACTCAGTTCAGTTGTTCCTCAAAATGCACCTGTGCACCAGCCTGTCCATGACAC
The DNA here is from genome assembly GCF_003676395.1 of Aethalodelphis obliquidens. NCBI lineage: Eukaryota > Metazoa > Chordata > Mammalia > Artiodactyla > Delphinidae > Aethalodelphis > Aethalodelphis obliquidens. The sequence continues at coordinate 2,026,404 of NW_020837962.1, read as the reverse complement.
TGACATAAGGAACATGTCACAGTAAAGCTAAATTGACAGTATGGTCCGGCATTATTGCTAGGTTGACAATAATGAATGGCTTTACATTTTTTGGTTTTAAAATGTCTTTTCTTTTATGAAATGATGGTGATCATAGCTAGTAAGTGCTTATTTAATGTCGTAAGCTGGCAAAATTAAAAATTGGCACTTGCCCATAACTTTCCCCATTTTTTTAAAGTTACTGTGTCAGTCTGTAAAATGAGATTCTGGGAGCCCCTGATCTAGTTAATGGTTTTGCCTAGAACTTGCTTTAGCTGTTTTTGAGCACCCACTCTGCGCTGTTTAGCATGTTTCCTCATTCATCCCCCACAACAACAAAGAGGAAGGTTTTATTATCCCAAATTTACAGATAAGGCCACAGCGACTGAGAAGAAACTGCTGCTGGTTATAATTTCTCAGTTGTCCCACTTTTCAACCCTATAATAAATTCTTTTTCCCATATTACTCTTTGTAGTTCTGCCTTTCTGATTGAGTCCTTGCTGATGCACACAGCGATCTTCATCCCAGGGTCTGCTTCTGGGGAATCTGACTGAAGGCAAAATGCTTAATAAATGATGGCTATATGACCTTCCAAGGTCACGTGGTTAATTAAGGCAATGCTGGACCTCAGTCCAGATCTACATGACTGAAGTCCATGTTCTGTCCCCAGAGCACACTGCCACTTTAGACACTGAGCTACCCCAAAGCAGCAAATTAAGAGGAACTTCTAGGTCACACTCACCTAGATCATATTGGCAGAAATTCCTCCAGATATATAAGAATGATATTTAATATTTAAGCCCATTAATCAAGCACGCCCTGCCTGCACACTCTCACCAGAAGGAGTTACCATCGCAGACTCATGCACCACAGTGGCTGAGAACAGAATCTGACTAATTCTCAGCACAGGTGCTCTTGTTGAATATTGATAGCTGGTCTGAAGTCAAAATAAAGTATCTCTGGCTCTTCCTACACCAGCAGGTGTTTCTCACTCCTGGTGCCTGAAATGTATGTGCCTTCTAAGACTGTTTCTAAGTGTTAGAAACAAACAACATTTGGAAAGCTGCATACATCATATGAAGTTGTTCCACTTTTACAAGGGATTTGCTAAGTCTGATGTGTGAGCATAAATATTTGTATATTCATAAATTTCTGGTACTGATGCACTTAAAATTCACTGTTCCTGAGAAAGGCAGGAAGAGGCAGGACAACTATGAAAAAGCATGGCTTTTTTTGAGAGTTCTCCAAGAAACAAATTTGTAAATATTCAAATTTCTTTATGTCATTAAAACCCAAAGTGTTATGAATTAAGATTAAAATATCAAACTTTCAGTAGGGTATAAGGAAGCCTCAAATAAAACTTTATTTTTCTAACTTAATAAAACATTACTACCAAAATGAGGTAATTTTTATACCAAATATTTTCCATCTATATAGATTTCTAATAATCCCTCTTATGTCTATACTTTCTTCTCAGTAGATGAGAATAAGTTCTAGAGATCATAAGTTATTTTAAAACTACTTTTATTCTGGGACTTCAAAAAACACACGGAATATCCTTTCTTTTGAGTTCTCTGTAACTTGGGACCCATAATCCATTGCCATAAAATATCACAGATCTTATTATTCATAAGCAATATTTTGGTGGAATAGTTAGTTAAATGATGCAAAGATTTGCTTCTTTAAAATTATGATTCACATTTGAGACCTATAAAAAGGCACTTTTTTCCACGTAAGGAAAGATAATATTACCCTAAAGGCTCAGAGAAAAAGCATAACTTAAAAGTGATTTTCTAAAAGAAACGGAAAGAATTTTTTAAAATACTTGTTGGTAAATAGCAAGTAAGTTTACATTTATCCTTAGCTGATAGGTAGATAGATAGATAGATAGATAGATGATAGATAAGGAATCAACAATCCTCTATAAAACAAAAGTAGGGAGCCTCAAAAGAAAAAAAGCCATATGAAATTTAAAAAAAAGAACTCAAGGAAATCTAAACTCTAGTAGAAGAATTAAAATCCACACTGAAGATAACTTAAAGCATAAGGGACAATAGAAAACTGTGCTATAGAGAACAAATTTGGAAAATGCTCAAGAATATAGAAGAAGGAAAAAAAGCAATGAAAATCCATATTTTTGAAAGATAGAAATACAAAAGCAATAACCATAAAACAAAATATCAGATATAAGACAAACATGTTTATTGTAACAGTAAATGGGTTAAATTTCTCTGTCAAATGGTTAGGAATTTCAAATAAGGTCTAAAACTCTATTTTGCTTTAAAAAAAAACCCTCTATTTTGCTTATAACATATATATGTCTTGGAAAGGAAGAGTAAAGTAACTGAGGAAGACCTATCAGGAAAATGCAAACAAAAATGAAGCATGGATGAGAGATAGAGTAGGTGAGAATTCAGCACGTAAGCACACGTGCTGAATGGACAGGTTGCGTGGACAGGTTGTGCTGGAGGCATCCTGTACCGGCTCACAGAGCTGAGTGGACACACCTCTTCCTACGTCTACTTTTGGAGATCTGGTTTGCCAGCATACCACTGTATACACTTCTTTCCTTCAGTCTACTCCTTAACATTTCCCAGTTTTAAGGATACAACTTCTCCTTTTAGATCTTGGTTATGATCATTAAAGAACTTTCATTTATTGTGATGGTTAATATTTATGTGTCAACTTCACTTAACCATGGGTACCCAGACATTTGGACAAACATTATTCTGGGTGTTTCTGTGAGGTTGTTTTTGGACAAAATTAACAGTTTAATCAATAGAGTAAAAAGATTGCCCTCCATAATGTAGGTGAACTCTATCCAATCCACTGAAGGCTTGACTAGAAAACAAAGAACAACCTTCCCCCTAGTAAGAGGGAATTCTCCAGCAGACTGCCTCTGGACTTCATTTGGACAATCGATTCTTCCAGATCTCCAGATCGCTTGCTTTCAAACTGGAACTGCACCATCTGTTTTCCTGGATCTTCAGCCTGCTGGCCCACACTGCAGATGTGAACCTGGCCAGACTCCATAAACAGGTGAGCCACTTCATTATAATAAATAAATATATATATACACACACACACATCCTATTGGTTCTGTTTCTCTGAAGAGCTCTGATTAATACACTTATACATTACATGCTTCACTTTAAAGATTTAAAAAAAATATTTGTGTTGTAATATGGGCAATAATTATTTAGATTTAATGTAAGCATTAGTAATTTAATTATTTGCCACCAATTGTTTTATACCATGAATTCCACATATTTGGTTTCTTTAATTTGATTCATTCTTTGGTTGTCTGAAATATGATGGCAGGTAACTATTTTCAGGAAGTGTGGGTTAAGGGTGTACATCTTGAGCGTGTCTGAGAATGTCTTTCTGTTGCATTCTCATATGAACAGCAGAGGAGGCAGGCATCACGATCTTAATGCAATATCTCATCCTCTCCAAGTTCTGTGCAAGTTGCTCCATTGTCTTTGATCATTGGTTTGCAGATAAGAAAAATCTTAACCTTATCTTTTTTCCGTAATAAGTAGTGCTCTTCATATTCTTTTTCTTCCCCTTAAAATGCAAACATTTCACTAGATTAGCCTATTTCATTGATTAAAGATGAAATTTTTTGCATTTTTATACCCTCTGGAATCAAGATACACCTTACAGTTTCCGTCTACCATATGGCAGTAGTGTCATCATTCTGCAAACCCTTCTATCGACACCTCTGAAAAATACCAAGCATGAAACCCTCTTAGACTCAATACTGTACGTGTTATACTCTTTGTTAGTCTATTTTCATTAGTCTATTTTTACCCATGCTTAGTAAACCATAAATTTAATACCTAAATCTTTATTCCGCTAAAAATCAAAGTATCTTCTATTATTTATTTAAAATACTCCTTCTCTATTTACAGTTTGTTCCTTCTGAAATTCTTCTCATTCTTCTCCCTCTGTCCTACATTTCCTTTATCTTTTCTTAAGTCAATGTCCATGTCTTTATCTTCTTCTTCTGAGTTATGGGAGAAATTTTAGAGCATGTCTCCCCCTTCACTGATTCCATTTTCTGCAATAGACAACCTATAAATACATGATTGTGTCATCACAGATTTTAATTTATCCATTGTGTATGTTTTCTCCACACAATCCTTCCCAATCTCCACCTCTTTCTTCTTTAAGATCACCCGCAAACGTAATGTTTACAATGCAATGCTCCAAAGAATTGTGTTAAAACATAATTTAGAAAAATTCTAAACATTGAGTATTCTCCCATTTCTTGCAGCACCTCTAGCTCACCAGGCAATTTTTGTTCTGATTGTTGAGTTTGATCCTCTCTTTTGAAATCTGATATTCTTTCATATAGCAGCTGGTTTGTCTTATGTGCTTGCACATCTGTGGTGATGAGCAGCGATGTCAAAGCCATTGTGTCTGGTGTCGGTGGTGTGTCTCTCCGGCTCAGAATTTGAGTAAAACATGGTTCACCTCCTCCACATTCAACTTTAGGCAGCCTTTCCCCCACTCTTTCCTTCTCCTCATCCTGTAAGGGAAATTCCTCCCAGAGAATGGAACTGGCCAATGTGGCTTTATTAAAGAGAAAGCCAGTTCATCTGGCCCTCTCCACCCTGTCCCTAACATCTATCCCTCTTCCTCCCAGTAACCAGGGTTTTCCCCTCTCGCCTCCAACAAGCCACTTCTCCAGGGTCCAGTCAACAGATCTGACTTGAGTCGTCACATGTATTTCTTTGTGAAGAATTTGCTACATAACTGCACAGCCATTCTCTAAACCCTCATCAGTCATTATTCCTACCAAGGCAAAGTACACCCCAGAGGGACATTTTGTATTTCCTAAAATGATGTGAGATAATTAAGATGCTATTAACTAGTCTTGAATCATTTTGGAGTCTTTTAAATTCTTTACCTAATGAGATTAGGGACTCACACTAATATTATGGGAAGGTAATTTATTTTCTTCATCAAAATAAACAAGCAATTGCTCACATCCCAAAAGATGGTAAACACTATCTATATTTGTGGAGTTATATTTGGGAATAGGATATGAAAAGATGAGAAAGCCTGCATAACTTATTGTTGATTTCATCAAGGTGGAAATCTGTATTTACACAAGTCAATTAGAACAAAAATAATAAAGCATACTAATTGTTATATGCACACAGATCAAGAATAAGTTTTGGGGGGCTTCCCTGGTGGCGCAGTGGTTGGGAGTCCGCCTGCCGATGCAGGGGACATGGGTTCGTGCCCCGGTCCGGGAAGATCCCACATGCTGCCGAGTGGCTGGGCCCATGAGCCATGGCCGCTGAGCCTGCGCGTCTGGAAGCTGTGCTCCACAGCGGGAGAGGCCACAACAGTGAGAGGCCCGCGTACCGCAAAAAAAAAAAAAAGAATAAGTTTTTGCAGCTATACCCACACATGCTGTATGTGCTACATACTGACAAAGCTCAAACTCATTGATCTACAGTATATATTATATAGATATTATATATCGATTTATATAGATCTGTAATATATATTATACATAATCTATATTACATATAGATCAATACAATATATATACCTACATTCACATATAATCTAAAATGCATCTATATTTAAACTGAATTGAATCCATAAGTCTATTTTTCAGTTCCTTCCCTTGGATTTAATGCTTACTCAAAATAAATTCACCCAAAAAGTTAATATTCAATTTCCATTTATTTGCAATCTTCTTTCTTGGAACCATAGTAATTTTTCTGGAGGAAGAAACAAGGAAAAGTTTCATCTAAATATAATTTCTTTATTTAATTTTAATAATATTTTTTAATATGCAACTGGTGTTAGGAATAAAATGTGTGGTGAATAAAATGATTGGGGGAGAAACGTGTATTTTCTCAGAGTGCTAACAATTTGATATGAAATATAGCTCTTTGAAGCTTCAGCTCACACTAACAAAACTACCTCCATACTGTCTTTTGACATCTATGGTTACCAAGTTGCTCTGTTCTTGCAGGTATACACTTCATTCAAAAATATCTTTTGCCTAATATTTACTGAGCTCTGTCTATGCAGCAGATTAACTCAGTTAATCCTCAAAACATTTCCATGAGTTAACTTTCCTTTCTGTATACCCATTTCACAGGTGAAAAGTCTGAGGATCAAGAAATTTGCCACAGCCATATAATTAGTAAGATGCAGAAGCAGGACTCAAAGATACAGCTCTCTGGTTCCAGGGCCTGTGCTTTTGTGAGTACATTGGGCTGAACCTCCTGGAATGAGACTTCTTTTTGGCTACTATGGTTACACAGATACATTGTTATAGACTTTCCGAAAGTGCTGTTATCCAATTAGCTAAAATGCCTATGGAAATCAAGAACGGATTGTTACTAGGAAATCTAAATTTCAACGTTTTTCAATAAATCAAGGAAAAAAATTATATGATCATATCAATAGACGCTTAAGAATATTTGATAAAATCCAACATCCATTCCAGAGTTTAAATAAACTACTAAAAAGGAGAAATAACATATACGAAAACTACCCCGGACCAGAAGAAACATCTTAAAATGGAAACAAACAGTTCCACTAAAGCCAAAGGCAAGGCATGACCATTATTAAACTTTGTTCTGCAGAAACCTCCCAGCCAAGTCCCAGAGCTCTGGAAACCAGACTCATGTGTCCCCAGGTAGAAACCTGGTGGATTCTTCTCCCAAAAAGCAACACTTCCCAAGAGGAAAGACCTAGAGAAGGTGAAGTATGGAGATCCCTCAATGAAACCAATTAGTCTACCAGCCCCACTCACACACACACAGCTTTCAGTCATCCCTTTGGTACCCCACTCTTTAATATTAACAGCGAGCCAGTGATCACCAAGCACATGAGGACAGCCTCTAACAGACAGGATGGAAGCAGGAAAAGGAACTTCTAGGAGACAGAGACTGGCTGTCACATCTCTTTGCAGACCATGAAAAGGCCATTTACACACTTTTGCCACATCCTAGCAGCTGGGGATATGGACAGACATCTCCATTTGGGGCTTTGGATGTGAAACAAGTGATACAAAGACACAGAGACAGAGGAGAATGTGTCCACCATCCAGTGGTGGCCACAGTGGCTCATACTCCCCAGGGAGTAGCTCTACCTATGGTCTTGGTCCCTAATTTCCCTGGTTTCTGTTCTTAGTAACCTGATTCTCTAGCCTTCCTGGCAATTCTGTGAACCACGGAATAGCTTTCAACAAAGAGCTTTCTGTTTTTTAATAAACCAGAATCAATTTCAATTGCTCACCCTCAAGCACCTATTTTACACTGATCTCCAAATTATATTGTTAGGTGAAAAGCAATATGATAAGTATAATATCATTCAAATAAAAGCAAAAGCTATCTACAAAAAATAGTTATGGTTACTTTTTCTCTTCTTCCTTTTACTGTTCTGTATTTTCCCATTTTTGTGCACTAAACATACGTATAATAATGTTAAAATGTGCTTAATAATTGGTAAATGCATTTCCTGTCTGTCACAAGTCAGATTCTCCAGGGAGCAGACTTTGAGAAAAAGATTTCCATACAGGAAATTCATTGGGGTGTTCTCAACACCTATAAGGAAGTAAAGAAAGCAAGACTGATCAAAAGGAGAGGTTGAATTGTGATACGGTCACAACAAAGGCCTCAGCTGATCTTATAAGGTGTTCTGGAGCTGGGTTGGCCTGAATTGGGGCAAGAGAACTTCCAACCCCTGCATCAACCAGTCCTTAGTTGTGGCCGCCCCTGTACAGAGCCAGGGAGTAATCTTGAGCAAAGCACCTCTTTTTAGCTGAAGGCAATTCTTAGAAAGGAACTCAGCCAAGAACTTACAACTGCCAATATTCCCAGCAGCTGAGAGAATGAATGTTTCAGTCCTGGAAGGGTGTGATCTGGTCAGCACATTAAAGTATCCACTACAGTCTACCCCTTGTCAGATCCATGTGTTTCACATAATTAAGTCTGTGAGCAGCTTCTCCAGGATTCTGTTGGGTCTCTTTTCCTGGGGCAAATTTCCACAGAATAATTAATGTGATGAACTATGGCCCCCATCACTAAAGCAGGTCCCAGTGCCAAAACTGCTTCTCTTTATACCCCTCCTCCAACCAGCCATTCTAGATTCCCCTCACCCATGGCTAGCACTTCTGCAGGTCAAGGTGGCTTATCTGGTGGAACAATCTAGACCCTCTTTTTTTTTTTTTAAATCTTTATTAGAGTATAATTGCTTTACAATGGTGTGTTAATTTCTGCTTTACAACAAAGTGAATCAGTCATACATATACATATGTTCCCATATCTCCTCCCTCTTGTGTCTCCCTCCCTCCCACCCTCCCTATCCCACCCCTCCAGGCGGTCACAAAGCACCGAGCTGATGTCCCTGTGCTACGCAGCTGCTTTAGACCCTCTTATCTGAGGAGTCTGAGCACCTGGTCACATGTGTTTCTCAGGCCAACCAAAATTGGGCCAATGAGTATCAAAAGACACCCAAGGATTTCTTCAGTGAGAAATACATTTCTGTTGTTTATAAGCTACCCAATCTGTGGTATCTTGTTATAGCAGCCCAAACAGGCTACAACACATAGATATCATACCACCGCCTCCAAAGTACTTGCCACTTCTTGCCCATTTGGTATGTCAATGATGTCATCAGTAGAGTGAGCCAATAGGATGTTCTATGGGATGTCCAGATGACCAAGGACCTTTGGGACTATATTTTGACAAAGGGAAGGAAAGTTAATAAGACTGGGGCAAGAAAATAAATGTATACTGTTGTCCATCCTAAGTAAATGCAAACTGTTTCTGGTCCTCCTTTCTGATAGGGTTGAAAATCAGCACATTTCTTCCATCAGTAGTCACATGCCATGTACCTGAGGTCATATTGATCTCCTCCAGCAAAAGATACCATATCTGGCACAGCAGCTATGTTCCAGTTACCTACTTGTAACAAACCATTCAATGCCTTAAAACAATAACAAGCATTTATTTTGCTCTAATTCTGGAGATCAGCTCAGCTCAGGTGGGCAGTTCTCAATCAGGGTCTCTCATGGGGTTACAGTTAGTCAGCGCCTGGGGTCAGGGTCATCACAAAGCCTTTTTCATTCATATGTTGAAACATCCAAGGTTGCTCAGGCAAGTCTCAATCTCTGTCTCTCTCTCTCTCTCTCTTCTCTCTTCTCTCTTCTCTCTTCTCTCTCTCTCTATCTCTTCCCCTCTCCTCCCTCTCTCTCACCCATATCTCGAAGTAGTGTTTTGACACGGTGGACTCAGGGTAGCCAGACTGGTTACATGGCAACTGAAGGCTCCCAGAGTGAGTGTCCCAAAAGAAACCAACATGGCCTTTACTAAACTAACCTTGGAAGTCATGCAGCAGAATCACTTCTGCCACATTTTAATCATCAAGATAGTCACAAAGCCCCCTCTAGATTCAAGGACAGGGGATCTGAACAGCACCTCTTGATGGAAGAGTGTCAAAGAATTTGCAGGTAGGTTTCAAAAGCATCCCATGCTGCAACTGGGGCTACTACTTTGTTGAGTTTGCAGTATCCACTCTCGCCTACCAGGATTCATCTGACTTTTGTAGGGGACAGACCAGTGAATTAAATGAAGGTATGATGGGGATTGCTACCCCCTGCAATATTGTTTTTTATATACTATTCTGGCTGAAGTGAGAGAGAAGGGTCATTTTAGACACTTGCAGTTGGCCAGCTCCCACTATGGTAGTTTTTACTCCACAGGCCAGGGAAGCAATGCGGGGCTCTCGCAAACACCTAATATATCCATTCCAATCATACCTGGCTAGCCCCAGGAAGGAGAAGGGATGAGGCAGCTCTCTTCAGCTGAGAGCAAGACTTAGAGACTCAGATGAGAACTGTTGGCCTCCAACATTTCCAGCAGATGAGGAAATAAATATTTCTGCTTTAAATGGAGTATGAGGAAGCACACCACAGCATCCATTGCACTGACTATAGTGTATGATAAAATTTGATATGGTTAAAAAACTCAAGGATTTATCTGGAAGTGACATAGGAGAGAAAAGAGAAAGAATGCCATTTATTCTTTTTTCAAGATTGGGTAAAGAATCAACCTTTTGATTTATTAGTCCTAAAGAAAAATCTCCATGAATAAGCTATTCACAATCTCATTTCTCCCACCAAAATGATACACAAACTATCATACTATTTCCCCCTTTCTGTTATTCCAAGCACTTGTCTTGACTTCTAAACATCATTCTCACTCCAAATGTCAATGCTGTATATCATATCTCCCTGTGGAGGCAAAACTAGGCCTGATTAGATTTATGTTAAATAACAATCAATTCTACTTTTGAAATGAGCCAGCTTTGAATTCCCTAAACCTATTTTTTATTGGGAAAGTACCTTCACCCGATGGCATTTCTTAGAAAAATATAAGAAGCAAACTCCAAATCAAGCATCTCAGAGGTCAAGAAAGGACCAGGCCATGAAGAAATGACAAAATGGGATTTTTTTTCAAATGGCTATAATTTAGATTCATTTATTTACTAAATTAATGCTTTTAACCCCAAAATTTGGTTCAATGTATAATAACTGATTTAGCTCTTATTGAATTACATTTTTATTTGTTAATTTTGTTTATTTTTTAATACTTTTTTAAACTGTATGATTCAAAATAGCAAAAAGAATTAAAAGATAAACAATGAAAAACAAAAATCTCCCTCTCATCCTGAATCCAATCTGTCCAATTTCCTTCAACAGAAGACCAACTATCTTAGTTTCTTATATCCTGCCAGATTTTTTTATGTATATTCAAGCATAAATCTATATTCACAAAAATTATCTTACACAAAAGGTAGCATATTTTATACATTGTTCTGCACCTTGCTTTTTTCACTCAACAAAATCAATTGTTTTTGATTAATAAAAAACCACAGGGTTTGGGGGGGATTTTTTACAGTAAAATATTATTATTTGGGATTTTTGGATAATCATAGTATTATTGCAAGTATGCTTAAAATGATAGCTATGTATTACTTATAAATTACAAAATTAAGTCTGTATACAGGCCCCACCCCAATGACAAGGTCCTACAATAAAATTACATGATTTATTTCTTTTTAATATTAAGTCAAAGGTCGCTACAGGCAATGTGGTCCAATAATCAGACCCAAATTTACTGTCTTCTTCTATCATCCCTGCCCTCTTCTACAAGATGGCAGGTAGAACCACATTTGGAGAAAACATCAGAAGTCTACATTTAAGACCCTTGTGAATAGGTCCCCAGGGAAATGGCCCCTCCCATCACTAGCCCAACTTTCCCCCACAAGACTAACTCCAAATCAGGCAAATGGATTACAACAGCAGAGTCATCAGTGCCTACTAACAAAGCCAGATAACTCTTAGAACATTGTCATTTGCAAGGTCAAACCTCTTTGCCAGAGCCAGTTCCAAGGCATGTACAGTCACACAGGCTCAGGAAGGCCCCATGCTTGGTAGAATGCTCTACGGTCACCACCTTGAAATTCTCAATTTTTTAACAAGATGCCCTGAATTTTTATTTTGCACTGCTCTCTGCCTCTTCTCAGAATGCATTCTAAGACAGAGGGTGCAGTAAGGGAAAAAGAATGTCTCCAAAAATAAGGAAAAACACACTCCACAAAACTTGCGGGATTTAAGTATTATTTTCCCCGTGGGAAAGCCTCCATGGGGTTCCTCCTAAATCCCTACAAAAGGTTAACTGCTAACCCATAGGAACCACTATCATTTTCACAAAAGGCTACTTTTTGCACAGAGGGGCAGGTAATTGCTTTTTGTGTTCCACATCATTCTTACTTTTTTTTTTCCTTTTCTGTTAATGATGAATGGCTTGTCAAAGCAGCAATAATATTTTTATTTTAATTACCATCCATCGAAAGTCCTTATTTCCAGGAGAAAAGATTAGTTTAATGATTAAACTCCCTCTGCTTCTATGAGTAAAAATTAGTCAACCAAATACTGTCTTCTTTTAGTGGACTTAACAATACAGCATTAGTACACAGGTGATTTCATTTTCAGACAATTGATATGTGTGATACACACCAATGGATCTCCCACGGACCTTAGGTCGTGAGCAGAACTCTACAGGTATTGCAACTGCTTCCCCAGTCCTGTGTGTACCAACCATTGCCCACAGACAGAATCAGTACTAGAGGTCATATACTAAAGTTTCTCAAATGTTTGTAGGTGCTGTTGGAATTAATAAGTCAAAAATCTATATGAAATAATGCCATATGAAAGCATTGCTGAATTCATAGTAACTTTTTAAATGCATTGTCCCAACCAACAGACATAAAAAATCCGACTGCCTTCCTGAAGGATCCATCCAAGAGTATTCTGAGTTTATGTTAAAGGGATGCTTAAGCGTGGAAAGGATGGGGACCATCTGAGCCACGTGTTCAAATCTAAACAACTCAGGATGGCATTCAAGGCCTTCCAGTGTCAAGCAACTAAGGAGGCAGTAGGTGTGAAGAACACAGGTTTAGAAGTTAGGTGGACTGTGTTCCATGCTCCACGATTAGCTGGGTAGCCTTGGACAAGCTAGTTAACGTCTATGTCTTCTTCTCCTCACCTGTAAAATAAGGTGAACATAGCAGTACCTACCTTGTTATCTCAGTGGACACCACCCCAGGACACCTTGATCTCAAAGGAAGGGGATCGTGGTGGTGGAAGGAGCCCCACTCCCATCTAAGGGGAGGAAGGAGCAGAACAGAGCGAGTTGGGGCTGGGATGGTGCTTAGTGACATGCCCTGCACAGGCATGTAATAGTCTGACCGTAGTGTCTGCATGTAGCAAGCCTACAATAAGTATCACTTAGTTATTTTTACAATGGTTAAGTCACTTGCCTGCCTTCTCTAGCTGATTGGCCTTCCTAACCTGTGTGATGATTAAAAGCACCTTCTAGAGCAGTGCTTCTCAATCTTTTTATTCATTAACTTTTAAGACATTACTTTTCCTAATGGACTTCCCCATGATATTTTAACACCACAGATATATTGTAATTCTATTTATGAGGATTCATTTCATGAACCAGCCTGGCTGGGCCATGGACAGGATGCTGGGATTGCAAACCCCACCCCTGCCATATAGACTGAGTGGTGAGGGGAAGGCTGTAGGCTCTGGGTGGGAGGTTCCTGTGACTCATGGCCTCGTGGGCCTTTTCCTTTAGTCCTGTCCTTCCAGGCAGTGGGCTGGACATCTTTTCTGAGAGCCAGTCCCAGGATTTCCCTAGAAACCTCCTTGATTGCCCCTCATTCCCCACACCCCCAGTCAGTCTTCCCTCAAGTTCTGAGCCAACATCCTCATCATTCCTCCATGTAAATATCTTCTTTTCCTCTCATAATCATTCTTAAGGTGTTTTAAAGCCAGAACCCGAAAGATTAGCAACCACAAGCTACTTTCCCCTTATTGAAGGGCAGGGAGGAGCCTCAGAATGTTTGGTTTCCATCCTTAGAGTACGTGTGCCTCAGGTCCTAGAATGGGTTGGATCACTTAAAGCAGTTGTCATTAAGTTTCTGATTTTAAATTGGTTGAATATTCATATCCTATTATATTCTTTGGCTCAATTAATCTCTACAACAACCCCATGAGGTAGGTTGTATTATCAGCCCCATTTTACTTTATTTATTTATTTTTTGTATAGTTGATTTACAATGATTACAATGTTATGGTAGTTGCTGGTATACAGCGAAGTGATTCAGATATAGATATAGATATTCTTTTTCAGATTATTTTCCATTATGGTTTATTACAGGCTATTGAATATATTGGGTTGACCAAAAAGTTCGTTTTTGTAACATCTTACGGAAAATCCCAAACGAACTTTTTGGCCAACCCAATAGTTCCCCATGCTATACAGTAGGGCCTTGTTGCTTATCTATCTTATATATAGTGGTTTGTATCTGTTAATCCCAAACTCCTAGTTTATCCCTTACCCCCTTTCCCCTTTAACCACGTTTGTTTTCTATGTCTGTGAGTCTGTTTCTGTTTTGTAAATAAGTTCATTTGTGTCATATTTTAGATTCCACATATAAGTAATATCATATGGTATTTATCTTTCTCTGTCTGAGTTACTTCACTTAGTATAATAATCTCTAGGTCCATCATGTTGCTGCAAATAGCATTATTTCATTCTTTTTTACATCAGCCCCATTTTAAAGATGAGGCAACTCAGGCACAGAGAGGTTAAATAACTTACATAGTTCACACAGCTGGTAGGTAGCTGTGCTGGTTTTCAAGCCCAGGTCTTTCTGATACAGACCAGGGTTCCTGGCCTTCCCCAGTCAATAGAAATTGACCAGAGGCCCGACAAGAAATTCAGGCAAGGCTTTACTGGGGCCCCTGCTGCAGCAGGGGGGAGTGAGAACAAGCAACGGGTTCCCTTGCTTGCTGCTCCCCAAGGGGGTGGGGGGGAGCTGGACCCTTACATGGGGTGAGGGTGGGGGTGTGTCCAGGGATTGGACAGGAGGGCAGGCTTAGGTGTTTTGCCCACCCCTCTGGTGATGCTGAGTGCAGGGGGCATGCTCAGTACCCTACTTTTGCTCCCAACACCCTGTTTTTGCTCCAGGCTCTTCAGAAGTGGCAGTTGGGTTTTTTGGTCTCTTTGTATCCTTTGTTCAGAATTTGCCCTAACTGTGCATACGTGCAGTTATTTTTAGTCCCATATAGTTTCTTTGTATTTTGTTGCTGGAGGAGAGGTATGTCCAGGTGCAAGCATTGCAACACTGCAGCAAAGGGACCTGGGACCAGGTCCCAGGCCTGTCTCATTTCTGACTTACAGCCTGAATGGACGCTTAGACCACACAAGTAAGCTCTAAGAGGCCCAGTGGTGATCTGGCCCTAGCAGAGGAGCTAAATCTAGGAAAAGTTCTCTTTATCTTTTCCCCATCCTCTAGATTTAGTAGGCATTCCCCATATGTATGTGAAAGACTGAGGTTGCTAAGAGAAATTACAGTGGCCTACGTACAGCAGTCAAGCTAGGGTTAACTGAGGTGTGTTGGTTTCTACCTCCGGTCAGAAGGAAAATGATGCTTAATCTCACTCCCAGCCCAATGCCAAAGACCAAAGGACCGCTGCCCGAGCTGTGTCCTTGTGGGCAAAACTGAAACTTGCAAAGTGATCTGGAGGGGAGATGGCTCTGATGATCAGAACAATCTAAAAATAAGGAAATGTTTGAAGAATTGTTGTGACAGTGACATAGGGGGAAAAAAAGAATCCTTTACCTTAAGTGGAAAACTTTTGCCCACAGACAAAACTACAATGTCTAGATACCTGTTAGAACTTACAAAAGTCTGTTTCCCCAGATACCAACTTTTGACGTTGTGGGCCAGCACACACATATTAAATCTCGAATTCACGAGGTAATACTATGCAGTGCTGATGACGTATTTATTTAGTACCTGGGAAGTTTTTTCTTTTTTTTTCATTATAAAAACAATATAAGTTCATGGTAAGAAAGTCAAACAGAACAGAAGGGAGTAAACTGAAATGTAAAGGTCTCACCCTACACAAACCACCCATTTCAACTCCCCAGAAGTAATTCCTTTTGTTAAGAGCTTTTCTATGCAGTCATAAGGAAATAATATCTGTTGGCTGGTTTTTTAAACAAATGGAACCATCCTATACATCATTGTTTTGAAATTACTTTTTTAGTATGTAATAGCATGGATTGGGTATCTTGCCACCTACAGCTTATAATTGTTGTATGATATCCCACTTATGGGATGCAGGAAGAAGTTCTGACTAGTCTCCTAGTATTGGAAATTCAGGAGAAATGCCTGAGAAATAATGATAGTTCACAAAATTATATGATGAATAAACACCTTCATACACAAGTTCCCCATTAGAATATAAGTTCTATGGTGGCACAGATTTTACCTGTTTTGTTTACTGACACATAGTTGGTGCCAAATAAACATTTGTGGGGTAAATATCATGTGTATATGGATCTATACAGATATTTTTAAAATTTCTATATATATTGACCAAGCACCCTCCAATATTATTGTTTCATCATATACTCCCATGTGCTTTGTTTTATTTTGCTTTGTTTTGTTTTGTTTTCACCAGCTGGGGACTTCATCTTTAGAGCTCAGTGTAGTAGTAATAGTGAATGTTTGTGTATTAGTTTCCTGTTGCTGCCATAACAAATTACCACAAATGTCGTGGCTTAAAACAGTTCATTATCTTCCAGTTCTGGGGGTCAGAAGTCCAAAATGGGTTGGCAGGGATGTGTTCCTTCTGGAGGCTTTACAGGAGACTTCATTTCCTTGCCTTTTTCAGCTACTAAAGGCTGCATTCTTTGGCTTGTGGCCTCTTCCACACCATTCCAACCTCTGCTTCTTGTCACATCTCCTTCTCTGACTCTGACCCTGTTGTCTCTCTTCTTCCCTTATATGGACTGTTGTAATTATATTGGGCCCACCTTGATAATCCAAGATAATCTCCCCATCTTGAAATCTCTAACTTAATCACATCTGCAAAGTCCCATTTGCCACATAAGGTAATATATTCACAGGTTCCAGGGATTAGGACATGGACATCGTTGGAGAGCCATTACTTTGCATATCACAGCTGCGGAATCATGTTTGAATTTCAGCGTTGTCACTTCAACATGCATACCCTACGTATGTTGAGTCCCTACTTATCATGTCCTGAACTAAATCTAAGAAATACACAGTGGTCTTGCCCAAGTCACATAACCTCCCTGAGCCTCCATTTCTCAGTTGCAAAAGTGGAGGGATTCATATCTGTCTCATAGGAACTGCTGTATGGAGAATGTCTCCAGACAGTCTTTTCCATTTGACCAGCATTTAGGAACTACTATATACTGTTTTAATCTTGAAAAAATGTAAATGTAAAACACTGGATTAAGCAGTAAGAGGTAGAGAAACAGATCTTCTTGTAAACTTCTGATGTGAATGTAAATTGGTACAGGCTTTCTAGAGGGCAATGTGGCGCTATGAATATAATGAAAAGCCTTATATATGTTTGTTCTCTTTATCCTAGTAAGTATCCACTTCTAAAGTGCATCTTAGCGGCATGGTTGAATTTATGTCCAAAGATACTCAGTGAAATATTGCTTATAATATGACAGGGGGAACAGAAACAGACTAAATGTCCACTAATAAGGAGCTGGGTAAATAAGTATGGTACATCCTCATTGCAGAAATCTCATCAGCCATATAAAAGGATTTTGTAAAAGAATATTAAATACCATGTTCAGAGGCTTGTCAAATGATAGTGACAAACCCTGGATTTAAGTCAGGGTTGCTTATTACATCAGCAAAAGAATTCTGTGTGGTGAGAGAGCTTTTATATACTAAAAAAAAAAAAAAAAAGACTAAAAGTGTAGATATCATGATGTTACAGTGGTTATTTCTGGGTAATGGAATAAGAAGTGGGTTTTATTTTTGCTTACTTATAAAGTATTTTTAATTTTCTAACAATGAAGATTGGGGAAAAGGGACGTCGACACAGAACAATTCCTCTAGTGAAATTAACAGGCGTTTCTAGGTATAGAACCAATAATACCGAAGGTGTCCCCCTAGTGGAAGACGGGACGCGGCGGCCGCTGGAACACCTGATTGCGACTTTTCACATAGCTAATTGTATTCAAGACTTTCTGAGAGAAACAAGAGCCTAAAGTTAGTAAGCTATGCTGCTTATTCAAAATTTTTTAAAAAGAGGGGCCCATTGCAAAAGAAAGGAGCAAACCTCACCCTGGGAAGCAGGTGCTACCAATTCTAGGCGCAATCCTTAGACTGACAACTTTTTCAATTGTCAAGGTCGGGGAACTAAGCTCCTTGGGTTTAATTCTCCTTTCTCGCTTGGTGGTAGCTTATGTTCTAGGTCCAGGTCTAGGTCTAGGTCTAGGCCGCCTGACTCTCAAATCGAAGGTACAGAGAAGGTGAAATAACTGAAGACTCTGGGGCGCAGCCTGAAGCCTGAAAAGAGACACCTGTTGGGAGCACTAGCACCTCCCGGCGACTCAACGAATCTTCGGTTCCTCTCGGCTCCTCTTCGGCTGAGTTCGGCCTCGCTCGTCTTCCAGGGCTCGGCTCTCTTCGGCTGCGTTCGGCCGGCTCGTGTCCTCTCGGGCTCGGCTCTCTTCGGCCGCGCTCTGCTCGCTCTCGTCTCGGACTCGGCTCTCTTCGGCTACGTTCGGCCGCGGCGGCGAAGGGCGCCCATGGAACCGGGCTTGCCGGCTCGAGAGACAGCTATGGCGCCGCTGCTGGAGTATGAACGGCAGCTGGTGCTGGAACTACTGGACGCGGACGGGCTGGTGGTGTGCGCCCGTGGCCTCGGCGCGGACCGGCTCCTCTACCACTTCCTCCGGCTGCACTGCCACCCGGCGTGCCTGGTGCTGGTGCTCAACACACAGCCAGCCGAGGAGGTGCGGCCGCCCGCGCTGGGGGAGGGGACCCCGGGAACGCTGGGAGCCTTCGTAGCAGACGCAGGCCTCGGCGCGGAGGCCAGGCTTCTGAGGGCGATGCGGGTCCCTGACGCGGGCGGGAAGGCGTTGAATAGGGGTCGCTGAGACAGATGCAGGCCCCTGACGCGGGTGCGGGGACGCTGAGACGGTGGGCGGGGTCGCAGGACCCTGACACGGGTTCGAGGACCTGAAAGGGTTGGAGGGTCTCTGAGAGGAGTAGGGGAGTCATTTGAGAAGCGTGGAGGTGGGAAGGATTGGAGGTCTCTGAAGAGGGTGGGGAGTTGTCTGGTGGAGGATGTGGAAGGGAATAACGAGGCAGTCCTGAAGTTGGGTATTAAGGGACTGGCTGGAGGTAGAGGAGTGAGGTCTCTAAAAGGGAACAGTGATGGGGATGGAGGAATCTCTGAAGGGAATGGGGAGACGTGAAAGGAGACGCTGAGGTTGGGGAGAACCCTGTAGGGCAGAGGAGGGACTGGGGGTTCACCCAGGCTGTGGGAAGAGGGGCATAGGGTCAGAAGGGAAGGGACCTGGGAGCTGAGGGTATTGGGGAAGGGTACCTGGGTTAGGGAGAGTGGAGAACACTGAGGAAGATAGAAGGGGGATACACCTTTGCTGAGGGGTAGTGACAGGCGACACAGCTTGATCTGACGACTCTGATGAGCCCTTAGATATCTAGAGCAGATGGCCAGAAGGAAAATGCCAGCTGAGAAGAGTGACCACACGCTCCCTGACTGATCCATCTAGGTATCCCTAGTGCTTGACTAGCGCTTAGCACAACACGGGGGCCCCCCCAGGAAAGGTGGTATCAAACTTAAAGGACCAAGGGTCCCATTGACATGATGAAATCCCCTCTAGGGTGGACCAGGACAGAACTAATAGTCTAAAACACCACCTGGGGAAAGGATTCCCTTGTTATCTTCTCACATGGTATTTACACTTGCTTGCAGAGTTGCCTCTGGTGGGCAGTATTTTCTAGGTAGCAGAAGTCTTTTAACTCAGGATTTTAAAAGTCTTTCGTTGTCGTTAAACTGCTAATAACATCTCAAGTGCAGTGAGTCCTTAGTGCAAACCCCAGAACAAAAACAAAACCCTAGATAAATGTCGATTGTTTGGTTGATCAGCGTAAAGTAATTTAGTTTGTATGTTCATTATTAAGTTCATGATCTCTGAAAAAGGCAGCATATCACTTTAAATACAAATACTGGTAACCTAATAAAAACTGCCCTCTATTAAACGGTCTACTAATCAAGTTTGATTTAATTTAGGAATATTTTATCAATCAGCTGAAGTTAGAAGGAGTTGAACATCTCCCTCGCCGAGTAACAAATGAAATCACAAGTAGCAATCGCTATGAGGCGTACACACAAGGCGGTGTGATATTTGCAACAAGTCGAATACTTGTGGTTGATTTCTTGACTGATAGAATACCTTCAGATTTAATTACCGGTAAGAATTTGAAGCCTTATTGTTATTTGTATATACGTTTGCACTTTCTTTTTTTTCTGTATGTATCTGTTCCCTCTGCTAAACTCTAAACTAGAACCTTCTTGTGAACAGCATTGGATGTTTTTGTTCAACATTGTGCTTCCAGGTGTTAACACAATACCTGACACATTTTGGATGCTTAGTGAATATTTATGGCCTGAATAAGAAACTAAATGTAAGATTGACGTTTCCTTGTTTTCTAAGCTCATATTCAGTCAATACTTAGTAATTGACAGGCATTTGCTTTTAGAAACTACTCAGATTTGAAATGTTTATAAATATTCTTTATATATTTCCTAAAAGAGTTTGGTTTTCCTCTTTAAAGAATATTTTTTCCCATGATTTGAAATTTTCAAAACAATTTTTTTCAGTATAGTTAGCATACAATATTATATTGGTTTCAGGTATATAGTAATTCAGTATTTTTATAGATTATGCTCCATACAAATTTATTATAAATATTGACTATATTCCCTGTGCTGTACATTACATCCTTAACTTGTTTATTTTATACCTAATCGTTTGTACCTCTTACTCCCCTTCACCTCTTTTGCCTCTCGCCCCATCCCTCTCCTCACTGGTAACCACTAGTTTGTTGTCTGTTTCTGTTTTGTTGTATTTCTTCCATTGTTTTATTTTTTAGATTCCACATAAAAGTGAAAACACAGAATTTGTCTTTCTCTGTCTGACTACTTCATTTAGCAAAATACCCTCCAGGTCCATCCATGTTGTGGCACATGGCAAAATTTCATTCTTTTTTTATGGCTGAGTGATGTTCCATTGTATATATATTCCACATCTTCTTTATCCATTCATCTATCCATGGACACTTTAGTTGCTTCCATATCTTAGCTATTGTAAATAATGCTTCTGTGAACATTGGGGTGCATATATCTTTTTAAGTTAATGTTTTTGTTTTCTTCAAATAAATACCCAGGAGTGGAATGGGTGAATCATATGGTACTTCTCCTTTTAGTTTTCTGAGGAACCTCCATACTGTTTTCCATAGTGGCTGCACCAATTTACATTCCCACCAAGAGTACACGAGGGTTCCTTTTTCTCCACACCCTCAAAAAACACTTGTTATCTCTTGTCTTTTTCACGATGGACATTCTGAGAGGTGCGAGGTGATATCTCATTGTCCGTGTCTGTTGGCCATCTGTGTGTATTCTTTGGAAAAATGCCTATTCAGATCCTCTGCCCATGTTTTAATCAGGTTCTTTGGTGTTTTGATGTTGAGTTGTATGAGTTTTTGGTGTATTTTAGATATTAATCTCTTATTGAACATATTGTTTGCAAATATCTTCTCCCATTCAGTAGGTTGCTATTTCATTTTGTTGGTTGGTTTCCTTTGCTGTGCAAAAGCTTTTTAGTTTGATTATTTTTGTTTTTGTTTCCCCTGCCTAAGGAGACAGATCCAAAAATTATTGCTAAGACAGATGTCAGAGAGCATACTGCCTATGTTTTCTCCTAGGAGTTTTATGGTTTCAGGTCTTACAGTTAGGTCTCTAATCCATTTTGACTTTATTTTTGTATATGGTGTGAGAAAAATGTTTTAATTTCTTTCTTTTACATGTAGTTGTCCAGATTTCCCAACACCAGTTATTGAAGAGACTGTCTTTTCCCCATTGTATATTCTTGACTACTCTGTCATAGATTAATTGATCATGTGCATGAGTTTATTTGGGAGCTTTCTATTCTGTTCCATTGATCTCTGGGTCTGGTTTTGGGGCAGTACATGCTGTTTTGATTACTGTAACTTTGTAGTATAGTCTCAAGTCAGGGAACATGATACCTTCAGTGTTCTTTTTTCTCAAGATTGCTTTGGCTATTTAGAGTCTTTTGTGATTCCAATCAAAATTTAGGATTATTTGTTCTAGTTCTAGGAAAAATGTCATAGGTATTTTGATGAGGATTGCATTAAATCTGTAGATTGCTTTGGGTAATGTGGACATTTTAACAATATTCTTCCAATTGATGAACAAAGGATATATTTCCATTTATTTGTATTGTCTTCAGTTTCTTTGATCAGTGTCTTATAGTTTTCAGAGTACAGATCTTTCACCTCCTTATTAAATTTATAATTGGTTTAATTTATTTAATTTAATACCTAAATTCTTAGATATTTTATTCTTTTTCATTCAGTTGTAAATGGGATTGTTTCTTGATTTCTGTTTCTGATACCTCATTCTTAGTGTATAGAAATACAACAGATTTCTATATTAATCTTATATTCAACAACTTTACTGAATTTACTGAATTTATATATTCTAATCGTTTTTTGATGGAGTCTTAAGGGTTTTCTATATATAGTATGTCATTTGCAAATAGTGAGTTTTACTTCTTCACTTCCAATTTGGATGCCTTTTATTTCTTTTTCTTCTCTGATTGCTGAGGCTAGACCTTTCAATATTACGTTAAATAGAAGTGGTGAGAGTGGACATCCTTGTCGTGTCCCTGATCTTAGACGAAAAGATTTTAGCTTTCACCATTGAGTATAACATTAGCTGTGGGTTTGTCATAAATGGCTTTTATTATGTTGAGATATGTTCCCTCTATACCAACTTTGTTGAGAGTTTTTATCATGAATGGATGTTGAATTTTGTCCAGTACTTTTTCTGTACTGAACTACCCTTGCATCCCTGGAATAAATCCCACTTGGTCATGATGTATGATCCTTTTATATATTGTTGAATTCAGTTTGCTAATATTTTGTTGAGGATTTTACATCTATGTTCATCAGGGATATTGGCCCTTAATTTTTTTTTTTTTGTAGTATCTTTGTCTGGTTTTGGTATCAGGATAATGCTGGGCTCATAAAATGAGTTGGGAAGTGTTCTATCCTCTTCAGTTTTTTGGATAGTTTGAGAAGGATAGGTATTAACTCTCCTAAAGTGTTTGGTGGAACTCTCCTGTGAAGTCATCTGGTCCTAGACTTTTCTTTGTTGGGATTTTTTGTTAGTGATTCAGTTTATTACTAGTAATTGGTCTCTTTAGATATTTTATTTCCTCCTGATTCAGTATTAGAAGATTGTGTATTTATAGGGGTTTATCCATTTCTTATAAGTTGTCCAATTTGTTGGCATATAACTCTTAGTATATTCTCTTATGATTATTTGTATTTCTGTGATATCAGTTGTAAGTTTGTCTCTTTCAATTCTGATTTATTTATTTGGGCCCTTCGTCTTTTTTTCTTGATGAGTCTGGCTAAAGGATCAATTCCTTTAAATAGAAAATTAGGTTGTTTATTTGAGTTTTTTCTTGTTTCTTGAGGTAGGCCTGTATCACTATAAACTTCCCTCTTAGAACTGTTTTACTGCATTAGATAGATTCTGGAAAGTTATGTTTCTGTTTTCATTCCTCTCAATGTATTTTTTAATTTCCTATTTGATTTATTTGTTGACCCATTGGCTTTTTAGTAGCATCTTATTTAGTCTTCATGTGTTTGTATTTTTCCATTTTTCTTCCCAAAATTGATTTGTAATTTCATACTGTTGTGGTTGGAAAATATCCTTGATATAATTGCAGTCTTCTTAAATTTACTTAAGTAAGGACTTAAGTCTTTCTAGTGTATTTTTCATTTTAGTTATTGTATTCTTCAGTTCTGATTTTTTTTTTAATATTTTTCTAGTTCTTTGTTGAAGCTCTCACTATATTTCTCTATTTTCCCAAGTTCAGTGAGCATTTTTATGACTCTTGCTTTAAACTCTTTATCATGTAAATTACTTACGTCTGTTCATTAGGTTTTTTTCTCAGGATTTTGTCTTGCTCTTTTGTTTGGAACATATTCTTCTGTCTTCTCATTTTATTTAACTTTCTCTGTTTGTCCCTATGAAGTTAGGCAAAACAGTTACCTATCCCAGTCTTGAATCCATGTCCCTGTGTGGGAGTGTCCCTGTGCAGTCTGCGTGTGCCCAGTGGTTTTGGTGGGAGAGCTGAATCTGAAGAGGGCAGAGGCCGTGTCTTCTCCCAGGGTCCACTGGCAGAGCTTCCTTGGTGGGGGATAGGTCTGGAGCAAGAGCTCAGTGCAGACTGGGGCGGTCAGGCAGATCCACCAGAGCACCAGGCAGTTTTCAGTCTGCTGCCTCTGCTGAGACTGGGAGCAAACAAGTCTGTGCTTACTCACTCTCTTCAAGAATGGAGTCTTGGTTTCCTACAGCCCACTGGTTAGCCCCACTGGTTTCCAAACCAGCCAAGGGGGCCTGTCTTCCCAGTGCTGGACCCCAGGCTGGAGTATCGATGTGGGGCTCAAACCCCTCACTCTTTAGGGAGGATCCCTGAGCTTCTGACATCCCCCTCCTTTGCTGGGTCGCCCACCAGGGGCGTGGGTCCCAACTAGATCTCTTTTCCTCCCCACCTACCAGGCTCCATGGGGTTCTTTCCTTACAGCCTTTGTTGTAAAAGAGCCGTTCTACTAGTCTTCAGGTCGTTCTTAGAGAGAGTTGCTCCGTATGTGGTTGTAGTTTTGATGTGCTCGTGGGGGGTGGTGAGCTCAGGGTCTTCCTGCTCCACCATCTTGATCCCCCCTCTCTCCCATGATTGAAATTAAACTAATTAGTTGCTTAATTATTTTGAGAAGAATGATTTAATTTTAGCCAGAATTAATATAGAAAAGGAGTCATATTTCATGATTATTTGTCCTTTTGGAAACCTTTTCTGATTTCCCCATGCTTCTCCCCAGTCAGAGCACTTCAGAACACCACACTGTATTTGCCTATTTATTTGTCTGTCTCGCTCGTGAGATGACAAGCTTCCTAAGAGTAAGGAACAACTTGTTCATCCCAGGACAAGTAACTGGTACATAGTAGGTACCAAACACATATATATTGGGTGAGTGATGCATGTATGTACGACAATTTTTAATGAACTTTCGAAGGGCAGAGAGGTTGTGGAATTCATAATTGTCCTTCCTACCATATCTATCACATTGCCCTGAACCTAGAAGACTCTCAAGAAATATTTAATGCATAAATGTATGAATGAATGTTTTATATGGTTCGTGGTGAACTGATTATTGGAAAGTTTTGTTATACTTTTGTATTTCTCATTGTTATAAGCACTGGCAGGGCAGTACAGCTGAGGTCAGACTCACTTGACTTTGAAGGGTAATGCCACTGCTTACAAGCAAGCTACTGTACTTAATTTTCACAAGCCTCAGTTTTCTCATTGCTTAAATTGAGAAAATAGTGCCTTGTGAAGTTACCAAGGATTAAATGAAGTAAAATAAATAATTGCTTAGCATACTGCCTGGTACATAGTAAATCATAAATAATAGCAAAAAATTGGCTCTTTATAGCCAGAAATCTTGATACATTGTAAAGTCTTTTACTGTTTGCTGCTTTCTTATAAATTTAGCTTTATGTTTCCTTATTTTTTCAGTTGATAAAATGAAAAAAAATGTATTGAAATGACCACTAGATGTCAGTATTACTCTGTGTCTCCCCGTAACACTTCAACCTAATTAGGCAGAGAGCAATCTGAATCAAAGAAATATCCAAAGTATAGTTTATAGGTAGTTCCTAATTAAAAAGGGCAAAATGCCATTCCTGTTTCTGATCAAGTCCCAGCCAGTAATGAAGCTGGAGCTGTTACTGCTGCTTCGCTGAATGGAATGTAAATGAGTGGCAGAAATGAATTTCTTCAAATGCTACAACCCCGGGATCATCCTCTACCTCCTCAACCCCCCAGCCCCTGTAGGAACTTTCACCATAGCTCTTACGGACCAGAGTGTCCCAGAAGCATGTAACCCCCTAGAAAATCTTGAATGTACCAGCCCTAACTTGTTCCCCTGTCACTACCCAATGTCACCACCATACACCACCCTAGGCGTCCCTGCCAACACAACTCCTCAATAGTGGGAGAACTGTGAAAATATCTCCCCAGATTGTACTTTCAAAAGAATGGGGCATGAGGATGCTTTCATTGTTAAAACAGATCCTGACATCTCCAAACAGAACTCAGAACACGCTTTCCGTGGGAAACTTTAAAAAAAAAGTTACATGTTAGATTTGTGTACCCAGTGCGTAATTCAGCTTTATATTCATTCAACATTATTAACATTAAGTGTTGGTAAACATTTCGTTTACTAACCGTCCGTTATTTGGCAGGAATGAGGTAGGTGCTGAAGACAGAAAGATGACAGGACGGTAGGGTGCTCTCCTGAGTTAGGCGGCTTCTGGGTTTGAGCTCACCTTCACCAGCTACCAGCTGTGTGACCTTGGGCAAGTTTCTTCATTTCTGTATGACTCGGTTTCGCATCTGTAAATTGCAGACAGTAATAGTACCTTCCTCCTAGGATTATTGTGAGGATGAACTGAGCTAATGTATGTAAAATTCTTAGCATCACGCATGGCACATAGTAAACATTCTCTGATTACTACTTATGATGTTCTGGTCCTCAAGCAATTTAGTGGAGGAGACAGGTGTAGAGAAGTAATTACAGTGCAGCATGAGATACAGAGTGTTGTGAGAGCATAAAAATGTGGGACTAGAATTGCCCCAGAAACCTAACCTGCTTGTATTTTTTTAAAGGGAGCGGTGTGGTCCTCGGATGATGTCACTTAACAGGAAGAACATGGCTTTGTTCTCAGACACTCATGATTTGGAACCTTTGGTCTCCTATTTACTTGCGAAGTGACCTTGATCAAGTTGCTTCCCTTTCCTGGTCTCATAGTAATACCTACCCCATGGAGTTATTGTGAGGATTCAATGAAATAAAAGTCTATAAAATTACCTAACCCCAGTGCCTGGGATAGAATATTAGTTCTCTTCTTCTTCTAGATTCCAAAAGAAATGACATCCTTTTGGAGCACACCATTTTCTTAACTTGAGATTCACCTTTTCTTTAGAAGTCCATTTTTATTATTTCTAACTTTGTCATATTTCAGTCCAGGAACTCTGGCCCAATAGAGTACTTGGAAAAACCTACCTGCTAGGTACGGAATATTCTATGAGCAGTAGATTAGTTATGTACACGTACTGGTGTTATTGAAAATCTTTTGTATACAAAGTCCTAAATAGCACTGTTAATTTTTACCATATTTGAAAAACAATTTTGCTTAGCTAGAATAAATTTTAGCTCCATCCACCTCAATCTAAAATTTAAACACCAAAATAGTAGAAGCTGAATTGAGTCTATTGAACTACTAGGAGTCTTGGGTTACTATTGGTGTCATTTTCCAGATCCTAGGAGCGATGAGCATGGGAGCAAAAGCATGCGAGTGCATTTATAGCAAATATATATGGTAACTGGCTTGGTTTAGGTCTAAAAGACTGAGAGTTGTCATAGAATAATTGAGTTTTTGATCCAGAAATGACATCTATGCACTCTCATGTCATCTCATGTCTCTCCCTAATTTTCCATGAATCCCACTGCACCACAATGGCATGTGTCTATCATACATACGTATGAGAGATCATCTGGTCCAGTACTCTGATTTTATAATTAAGGAAACACGTATGATTGTCCTTGTTTTTGTGATTCAGGGGTGTCATTATCACATCACCCCACAAAACAGATGTTTAAGCATATTCATTAAAGATTTTTATTTCAGATGGACTAATTTACCTTTCAACTGAGTATACTCTGATTCTGAAAGTTGAATTCTTCTAATAAGTGATGGAGATGTTGCCCAAACTTCTGAAAGGCAGCTGTTTTGCATAGTTCACATCTGATTCATATATTAAAAGAATGAGTGACCTGCTTTGCTTTCAGAAATTCTTCCTCCACCAGGCCAGACATGCCCCACCCCAGGCCTTTGCTGTTATTCCCTTGCCCGGAACTCCCTGGGCCCACATGGTCACAAGGCTCACCTCCTCGTCTCCATCCAGGCTTTACTCACTTAAGACCTCAGTGAGGTCACCCTATCTAAAATTGCAAACCCTAAAAAATACAACAAACTAGTGAATATAACAAAAAAGAAGCAGACCCACAGATACAGAGAACAAATGAGTGGTTACCAGTGGGGAGAGGGAAGGGGAGGGGCCAGATAGGGGTAGGGAAGTAAGAGGTACAAACTATTATAAGCCACAAGGGGAGTATAGCCAATATTTTATAATAACTATAAATGAAGTATAACCTTTAAAAATTGTGAATCACTCTATCGTACATCTGTAACGTATTGTACGT
This sequence comes from Aethalodelphis obliquidens, assembly GCF_003676395.1. Taxonomy (NCBI): domain Eukaryota; kingdom Metazoa; phylum Chordata; class Mammalia; order Artiodactyla; family Delphinidae; genus Aethalodelphis; species Aethalodelphis obliquidens. The sequence continues at coordinate 1,998,321 of NW_020837962.1, read as the reverse complement.
CAACTGTACTTCAATTTTTTAAAAGATTAAATAAGAAAATTGCAAACTACCACCCCTCACACATACTCCCTCTCTTATTCCTCTGATCGTTTTTTCTCCTCAGCACTTATCCCTTCTAACCTACTAAATATTTTACTTATTTGTACTGTTTATTGTAAATGCCACAGGACAGCTTTACGTGTTTTGTTCATGGCTGTATCCCCAACCTCGAACAGAGCTTGCCCATGCTCAAGTAGGCATTCAAGAAAACTGTGATGAATCAATGAAAGCGAGCATGAAAATGACATGTCTTTTCTGTACTTTAAATTTTGATTCCCGCCCTCCTCCCCACCCACCCCCTGCCCAGGCATCTTGGTGTACAGAGCTCACAGAATAATCGAGTCTTGTCAAGAAGCATTCATCTTGCGCCTCTTCCGACAGAAAAACAAACATGGTTTTATTAAAGCTTTCACAGACAACGCTATTGCCTTTGACACCGGCTTTTGTCATGTGGAGAGAGTGATGAGAAATCTTTTCGTAAGGAAGCTGTATCTGTGGCCAAGGTAAATAGCATTATGTGACCAGTTTCTGCGAGAGAACCTGCCGTAATTTAATTTTGCACTATAATGTAAAATTTACTGTCATTGCACTTGATACACGCTAGTCAGGTTCATAACAAGTACATCCAAATATAAATAAATGGTCACCACATTTGTGATTCTTTTAACAGGAGAGAGAGGTTTGATAGTTATTTTTCTGGTAGCCCAGGGCTATCACTTCCTTGTACGTTTAGTGAAACCACGCAGGGATCCAGAGGCTCACATACACAACAGCTTTGTGGAACTGCAGATTTACTGGTTAAGATTCCAACTTCCACTTTGAGGGAAATAAAGCACCAAGATTTTGAAAAATCTATGTAAATTTCTAGGAAAAACATAAGGTATCAATTTTCAAAACATTTTGCAACCTATGCTAATATGTATCTTGGTTATACTGTATGGTATTTGAGAGTAGTTGTTGCAGTCTTTTTCCTTTTTTGATTATACCTACTTCAGGGATTGACATACTTTTCCTGTAAAGGGCCAGAGAGTAAATATTTTAGGCTTTGCAGGCCACGCACCTGTCACTGTTATTCAACTCTGCTGTGACAGTGTGAAAGCAGCCACAGACAATACATAAACAATGGGCGTGGCTACGTGCCAATAAGACTATTTGTAAAAACGGGCACTGGGTTTAGCGCAGACCATAATTTGCTGATCCCTGCCTTATTTGAGTAATACTTCTATTCATAGAGGTTGAAAGTATTCCTGAAAACACTGTCATTTGGCTTTCTGTTTTGTTTCTTAATTGCAGTTACAAAGAGCTATTAGAGTATTAAACTGAGACCAGAAACACATAGCTCTTGCAACTCTAGAAATATTTGAAAAATGTTTGTCTCTTTAGGTTCCATGTAGCAGTAAACTCATTTTTAGAACAGCATAAACCCGAAGTCGTAGAAATTCACGTTTCTATGACACCTGCCATGCTTGCTATACAGACTGCTATTCTGGACATTCTAAATGCATGTCTAAAGGAACTGAAATGCCATAACCCTTCGCTTGAAGTTGAAGATTTATCTTTAGAAAATGCTATTGGAAAACCTTTTGACAAGGTACTCTTTATTTCTTTTCCTTTTTAAGCACCATTTGTTATGTTGTAATTTTTAAGAATGCAAGTTATTTTAATATTTACAATGTTCTTAATAGGAATTTGCTGTTATTTTAAAATTAAATTGGAGGTGATTTAAAGTAAAGTTTCTTTGGTTTACTGGAAAGTAATTTGTAGTAGAATACATTGATTGGCATATAAGCACAACTCTGACTTTTGCAGTTATATGGTGATTATCTCTTATTTTAAGTATATGTAAGAGGACGATGAATAACCTTTTGCTCTGAAATGGCAACGTTTGGATAGCTACAGATAGAAGAGTTTACATAAGAATCCTTCCAAATTTATGATCTCTTATTTGGAATAAAAATAATTTGGATGAGTTTTGATTACTGAGGAATGTGAAACTTGCTCTGTCTTAAAATTGCATTCTGAATTGAGAAAATGGTAAGACTTCAGTGCAAGGACTTTTTATCTAACTAATTTTTTCATCATAGATCAATATTAATTCTGATATGTAAATGTCTAAGATTGAATTGTACATACAGAAAATGCTGACTTTTAAAAAATTCCAGGCAGCTTTTTTTTCATATTTTGGTAGAACAAGTTCTTTTCTTTCAAACTCTGAATCAACCTCTTTGTCACTGGAAGTAATGCATATTGATTTTTAAAAAGGAAAATTTAAGTCCTCATTTTTCTGATTCTTCCAAAGTCATTTTACTGTGAACTAATGATACATAAAAGTAATTCCATGTGTTGTGTGCCTCTGTTTTTAAAGTAGAGTTTATTATAATTTAGTGCATGGTATACCAAAAAAAAACCCTCTCACATTCTTTTAGTAGAATGTATATGTTCCTAGAAAACCAAAATATAACCAGATATGTTTTGCACTAAATTTCTGTTCATCATCACCTGGCCAGTGAAAGTCAAAGTATGGTTTTAGGCATTCTTTTAGTAACCAAGACATAATTTGCACTTGTTAGAAAATTTGTAGATGATTTTACAAAAGAGGTATGTAGATGATTTTTTACAAAAGATGATATACAAAAGAGTAATATGTCCCAGTTTATCTAGGACAGTCCCAGTATCTGCCTGTTATCCTGGAGTAATTATTAATAGTGTCATTTCATTTTCACAAGAGTTCCAGTTTGGACAATAGATTATTTGGTCATCCAAATATATATTACTCCTGCTCAGTATTAAATATGTTAGATAAGATGCCATGTAGTGAAACTGCTTCCAGATCATGCTACATTATCCCTTTTAGTTACAGAATCAGCTTGTGAAGGAAACGTGCATATATATAGCTGTGGATATGTAGATACCTACATAGTACATACATAAAGCTGTTCTGTGTTTTAGGCAACTTTTCAGGATCTTAAAAAGTATTCAAATTTAGTTGTTAATTTAACAAATATTTTCCCATACATGAATCACACTTAAAGAAAAAAACTAAATATTTTATTATACCAACAGACTAAGGTCCACTGTTATTTAATTTGATTCCATGTAGTTTCTCTAGTTTATGTCCTCTGCTTCCTCGTGCAGCTGGATCTCACATCTCTATCCACCCAGGATGGGGTCTCGACCAAACTTGGCAGAAATTGAATGTATCTGAGCTACATGCTTTCATTCTTCATAAAAGCAAATAAATGATCATCTGATGTTTATCAGGCCTTTTTTCTCCTAATAATGTAAATATGGGTAACTATGAATTGACTCTATCTGATCATAAAGATTCTAGTGATGACACTCTGCTTCATATTTGAAAAATTAAACATTATTTTTAGAATCTTATGAACTTAAATTTTCTATTCACTTCCTTGGGAGATAATGTTTTATTATTGTGGCAAAATATACATAACAGAGTTCTCCAGTTTAACCATTTTTAAGTATACAAGGGATAATGTTTGTTGAAAGTATAATTTGTATTAATTATAGCTATATTGAACATCTTTTAGCAGTTCTAATTTTTTTCTTGTTTTAGACAATCCGCCATTATCTGGATCCTTTGTGGCACCAGCTTGGAGCCAAGACTAAATCCTTGGTTCAGGATTTGAAGATATTACGAACTTTGTTGCAATATCTCTCTCAGTATGATTGCGTCACATTTCTTAATCTTCTGGAATCTCTCAAAGCAACAGAGAAGGCATTTGGTCAGAATTCAGGTGGGAGATAAAAATACTAATATTTATCCTAAGAGCTCATTTGAATAAAGTACTGGATTTTTGGGGGGAATCAGGTGTGGGGAGTGCTATATTCAGCTACATGGTATAGTAAGATTTCAAATTACGTTTTATGGTCACAGCACAAGGATGTAGGTTTTATTGATAGTTAATGTTTCCACCTACTTCTGTATAATAATAAATATTCATATCCATTACAAGAGATTTTATTTCTAGAAAAGACTGTGTATATCACAGGCAGTCCCCAACTTAGAAATAGGTTGTGTTCTGGAAGTTTAGTTGTTATGAACTTAAAATTAATATTCCCTGAAGAAACAGGATGGGAATATGGAGTTTCATCAGCTGAAGTGGTGAAGAATAAGAGGTTTGTAGGGAAACATACATACGCGGCTGTTTTTTTACAAATCACGTCCTTCCCCCACTACCATGATCTTTCTCACTGTCTGGCTAAACCAGTGTTTTCTAAAGTGTGGTCCAGGGGCCCTGGGGCCAAGATTTAATACAAATAATGTTTCTTAACTGCTTCACCAGGAATATTCTCGAGTCATAAACTACAAATGTGTAGCATTGAGGAACATATTGACTGCTAGTACGCTTTGGGTTCCACTGCCTTCATCTGTGCTTGGACGCCAGCAGCGATACCTGCCAATGCTTCTGCACCATTATTGGAAATGTCAACACAGTGGAAAAAAGTCAAATAATGAGTTAGTATTATTATGAGAGTAGTTTTGAAGTCACAGATCCCCCTTCCCCCGAAAAAAACAGCTTGGGGGCCCCCAGGGGTCTGTAGACTGCACTTTGAAAACCACGGTCTAGCCAAACAGTGACAGAGGCCATAACAAGGGAGAAGGTGTGGTTGGGGGATGAATAAGCTGGTGACCGGTTGATAAACAGGTCATGTGACCTTCAGAGATTCTCTGAAGTAAACTATAAATTGAAGGCTTTTTTTTTTAAACTTATTAGGTTGGCTGTTTCTTGACTCCAGCACCTCAATGTTTATAAATGCTCGAGCAAGGGTTTATCATGTTCCAGATGCCAAAATGAGTAAAAAAGGCAAACTGCCTGAAAAACTGGAGATTAAAGAAGAGCAAGGTATCTTGTATGCTTAAGTCTTCAGATGTCTTTTATTTAAGTATTTGGTGTGGAAATGCTTATCAAGTTACAGTATAACTTTAAATCTCCTTCGGCTGTGTGAAGAATGTGTAACTGCGTGTGACATATATAACGTATGGTAAAAGTATTTGGTATGGATTCATTGCCAGGGGATTTCAAATAACAAATGCCAAATATCAATCAAGAGTATTCTTGCTAGGACTTCCCTGGTGGTCCAGTGGTAAAGAATCCGCCTTCCAATGCAGGGGACGCAGGTTCAGTCCCTGGTCAGGGAACTAAGATTCCCACATGCCGCGGGGCAACTGAGCCTGCGTCCCACAACTGAGCTCACACGCCTCAATTAATGAGCCTGTGTGCCGCCAACTACAGAGTCCATGCGCTCTGGAGCCCGTGTGCCACAACTAGAGAGAGAAAACCCCCGCGCCACAACTAGACAGAAGCCCATGCACCACAGTGAGGAGCCCGCGTGCTGCAACGAAAGATCCTGCATGCCGCAACTAAGACGTAAACGCAAAAAAGAGTATTCTTACTACTACATAAGAATTATAGATTTTTTTTTTTTAACTTTGGAATAATTACTATTTGGGCACTTGAAGTCTTAGTGGGACATTTTAACATCCCTTTTAGCTTTTAGGGGACATAAATACTAGAATGAGGCAAATAATGGGTTTTATTTCACACTCATCTAGTAAGTATAATAAATATCGTTGGTTTTTTAAAGCATGGGATAGGGTTAATGTTTACTTTCTGCCTAGTTCAAAGGTCTGTTTCAAAACTTAATTAAATACGTTAGTAATATGTTTGAGTACTTACAGAAATAAAAGTTTTATTGTTGTCTGCTTATATCCCATGTTCAAGATTGTGAAAATCTTAGGGATTTTAGAAATAATAAATACTGTTATTTTAGAAATAATAAATACCAAGTCCTTTATTTTGTGTAGCAGTTTATATATAATGTCACAGTTGACAGCTAACACATAATCATCTCTTATTAGTGACCACTGATATCACTTTCTCTCAAGGCATTATGGAACCTGTGTTAATGTTGGTTTGAGGTGTCTTCATTTAGACCGTAAGGAGACCTTTCTCAAAGAAGCAGATTCTATCTATAGAGTATTATGAAAGACGCACAAAGGAGTGGGTTCATGGAGTGATGCCTGTGTTATCTGTTGTCTTAAAAGCCTTTGGAATACTTTATAGATAAATATTATCACATAGAATGAGGTTGTCTTTTATTTCTATACAGAAACAAGAAAGGAACTGGTCCTAGAAAACAACCCAAAATGGGAGGCACTCTCGGAAGTATTGAAAGAAATTGAGGCAGAGAATAAGGAGAGTGAAGCCCTTGGTGGTCCAGGTAGGAAAAAAGGAGATAATGATATTTGCGTTCAAAATCTAGCAAATGAGTCTTTTTGATTAGCTCTTTACAAATAATTTATACTATTATCTTCTTTATCAAATGTAGAAGAGTAAGTGCCCCATGAACACTAAAATCTTAGTGACAAGCGCCTATCTGTTCATCTGATGTGATTTTCTCCAGGTTGAATCACTGTATATTCATGAAAACAGGTTGTTTTACTGGTTGGGTTCTCAGGACTTCTATTTAAAGATGCAACTAATCAACTATCATATATAGAATGGATAAAATAAACAAGGTCCTACTGTATAGCACAGGGAACTATATTCAATATCCTGTGATAAACCGTAATGGAAAAGAATATAAAAAAGAATGTGTGTGTGTGTGTGTGTGTGTGTGTGTGTGTGTAACTGAATCACTTTGCTGTACAGCAGAAATTCACAGGACATTGTAAATCAGCTATACTTCAATTAAAAAAAAAAAAGATGCAGCAAAATCTCTACATATATATTCACCAGGCTTTAAATTTGGAATCCTCAAGGAGAAAGCTAATGGGCTTAAGTTTTAGGTTCTCAGCAAGTGTCTTTTCAAAGAAGCCTCAACTGTATTATAGAATGACATTGACCTAGTGCTAAAAAAATTTCCAAGTTTTGGGGCTACTCTCTTCAAACACAAGTATACTAGTAGACTGAACCTGAACTGTAGACTGAACCTGAATTAAGTTTTAAAAATAAAACCAGATAGAAAATAAAACTAAATTTAAAAAAGTATCTGTTGAGGGAAGTATGTGGCACATATACACAATGGAGTGTCGCTCAGCCACGGGAGGAGACGAAGTTGAGCTGTTTGTGGTGGGTGGACGGCCCTGGAGTCTGTCATGCGGGGTGAAGTGGGTCGGAGGGAGAGGAGCAGGTGCCGTGTGCTGGCACATGTGTGTGGAATATAGAAAAAAGAAAGAAAAAGGGGCGGTTCTGAGGAACCTAGGGACAGGACAGGAGTGGAGACGCAGACGTGGAGAGTGGACTTGGGGACACGGGGACGGGGAGGCGTGGGCTGGTTCGAGGTGAGAGAGTGCCATGGACATGTATACACCTATACACACTACCAAGTGTAGGATGGGTAGCTGGAGGGAGGGCTGGGATGGGGAGGGTGGGGGGGAGGCGCAGGAGGGAGGGGATGTGGGGATGTGTGTGTGTGTGTGTGGCTGATATACTTTATTGTGGAGCAGAAACTGACACACCATTGTGGGGCAGTTGTGCTCCAGTGAAGATGTTAAAAAAAAAAATCTAAGACTTTGAACTCCTTTAAAGCAATAAAGGCAAGCACATAATCCTTATATGAGTAATTATGCTGTGATATTATCCCAGAACTTATGGTGCTGTGATTTAAGACCCAAAGTCATACATGTGTACTTAGAAAAAAAGCATAAAGAATAAAGAAGGGGAAAAAATTACATCTAGCAGCCACTGTTAACATTGGCATATTTCCTTCCTGGTTTTCTTTCGTGTATTTTCTGTTTCACATTGTTAAAGGTATAGTGTAGATATAATTTCTGGATATAGAATTAATGAGCCAAATGATACTGACATTTTTACAGTTCTAAAGACATATTACCCCATTGATTTATAGAAAGTTTTTATCAATTTTCATTTCTTTTGGAAGTATAAGAGCTTATCTTTTTTTACCCAGCTAGCAATGACTGGAGATTCTGTATATATTTGTGTGTGTATCTACATACATTACATATGTATAACAATTTTATTCATTTGATTGGAGAAAAATGTGATCTTGTTTCAAATTTTGATGCTTGGGGAGCTCAGTTTTTTCTCAGATGCATTTCTTCTTTTGTGAATTGTCTTAGTTTCCTTTGCTGGTTTAGAGTGTGTCCTCGGTTTGTATCAACTTTTTATATATTAAAGATATTAACATTTATCATAGTTACATAAAGTGGGTTTTTTGTCTTTAGCTTTTTTTTTTTTTTAGGCAAGAAGTGGATTTATTTAGAGATGCACATTCCATAGGCAAAATGTGGTCCATCTCAAAAGGCTTGGGAGCAGCCTGTCTTTAGCTTTTTTTAATGCAGTTTTTTATTCTCATAGAGTCAGTCAATTGATTGATCAGTTGATATCTTCTCACAGATATCAGTCTTCTCTGAGATTTCTTCCATTGCTTGTAAGCCTGGAAAATCATCTTCATATGGAGAGGTGGAGAATAGTCATCTTTTTTTCATGATGTATCATTTAACATTTGACTGTAATCCATTTGGAATTTATTTTGGTATTTCCAGATCTATTTCCAGATCCTCTGGAAAATTATTAATTAAAAAGAGCTTCTGCTTTTCCGAGGACAGCGACTGAGTCTGTGGAGCCGCCCCAGGAGCCGGAGCTGTCGCATCCCCTCCTCTTCCACTTCCCGTTGCAAACAATAAAAGCCGTTCGTACCGTAACAGATCCACAGGAAAAAAAAAAAAAAAAAAGAGCTTCTTTAAAGCCTCCATTATACCACAGCTATACTTTCGTAAGACTCTAAATATTTCTGGCTTCACCTTTACCCAGAAGATTTAAGTAATCCTGCCAGGGAGGCGAAAGCCTTTGATGAGCATCTGAGACCCTTTTTAAACAAATTGTAAAGTATCTTTAGCGCCAAGGGGTGAGCTGTGTCTCTGGGGGGGAAGGGACGAGGGGGTGCGTGGGGTAGGGCGACAAGTGCGGTAATCAGGACATAACGTTGTTTCTAATTTTAGGACACGTTCTCATTTGCGCAAGTGATGACAGGACCTGTTCCCAGCTGCGAGAGTGCATCGCTGTCGGAGCAGAGGCCTTCTTGTTGAGGCTGTACAGGAAAACCTTTGAGAAGGACAGCAAAGCCGAAGACGTGTGGATGAGGTTTAGGAAGGAGGATGGCTCAAAGAGAATTATGAAATCCAACAGAAGGCCCAAAGGCCTCCGAAACAAAGACAGGGCTTCTGCCAAAGAGAGGGCTCTCAAAAAGAAGAAACCAAGGCTGACTTTAACTCAGATGATGGAACAATCTGAAGAACTGGAGGAGGAGGGGGGTGTCGAGGAGGGCTGTCCGAGAGACCTAAGCAGTAGCCCCGAAAGCTGCTTAGAAGAAATTAAGCACGAGGAGTTTGATTTAAACGTGTCCTCTGATGCTGCGTATGGAATCATAAAAGACCCCCTCACCATTATCCACCCACTCCTGGGCTGCAGCGACCCCTACGCTCTGACACGGGTGCTGCACGAGGTGGAGCCAAGATACGTGGTCCTGTACGACGCAGAGCTGACCTTCGTGCGTCAGCTTGAAATTTACAGGGCAAGTCGGCCCGGGAAGCCCCTGAGGCAAGTTGTAAGGAATATGAACTGCGATCGCATGGGCTTCAGTTTTGCAGTTCTTTAGGATTTAGCACAGATAGACCAGTTGCCCATGGGCTTTCTTATCTTTAACATTACATTGTTATGATGTTGGTTGAGTTTATGAAACCTTATTTGGCATTCTGATCAGTCTGGGAAGTACCAGTGTGGGAAGTACGCATGGGAAGGAGGTCGAATGTTGTAGTGGATCCAGGAATCTGAGGGAATGCCCCCCTTCTCGTTACTTGCTCTTCTGCTGTTCTGTGCCATATTCTTTATGCATCGGTTGTAGCCTATGGGGCACCGTCTCTGAACAAGCCTAGGGAATTTACAATATCCTACCTTCTACCAAATGTTAATGTAATTATGACTCAGCTAAATTTCATAATTCTAAAACGTCTTTCTTGTAAATCTGAAAAAGTGACTCTAAGTTACAGCCACATAAAACTAAAGTATTTGGGGAATTATTGTACCATGTATTCTTGAGTTTCAAGAAATATCAGATGAGAAAACGATGCCTCCCAGAGAATATAGTGTTCCGGCTCCCCAGTTATCTGAGGGAAATAAACCTCAAGGTTAATATCCTGAACTCAGCCTGAACCAAAAGCAGAGCCAAGAGAAACCTCTCTAGCCAGTTTAACGAATGCAACCTTTCAGAGTAGAGGTGAATGGAGGAGGTGGACCAGAAATAACGCAGGATGAAGAGATGAGACAAAGCTGGTGAAATAATTATAGGCTGATAAATTTTTCATACTTTGCTGTTGATCAACATTGGAGATAGCTTGTGTGCACAAAAGTTCTCTGTTGCCTGAATATGGAATAGTGTGATACTTAGAAACAAAAGGTCAGAACCAGAAGGGACCTCAGAGTTCAACCACTTGATCCATCAGTGGGAAACTGAGGCCCAGACATGGTGAATGGCTTGCCCTTGGCTACATGATACATTCGTGGAAGAGCTCAGGTCTCTGGACTCATTGGCCAATGGTTTTTTCCCTGCCCGCACTTCAAAGAAATATAAACTAGGAAAATGAAGACCGAAAGAAAAATCGAGGGCTAAAAAGGGAAAATGTCTCTGATAGAAGGTGAAGAAAAGGGGCAGAGGAGGTGCTTCGTTCAGCTTCTTAGCAACCAACAAGATAGGAAAGCTGGCCTTTTCTAAGAGAAAAGAATATGTCAAATTATTTTTTGAGGAGCTTGATATAATCCATGTCTTCTCTGTCTGTGTGTTTATATAAAATGTGTGATAACTCGGTTCTGTTAAGACATGAATAAAAAGGAACTGAGAAATTACTTGTGAAGGTAAAGGTCATATAGATTTCATTTGTTTATTTTTCCCTAACATGAACTTTCATACGCTGGCCTTTATAACCACCGTCCAACTTTTTAAACGATTGTTTGGCAGAGATGCAAAGAAAAAAATTGAAAAAAGAGAAGCCGCTAAGATTGTGTTTTCTGATTTGTTTATAGTTATGAGGAAAGCATTATTCTATCTCTCTTTGTTATATTTCAGTGTTTACCTAAACTCTGCTCCTCCTTTTGATGAAAGAATTAAAAAAAAACCCATGTGGTGATGAGACCTTTAACAGGTGGGGTTTAGGCTGCTTAATTTTAGTAAGTGTGTGATTAATGGAACCTTTTCTTCTCAGTCAAATATTTATTATTTGAACACTCTAGGTTGCTGATTTCAAATGCCATGCTCTTCCTTCCAGGGATTAAAAATTATGTGTTTGCAGCCTAAAAGAGTTCTGTCTTAACTTGCAGGGTTTACTTTCTTATATACGGAGGTTCAACCGAGGAACAGCGCTATCTCACTGCTTTGCGGAAAGAAAAGGAAGCTTTTGAAAAACTCATAAGGTAAATACATAGAAGATCAGTATGAAGGAATCAAAGGCCTTTGAAGATCCAGAGGCTTCTCTGAGTGGGGGAATATCTACTAGCCGTCAGGAAAGATGGAGAGAGGAAGCTGCTGGGGAGGGTCACATCAAGATACACCTGTAGTCTGATTCACTCCAGGGTTTATATACATCAATACACATTTCCTTTTCTCTTCCCCTGCTTCTCCACCATCCCCAGGTGTTTTTCAGGGGTTTAATAGAATAGAAATGTGAAGAAAACTGCTTTTATGTTAATAAAGAAATATAACATAAAACACCAGCAATAGAACTGAAACACTCTCTCCCCCTCCCCCATGTACAAGATTTCTCCCTTCCCTTGGAATCATTTTTTTTTCCCTTGTAAAGTTTCCATTGTCCATGGGTGGGTGACTGTTTTACTGTTTACTGGGAATTTTTGTTTTTTTTCTTTTTTGCGGTATGCGGGCCTCTCACTGTTGTGGCCTCTCCTGTTGCGGAGCACAGGCTCAGTGGCCGTGGCTCACGGGCCCAGCCACTCCGCGTCATGTGGGATCTTCCCGGACCGAGGCACGAACCCGTGTCCCCTGCATCAGCAGGCGGACTCTCAACCACTGCACCACCAGGGAAACCCAACTGGGAAATATTTTTATGACCTGGTCAGTTCAGATCAATAGAATCACTCTGGGAAAAATATTTTTTTAAAGGTGTGACATTGGTCTGAACAGATGTGTGTTTTTTGAGAATAAGTAGCCTTTAATGTTCCAAATCCAAATAGAAAAAGCTTTTGGTTTAACGTAAGGAAAATGTTTCTAATTGAGATATTCACAAACTACATGGCTACCTCTTACTCCTGCAAGCATTTGAGAAATCTAATAGCCTCCCCCAAGGGATGTTATCAAGGAAACGGCAGCTTGGTGAGAGAAGATGGATCAGATGCTCTCTAAGGAGCCCCATAAGCCAGGGCGGGGGCTGGACAGGGCATCCTTGATCCGAGCCAGAGAAAAGGCTAGACCGGAGGAGACCATGGCCTGGCCTGGCAGTGGCTGGGCCAGACCAGTCTTTCAAGCCTCAGACATTGGCAACCTATCAGTGACAGCGAGAGGGCAGAAATCATTTTTAGTGGCAGTTAGCCAGGACCTAGACAGAATTTCAAAATGGATGGCCATCCTTCAACACTGGCTGTGGGCTCTCAGTATATGCTTAAAATATGCAGATACCCCAGTTCATCCAGGGCATGCGTTCCCAGAAACAGGAGTGCTTATTGAATCAGTGTCACTGAGTCCCTTTGAAGAAACTCAGCACGGTTCGTGGGCAATTCTCTTCCCTTCCTATCCTCTGTGATTGTGGCATGCCTTAGCCATGGATTCTTGCAGCTATTGGCCCTACAATTATTGGTCAGTCCTTTCAGCTTATGAAAATATGTATTTTTTTTTCAATTTTGATTGAAGCATAGTTGTGTTAATTTCTGCTATACACAAAATGATTCAGTTATACATATATGTACATTCTTTTTCATATTCTTTTCCATTATAGTTTATTACAGGATATTGACTATAGTTCCCTGTGCTATACAGTAGGACTTTGTTGTTTATCCATCCTATATATATACTAGTTTGCATCTGCTAATCCCAAATTCCCCATCCTTCCCTCCCCTAGCCCCCTTGTGAAGTCTGTTCTCTATGTCTGCGAATCTGTTTGCATTTCTTAGATATGTATTTTCTATTAATGTGCTCTATGGGATAGTTTATATGTGTGTACATACGCTTTTTGAAAAAGTATTCCAGAAAGTGTTATAAAAAAAACAGGTATTATGCAGACTACCTCTTCTTATCTAGAACTTTTTAGCGCCTCTCTGTGTCTCCTAGACCTTCATCTCCCAAGACTCAAACAGTCAACAGATATTTCTTGAGCATCTATTATGAGCCAACCCCTGCGCTAATGTTAAAGTGCTGGAGTTACAGTGCTGCAGAAAAAGGCTCTGTCCTGCCTCCTAGAGCTTATCCCCTAGTGGAAAAGACAAACATTGAATGATTATGAATAATATCATAAACAGACATGGGCAGAGGGTGGCAGACTACAAAGGTAAAAGAAAAGGGTATCCTACGAGAGTCTGTCAAAGAGATCTGACCCAGTGTGGGATGTCTGGGACGGCGTCACTGAAGGAATGACCTTTAAGCTGACCCGTGGAGCGTGTGTGCTGGTTGCTAAGTGGACAAGGTGGGCCAGGGGTTCTGCTGGAAGGGTGTGCGTGAAAGCTCCGAGGCGCACAAGGCCTGTTAAGGATTTAGAACTTGACTGTAGCCAGTAAGACAGCACTGAAGAGTTCTAATTAGGAGAGTGACATAGAGTATTTTTTAAAGGCTCTCTCTGGCATCAAACTGAGGAATGGATAGAGCAGGGAAGTAGTCAGGAAAGCTGCTGCAATTGTCTGATAAGAACCGGTGGCAGCCAAGATTAGGCTGATGGAGAGAAGGGGACAGATTTAAGAGATATTGAGGAAATGGCATCAAAGAATTGGTGCTACTTGATGTGGGCCAGTACCTCCTAATTGCTCCTTCACTCTTTTTAAAATATCCTTTGCCTAAGGCTTCTCTGATTAAAGTAACTGTCTCTAAATCACAAATGAGCACATGGAGCTAAAATATTCGGATTAGGTTGTTGGTGTTCATGTTGAGGGTCCCCAAGACCACCCTCAGGCTCAGTGATTCACCAGAAGGACCCCCAGGAGTCAGAAAAACTGGTATTCTCGTAGTTACGGTTTATTACAGGGAAAAGGACGCAGAGTAAAATCAGCAAAACGAAAGAACACACGGGGCCAAGTCCAGGAAAATCCAGCATAAGCTGCTGAGTGTCCTCTCCCAGTGAAGTCGCAGGAACGTGCTTAATTCTCCCAGTGGCAGTGTGTGACAGCACACGCTCAGTGTCGTCCACAGGAAAGCTTACCCGAGACTTGGAGTCCAGCGTTTTTATTGGGAGTCAGTCATATAGACATAGTACTCAAGTGACAGACTCCAGCTCCCTGGAGCAAAAACAGGTATTCGCTAGAAATCACACTGTTGGCATAAACCATCTGATCACACTGGTGCCGTGTGGCCCCAGGCATTATAAAAACCCTCTTATCAGGCGTTGTATTCCAAGAGCTCAGACCTCAACTCCCAGAAGCTGGCCAAGGGCTTCTGGGAAGACAAGCTGAGGAGACAGGCCTTTCTTGGGAATGTGCAGGGTTTGAGCAGCCCAGGCCTGCTCCCTTAACCGTTTCCTGCACAGTGTTGTGGCCAAGGGGGGCCTGGTAGGCTCTGAGTAGGTGAGTTTTATGCTCCAGGCCTCCTTCCCGTGACTGCCTCTTCTCCAGTGCATCAGAACCTGGCCTAGAAAAAGAGTGCCGTCAGTGGATTGTAGCCAGGTATTGGGGACCACATGCCATTCCCGGCTTATACAAGTGATCTTACACTCGAAGGGCTCAGTGACAAAGCTCGGGTAAGCCTGGCACATACTGGAAACTTCACTCAGCAGAACCGAGGATACGGACTTTCTCCTATGTTTCAACCTCTACAGTAATTTTCATACCAGGTTTTGATGTCATTTTATCTATGGTCTGGCATAATTTTATAAACTCTCAGTGGTGATTGTCTACTTATTATGTTAGATCTTCCCATATTACACAGATAGTTATGCCGTTCAGAATCTTAAGATATTTACTTTCCCAGAAAACTTGGGGAATTTGAGAAGTGTTTGTTTTGAAAAGCAAAATATATGTGAGGTGCATGGCTGAAAGAGCATTTGCACTAAGCCTGGACTTAGAGAAAAATTTGATGTGAGACCGAGGGAATGTGCTTTTGCCAGGACCTCCATGAGTGATGTTGTAAGAAGAAAAGCAATGCTACTATTTAAAATAACCAGAGAGGAATGAATCAGGCGAACTGGCAGTGAAAGGACTGTTTGACTGGACCGGAGATCAGTAGATTACAGATGACAAGTAAAGAGAAAAAAAGTTACACTTGTAAGTATTGCTAATAAAATGCTCCCTGCGTCAAAAAATTAGTAATAACATTCTGAGTATACATAGTTTTGGAGAGGTCACCACTCTTCAAAGAAAAGGGTTATTAGCTTATTTGAAATTTTACAGTTAGAAAATATCACAAAATGGGTTAGCATGAGGGCTTGAATAAACGCCCATTTGAAGAGACTTCCAGTCCAGTGTCTCCTCCCTGTGTTATCACATTGTACAAGCTATTCAAATATCACTGAAGATGTTAAAGCAAAATTAAGAAGCCACAGTACTTTAAATGGAAATAGGGACCTGAATTGTTTAATTATTATTTTGTGTCTGTCACAAAGAGTAACTTGAAAAATTATGCAAATGTTGAAAGCAAGAGACTGAATATAAGTATGGCAAATTTCTGTTAAACTAATTTGAGTTACTGATTAGGAAGACTTAACTATTTTCTTCACAACCCTGGTTTCATTTCAAGAATATATTTTTTTCTCAGATTCAGTTTGCAGTTATAACATTTCATAGTAAACTAGCTGTTTTTTAACAGTATTAACTGAAACAGTTGTGGAATCATTTGAAAGAAAATCTTCTGTTTTTTAGCATAATCGTGGATAATTAGGGGATGAGGATACTACATGTAAGAAAAGTACAGTTATAATAACAGCTGACATTTATATAGTGCTTCCTATGTGCCAGGCACTCTTCTGAGTGCCTTACATATATTATGTGATCCTTTTAACAGTCTCTTCGAGGTTAGATTTTAGTATCATCCCCATTTTACAGATGAAATTGAGGGACAGAACCATTAAACAACTTGCCTAAAGTCACACAGCCAGTAAGTGGTTTCAAATTCACGAAACATGGGCCCAGAGTCTGCATTCTAACTCGCTGTGCTCTACAGCCACAGTTACAAATTAATCAGGAAATGAGGATGCCCTCACGTGTGATAGCTTAGCCAGTAAGGTAAGTGGAGACGAAGAAGAAAAAATCCCCCATGTTGATCCCAAATATAAAAGAAAAATAAATTTAAGAACAGTAAGTTTTTTGAACGGTTTGCCCCTTACCCCCAGCTGGAGTCTAGTTGGTGTAACGGGGCAGTAATGAGTGGCTGCCAGAGCCATTGTCACTGCAAAGAATCTTTCATCAGCAACACTTGACAGCGGTACTGAGAATGATGAGGGAGCACAGAACTGGAACTATTGCCTGCCTCCTTGCGATCTAGTCATAAAATGTTATACTGTTAATAACCTTGCATTTGTATATTGTTTCAAATACTAAAGAATTTAAACTTGGAGTTTCTGTTCTCTGGTGGAATCTCTTCGTGGTGCCCTGCCCTAAAACATCACATATCCGGAGTGGTTGGGGAATTGCTCCATCTGATTTTATTTCCTTTCATTGGAAAATCCTTTTTGTTTGAGCCCTTGTTGAAATCATTAGTTGCTGATGAAGATTCCTCTTGTTTCACCTTCCCCGGCCTCTTTTATTGCAGTCAGTCAGTTCCACGGTTTTCACGTTGCCGTGAAACTCAGTTGCAAGCCCAGCGAGGGCAGAGACCCATCCTTATACATCTTTTCTGTCAGCCTGGCACAGAGGAACACACAGTGCTTGCTCTTTCCTGAACTGATTATAGCATCTTTTACTGGTTTTGAAAAATAAGACTGTGGCACACCTGGCCTCCTCTCCCTCTGGTTATTGAGGATCTTACCATGATTCTGGTTCTCGATTACAAATCTGAGTTAGGATTGTACAGGCTTGTCAATCTACCGGGTTTAAGATACTGAGCTTCCTTGAAGACAGGAATTATCGGATACAAATAACCATATTTGTATCCAAAATACCTTGCACGGCATGTGGGAGCCCTCTGTAAATGTTTTAAGTAAACGCACAAGTGAGTGAATTGATGCTGCTCTACTACATAACCTGAGATGTTGATTTTTTTGTTTAAATCTTTTGTTGGAAATTTGCTTTCTAATATTAATCTTGATTTTCCTTTAAAACGGAGGGTGTTTAATGGGGCCTCCCACCTGGAGTTTTTTAAATCAAAGCTTAACCATGTATTGTTTTCATTTCTTTAATCATTGATTTTTTTTTTTTTTTTTTTTTTGGCTGAGGTAGGTCTTCGTTGCTGTGCATGGGCTTTCTCTAGTTGCGGTGAGCGGGGGCTTTTCTTGTTGCAGAGCATGGGCTCTAGGCACACAGGCTTCAGTAGTTGTGGCACATGGGCTCAGTAGTTGTGGCTCACGGGCTCTAGAGCGCAGGCTCAGTAGTTGTGGTGCACGGGCTTAGTTACTCTGTGGCATGTGGGATCTTCTTGCACCAGGGCTCAAACCCATGTTCCCTGCATTGGCAGGCAGGTTCTTAACCACTGCGCCACCAGGGAAGTCCCTAATCATTGATTTTTAACCATCCTATTTATGATTACTCTGAAAATATTGGGATATAAATTATTTGAATCCTTTTCAATGTTCAGTAACACATTTAGCACATTTTAATAAAAAGTCTCAATAATCTCTCTGTGGCATTTTTCACAAGTTTATTTCATGCTGCAAAGTGTTTAGAGGACATACAGAATAGAAAATAAATAACAGTATTTTTTAACTCTGGAAGATGAGCAGGAGTACCCAACCAAGAAGCTCTTTCTGCTTCCTTTACACATCACTTGACTGTGCATATTTACTTCTAATGTTTCCTGTATTCTCTTTTACCACTACAGTTATGTAGATCATTTTGTATATTATAATTTACAAGAGATTAAAATCTGGAATTTTGAAATTAGCTCAGAAATGTTGAAGATGTTTTTCTCCCACCCCCAGGGAAAAGGCTAGCATGGTTGTCCCTGAAGAAAGAGAAGGCAGAGACGAAACGAACCTCGACCTCGTAAGAGGCTGTGTATCTGCGGGTGCTCCCACCGACACACGCAAAGCCGGTGAGTCCTGCCCTTTGCTGAGCACTCCTGCTGCCTGTGCAGGAGGCTGTGAGGTTCCGGAGTTTCTCTGCAGAAGCTTGGTTTTTCTCAATAAGCTCTTAAACGTGGCTGTCTGCTCCCATACCCTGGTCTCAGCTGGCTGTTTACTAGCCACGTGTCCTCCCTGGATCTCGGGCTCCTCACCTGTAAGATAAGTGGGGTTGTGATCTACGCACCGGCATTGGAAATCAGTTACACTCCAGCATTGGTTGAGATTCAGAATGTACTTTTGCCAAGAAACTTTTGTAAATGGTGATTAGGTTCTTACCTTTACCTGAAGAGGCCAGTTTGCCCATAGATAAAGAGTCAGGATTGTTCGGGGTGCGTTCCCACTTCCATATCTGTGTTTGTTGGTTGCTTCCTGGTGCTTTTCCAGATCCCAGGTGTGTGGTACTCTCACTGCCATGCAGCGTCCCAGCAGTGGCTTCCACCAAGACCTGCTGGATGCCACGTGCACCGTGGTGCAGGGTTAGCCATGTCCCACGCCCCAGGCCCCGTTTTCCCATGTCAGCAGCTGCTTTCAGCCAAGAGGCGTGGGAAAAACAATACAGTTGAGCCCTTTTCTCCTTCGGTGGGGTCCAGCGCAGTTAAAGCAGTGGGTCTCAGAATTTAGCGTACTTAAGAATAACCTCTGATGCTTGTTAAAACTGTAGGTTCACGGACCCCAGTCCCTAGCAATTCCAAATCAATAGATCTGAAATGGGGTCAGCGTCTGATGGACGTGGTCCTTGGACCGTACTGGGAAACACCGCCTCAGAGTATCTTTTGAAGAAGATTCCTATTAACTCAAAAAGGCTGTGGACATGTCATGCAGAACAGCAGGATGTCAGGCAATAGAATGAGGTAGTTTGGAGCAAGTAGGTACCACACAGAAAGCTGTTCACAGAAATCTGCGCTTTCGAGTTCAGTCCTCTAAGTGCTTGTGTTAGCTTTCCTTTGCTGCTGTAACAAATTGCCACAAACTTAGTGTCTGGAAACAACACACATCTATTATCTAACCATTATTATCTTACAATCCGAAGTCCAAATGGGTTTCACTGAGCTCAAATGAAGGTGTGTGCCGGGCTGCGATCCCCCTGGAGGCTGCAGGGGAGAATCCCTTCCTCTTCCAGGTTATCCAGGCCGCCTGCATCCCTTGGCCCATGGCTTCTTCCTCCCACTTCAAGGTCAGCAGCTGCAACTCTGAGCTTCCTGCTTCCCTCTTTCATTATAAAGACCCTTGGGCCTACCTGGATGATACAGAATAATCTCCCAATCTTGAGAGCCTTAATTTAATCACATTTCCAAAGTCACCTTTGCCGTGTAAAGTAACATATTTGCAGGTTTCAGGGATTAGGACATGGACATCATCAGGGGGCCACCATTCTGCCCACAACAGCACTTTTGAGTCCTTCAACCAGCAGCGTTGGCATCACGTGGGAGCCTGTTAGAAACGCAGGGTCTTTGACCCTATTCCAGACCTACAGAAACAGTAGGTACTTTAACTCCATCCCAGGTGATTCATATGCACATTAGTGGGAGAAGCTCTGTGCTCTTGTTTTTCCCAGCTTCTCGCATTTTCCCGTCTCTGGACTCATTGATACAAGCACTAAAAGCTCCAAATTTTTTCACAGCAGTCCACAAGGCAGTTTATGCAGAGAACATTTCTAAGCATCTACTATGTCCTAGGAATTGGGACGACGATGATCAGTAAAATGTGGTCAGTGCAACAGTGAGGGACCATAAAGCAGGGGTCCCCAACCCCTGGGCCACGGACCGATACTGGTCTGCAGCCTGTTAGGAACTGGGCTGCACAGCAGGAGGCAAGCAGCGGGTGAGTGGAGCTTCCTCTGCAGTTCCCCATGGCTCCCCATGGCTCACATCACCGCCTGAGCCAGCCCCCCCGCACCCACACATCCCACCCCCGTCCGTGGAAAAACTGTCTTCCACGAAACCAGTCCCTGGTGCCAGAAAGCTTGGGGACCGCTGCCGTAGAGGAACCACAGAGGGAAGACGATGGCAAATGCTGATATTTGTGAATTCTAAGTAAGGAAGTACCACGAGACCCTAACTTCCTACCAGCTCTATTTAGTTTAAGGGAAATAGCCTTAAACTGTAAATAAACCTTTTTATAATACAGAAAAGTGTGGAATAACATGTCATACCGTGTAACCAGGCATCGGAGATTAACGGCGGAAACATAGCATTTTAACTTTGTGCTCTGCCACCTTTGAGAGTTATTCCTCAGTGACGTTACTTAAAGTGCTTCTTTTTCTTCATAGGCGGCCAGGAACAGAATGGTACCCAGCAAAGTATCGTTGTGGACATGCGCGAGTTTCGAAGCGAACTCCCATCTCTGATCCACCGTCGGGGCATTGACATTGAGCCAGTGACCTTAGAGGTCGGAGACTACATTCTGACTCCAGAAATGTGTGTGGAGCGCAAGAGCGTCAGTGATTTGATCGGCTCTTTGAACAATGGCCGCCTCTACAGCCAGTGTATCTCCATGTCCCGCTACTACAAGCGGCCGGTGCTTCTGATCGAGTTCGACCCCACTAAGCCTTTCTCTCTCATGTCCCGAGGTGCCTTCCACCAGGAGATCTCCGGCAACGACATCAGCTCCAAGCTCACGCTCCTCACGCTGCACTTCCCCAGGCTCCGGATCCTCTGGTGCCCCTCCCCGCACGCCACCGCAGAGCTGTTTGAGGGGCTGAAGCAGAACAAGCCACAGCCGGACGCGGCGACGGCCATGGCCGTGACAGCCGATTCCGAGACCCTCCCCGAGGCAGAGAAGTATAATCCCGGTCCCCAGGACTTCTTGTTAAAAATGCCAGGGGTAAATGCCAAAAACTGTCGCTCCCTGATGACCAACATTAAGAACATCGCCGAATTAGCAAGCCTGTCCCTCGACAAGCTGGTGCTCTTGCTGGGGAACGCGGCAAATGCCAGGCAGCTCTATGACTTCATTCACACCTCCTACGCAGAGGTCATCTCCAAAGGGAAAATGGAAAAATGAACAGTGGTGCCTGTTTTCTTATCCTGTGACTATGCTTCTCAGCTGCTCCTTGCCTGCCCTCACAGGTCTTTATTAATTACTAGCCCAGTAGCTCATTCTCTGCCAGTCTTTGAATGATTAGGCTGTCTCCTGGGTCAGGGGACCAGAGGCCAAGGCTGGGCTCTGAACTTTGCGTTCAGGAATCATTTTTACTTCCCGCGCCTGCTCTCCTCCTTCCCTGCACCATCCTTGCCAGGTCTAGTACGTTCCATTTTTACATGAGGTGTCAGGATCAGGGAAAGTGTCTGCAGGTGTTTATAGAAGGCCATTTCTGAAACATGCAGAAACTTAGGTTTCCTCCACAGACTGAAAACGCACCATCGTGTTCTTACCCTCTGTCTACAGAGGGGCTCCCAGGACACTGAGAAGGGAACATCTCTGCCATTGCCGACCTGTTCTCCCCTCCAGGTTTTCCTCAGCTGCGTGCTTCTCCCACCTGTCTGCCTCTGGGATAAATTCATGGGGACTTCCTACTGCTAATTTAAGAAAGGCAGCCACCTCTAAAACCGGCCAGTCGGTCTTCTGATCACCTGAAGATATGAGGCACGTACTATAACTATAATTGGATTGTTCAAAACCAGTATTTTTAAAACACGAAATGAATTACCAGTTTACGGAATTGGATGGCGTGGGTGAAGGAGCCCTGAAATGCTCCGTTTTTATAGCTGTTTATCCTCCTAAGTCCCAGCAGAGTCTCTTAGACTTCCTCCTTCCCAGCCTCTCCTCACCTGTCCTGGGACCCCCAGCTCGGGTCCTCTCCCGGGTCTCCGCCCCCCACGTCCCCGTGCCAGAGCAGCCTCCTGTGCCTCTGGGTGGGGACTGGCACACAAGCAAAGGAGGGACCCACAGCCTTTAAGATTTGATTTTCCTTCCATGAATTGAGTCAGAAGGGTTGTAAGAGATGGAAGATCAATGCATAGAATATATAAAAATCCTAAAGAAATATATATATATTTGAAAATCCATGAAGAAAACAGTCTCATTCCAAACCTCCTTCTGGTCCTTACTGAAGTATATGTACAGGACATTCACAGCATCTTTGTGCTGTTTTTAAACTTTTATATTGAAACATTATTAACTTAGGTATTATTCACATATTTAGTGATGTGTAGTAAGTTTTTACCTCAAGAGCTGCTGTAGACATCAGTTCTGCTGGCCACATCACATAGGGTCACATTTTGTCGGCCGTGTTTTTATTTGTTACACTGTTGGAACTCGGAGTCGACAGTGGACCATGTAACGCAAAATGGTCTTCAACTTTAACGGAAGTCTTTCAACTGTCATCTCCAAACCGAACCTTTCATCTTGATTTCTTGGTATGTCGACATATGTTGAAGTATATGGATTTTGAACTCTATACAAGGATACCACAAGAATGAATTAAGGGGTATCAAGGAGCCATATTTGTTATCGTCTAACTCTGTAGAGTGACTTGGAGAGGAGAGAAGAAACAAAAAATTAGTTTAAGGCAGAATAAAGATTTGGGCTACTAATTTTGTCCCAGGGTTAAAAATACACCCTTGAGAATAGGAAAACAAAAATGTCAGGCACATATGTTAACTTTCACTTTTGTATGCATTTATTTATTTAAGCATTCAGTCATAGTTAAAAGTACATTAAAATAGATACCACCTCAAATAGTAATGGTTATTATAATTTTGCTTCACTCTATCCTAGCACTTCTGCTTGAGAGATGTAATTTCTGTTTTTTTCTCCTGGTATAATTCCACCTGCCTTTTATTCTTCCATTGCGTAAAAGGAAAATCCTAACAGCACATTCTTTGGTAAGGGTTTCACTCCAAGTTAAGTTTTCAAAAATAAGCTCTCAAAGCTACCATTTTAAACAGTCCTTGTTATCTGCTACAACATAGAAAACAGTCTTAGTTGTATTTAGAGAGCCAGTGTCTTCTGTCTCCCAAATTCTGTTATTTGCTGTTGTACCTACTAGACATCTTAAGACAGTGCACCAGCTCATGTGTGTTTGAATTATGAACGATAATGTCTAATGAACTCTAAAATGGTCATTATAGTTGAAAGGCTCTCACTGCCACTTCCTCTCCCAACTAAAATATATTTTAGTGTCTCCAGTTGTGGAAAGCCTTCTCAATACAACCATCATGTATTTACTTTTGCCAAATTCTTTTAAAATTTTTACAATCTAAGAATCTTTGGCAAAGAACTAGAAATGCATGCAGTTGCAAAAAACTATATCACTTTATTTTCTAGCATCATTTTATTAACTTTACCTTTTTCTTTCAAAATCACGAACATCCAGTTTACTTATGAACTCATGCTTAGCTTTTTAAAAACCTTTTTTAAAAACTTGAGACCAACATTATTCTAGGTTAAAAGTTTTTTGCATAAAACTTTGAGCATATGAAATATTGTGAGAAGTCGTTTTCAGTTTTAACTCACAGTGTCTGCCTTGATACTTTCTTAAAGTTATATAAGAAGAAATCATTTATAATAGTGCCCGTAAATAATATCCTTTTGGCAGTAGTTACTGTTTCTTTAATCTGAGGCTTAGTATGTCTTTATGTGTACGTATGTTTGGGCACGTCCAGAATGCAGTTTCCCAGCTCATGAGGGACTGAAAATAATTGTCTCATTTATCAACCCACTGAGACACAGAGGGTTAAGTCTAGATTCAGTTGTGTTGAGATAACAGAATATAGAGTTAATAAATGGCCTCCAGCAGGAAAACGTACACTGAAGCGAATCTGGAGAGGTGGGTGAGGGGAGAAAGACAGGAATTATTAGTCTTTGCTTTAGTTTTTCAAGCATAATTTGATTTTCTTTTGGCTCAGAAAACTTCTTTAGGGAAATTCCCTTTTCTTTTGTGTTCAGTTTAACCTACAAATGTCTCCTTAAGAACCAACATTTTAGGAAAATTCTTTTCTCAAGCTTGGGCATATTAAAATTTACCCAGACTTTGACATGAGTTGTCACTTCTTTTCATTATTTTGCTTTCTATTTTGGTTTATAGCTATTTCCTGTCTGATTCTGGACTTCAGTGCTTAAGTTACCATCTTTATCCATGGGTATTTGGTGGCCTGCACCACTGTTGTTTTTTTGATGTAAGGGTATATAAGCCAAAATTTGTATGGGAGGGAGACCTAACCATTTACATCAATTTGTAACAGAGTTGTTTGTGTGTGTTTTGATAACGTGTATTTATTCAGTATTCTCCTCAGCATTCTGTGGGCAAAATAAAAATAACCATGTATAGTGAAAGGGAATATATTCCCAGTACATTATAGTTACCAGTGTGTTGGTAAATATAATTTAAAATTCAGAGAATATTTAATTGTTTTTTTTTACGCAGAGTAAACGATTAAAGCTGAAATGCACTTTGAACCACTGCTTTGGCATTTGACTTGCTTGGTAAACCCAGTCTCTAAGGCATCAGAGTATTTTTCTTTTGGTTATTTTCCTTTACTGTTTTTCATTTTGTAGCATGTGTCCTTAAGGAAGGGGGAAAACCATTCTCCTTCTGAAAATACTCATTTGTTGACAATGTAATGAATATGGGGTAAGTATAATGCCTGGGACACCTTAACTCAACAAAGATTAATTTCCTGCCACCCCTGACTCATACATTTTTGTTCCTTCAACATTCCTTTTAAAGTTAAAAGAAGTAAATTACTCTTTTAACACATTGCGAATTTGTTGTAGCCTCTTAAACAAGTTAATCATTAGTTTACTAATTGACTCATTTCAGTGATTTAAGTATTTTGCTTCTGCCTTGAAATGTAGAACCGAAACCCTCTTTAACATAAGGTGTCAGACAGTTTATTTCTCAAAATGTTTTAATGTCCGAATACTCTGGTAGAATGATGAACCCTTACTCAGTAGTAATATAACTCACATGTATTAGCATTTGTGCTTTATCTCATTTAATCCTCATGGTAAAGCCATAAAGGTACTATTACTTAAAGTCCTCTTTTACAATGATGAAACTGAGGCACAGAGAGGTTAAGTAATTTTTCCAAGGTCACCCAGTAGTAAATGGAACCATGATTGGAACTCAAGCAGTTTGACTCCACAGCCCATGATGAAAAACTGGGGGCAAAGGAGGGCCGGTGGAGAGTGGGAGACTGTACTTTGTGTCCCCTTTCATAAATCTAATGACAAATACAGAAAAAGCAGATTGGTTTGTTTCCATGCCTGTCAGAAGTGTCACGAGCAGGTATGCAAAACTTGGAAAGCGGTCCAAAAGAGTACTGAGTACCCTTACTCTGTAGACCTGGATGTTGCCTAGGGACCTCTGCTGCCCGGGGATTATCTGATTTTCTAGGGCTGGGAACCTTTTGCTGACTGATTAGGAAGGCTATTTTGCAAGCTTATAAGAATAGGGCTTAATTTGCAGAAAACTGATAGCATTACAAATGATTCTTGTACAGTAACACCACAAAGAATATTGCCTAGTGGGACATTAACCAGTTTTGCATTTGTTAGCAAATTTATTCTGAATTCCTTTGACCAACTACAAATCTCCAGGTCCTTGAATTTTCTCTTGAATCAGTCTTGACATCTTACTGGTTTCCTCATTAATTGAATTGAAAAAAATCTTTGACTTCTGTTATTTTTCTATTTGTATGAGAATCATGTTTTTAACCTTTTGAAAATTGTGCTTTGCAAATGGTGTTGCCACATGAGCTCCCATGTAATGATGAATCCATATTTCCAGCCTCATTCATCCTAAAATGAAACCTTGTAAATTAGAAGGTGGATTTTATTACATATATATATATACATATATATATTTAAGAACTGTACTTTGGAACTAAGACATTAATATTAAAAACTATAAATTGATTAAATATTTAAGAACTATAGACACATTTTAACATGCTGGTTCAGTGGCCCTGTCTTTCTCATTCCGTTTACAAAAGCTCAATGGAATCTTTAATCTGAATTCCTTTTCTGTGTCGTATTATCAGTGTTAAAGAGACTTGATTCATGAATGAGAAAAAAAGAGAAGTTTCAGATATTCCCAAGGATCCATTTGCATGAAGCAGGTATTTCTACACGGAAAGAACAGTGCTCCCTGGGGGCCTGGGAGACAGGTAAACAAAATCAACTTGTGATTTCAAACAAGGGAATTTCCTGGGGTTCATGAAAATAGTAAATAAACTGGGTCTGATGAAATGGTGACACGGTATATTTGAGATGATATTTGGGGACACTTTTCCTGTAACGATAACCTCCAGAATTTTGGTGTCAATGAGAGAATGCCTTTCACTGAGTAAGAGATTTGCTTCCTTGTGCAACTTTGTTTCTGGGAAAAGTGACACCCGGCAGAAGCTTAGGGAAGAAGAAAGCTCGGTAGACCAAGAGAAGCGTGACCAGGCAGGTTTGGTTTTGGCATAAACCGTTTATTGCATAAGGCAGAGAGAGAAGGCAGAGGGCTCTCCCTGGGTTCAGTGCTGTACCTGTCCGTGCCATCAAGGACATTCAGTCGTGCAGTAAAGAGACGTCAAACAAAGAACATGAGCAAGTAGAATAATAAAAATGCCACAAGAGAGGGTGCTCCAGGGGCCAGAGGAAGATGTCATATCCAATGGTAGGGAGCAGGGATGGCCTCAGAGAGAAGATAGAATTCAAGATGACTCTTAAAGAACAGCTAGAATTTCATCAGACGGAGATGCAGACAGTGCACTTAAGTCCCAGTCCAGAGCACTAGCAAAGAAGCAGATGGGAAATAGAATGGTGTTTAAAGAAAGAGTCGTGAACAGCAGAGTTGGAACAAGACACGGGGGCCATACCGTAGGAGCCTCTCAAGTGCTAGGCTCAAGGAGTTTGTCCTCATTTCAGTAGAAAAACGAATGCTTGAGTAAGGGAAGGACGTGACCAAGAAGTCTGTCTTAAGATTTCGGTCTGGCAGTAGTGAGTTTGAAATGGAAAGGAACTAACATCAGTTGAGCACTTAAAGTGCACCAGGTATTTTATGTATGTTACCCCATTAAATTCTCACACCCTGAAATATACGGATTATACCTGCTTTACAGGTGAGAAGACTAAGACTCAGGGATTAAGAAATTAAAGTCACAGTGGAAGTAAATGGCAGAGGTGGGACTCCAACTCAAAGCCTGCTTTCCTTCTACCATACCTTGCTACCTCAAAGGAAGGGCTGGAGGTGAAAACACCATTTCAGAAGCTGTTGTAACAACCTCAGCAACAGGTGCCGATGGCCAGAACTCAGATGATAGCTTTGGAAATGGAAAGAAGGACATAAATGGAAGAAGCATCAAAGGACAGTCTATGGAACATAGCAAAGAAAATATCTGCCTAGGAAGAGTCTAAATAACACTTAGCCTTTAAGCCTCAGGAAATGATGAAGCCATTAACAGAAACAAAGAGTCTGGAGAAGGATCCTATTGTGTTGGGGAGATTAAGCTCAGTTTTGACCAAGTTGGTTTTGAGATAACCGATAGTCAGGTGGACAGTCTCAGCTGAAGATGTGGTAGACAACTGCTTAGAAATGAGAATTGAAGACATCAGATAAATAGTTAAAGCAAGTATGAAACAGACAGGACTTTAGAAAATGCCTAAATTTAGGAAGTGAGACAATAGAGGAGACAGACTATAAAAAGAAGATTCTGAATCATGCAGCAACCAGAATCAAAAGCAGGAGAGAATTTCAAGGGAGTGACCCACAGCATCAGGAGTGGAACAGTAGGAACACTGGTGGCCTCAGTTTGCAGCAAGGCAGAGAGCTCTGGGCATCCCGGGACACACACCAGACTGAGGGGCCAAAGGAAGCCCTGGACGGTGGGATGCAGAGAACAATGGGCAAGCCCCACGGCCACGGTGATTTTGTAGGTGATCAGAAGGAAGGAACAGAGTCGAGTGAGAGAAGGAAGATGCTAGAGAGAGAACAGATAATCAATGGAACCAGAACTCGGTGCTGGGGGTCCAGGGGGTGGAGGGAAGAAAGAGTGGTTTTGCTTTTCTTCTTTTCACACCTACATAAAACCTGTTTTCATACTGATTTGGCTCTTCTTAAAAACCAGCATTTAGAGTACCATCTACTCCCAACTTGGAACGGAACTGGCAAGCCCCAATGAGTAACAATGAGCCCTTTCCCGAAGTCTGTTTTAAGGACAAACGCTGCTGTTTGGCGGTGAAGTCTGCTTGTGTTTAAGCTGGAGGGGGGATGGCCCAGAACCCCTCTGTTTGTAACCTGGCTGGACAGTTTTATTATTATTTAAAGCGTCCCTTTCAGTGATTTAGGAAGCCAAAATACGTGCTGGCTCATGCCGTCTGGAAACTGATATTCTGTTCAGCAGCTCTCACTAGCCAATCCTGTGACTTGGTAAGGATTTTTATTTTGGTCGTCCTGCGCCTACTGTAACTGGGGCAGCTGAGTTGCTATGGTGATTTGTTCTCCAAACAGAGC
Organism: Aethalodelphis obliquidens; assembly: GCF_003676395.1. Taxonomy (NCBI): domain Eukaryota; kingdom Metazoa; phylum Chordata; class Mammalia; order Artiodactyla; family Delphinidae; genus Aethalodelphis; species Aethalodelphis obliquidens. Next base: position 1,969,438 of record NW_020837962.1, on the reverse strand, counting down.
ACTTTGCCGCAATACCTTGAAACAGCAGATCAATCTACTTTACGTTGACTTGATCATGACATTAATTCTAGTTGAAACATCCCCACTGCTCCCGTCAGGACTTGTGTGCAGGAACTTTAAATCGGGGCCAGGAAGGCACTGGCTAAAGGAATCACAACTTGGGCGTTTTAAACCCCGGCCTTCACTATTCCTACCACTGAGACTTGTTGGCTCACAGCCTAAAGCTCTACCAGGGGAGGCGGGTTGCAGCTGGGGGAAGGTTCATCACTGAAGCAATTATGTGGTTAATCGCTCCAGTGTGGGCACCGGCTGCAGGCTGTGACTCACGTCCCACTCTGTCACTAATAATCGGTGAACAGGATGCACAGAAAACTCAGCTGCTTTTTCCCAAGTCTCTTGCAAATCTGCAAGTCGCTAAGATCTGGCCTTGAAGTGTGGGGAGAAAGGCAGACCTCCACTCCATGACGTGGCCCTCTGTGTCTCCACCGGTAGGGGTCCCCATTGAGTCACCGGACACTTTAAGGAGGACTGCACTTTGAATGGGGTGTATCTGCCTCTGATTCTTGTCCGTGACATGGGAGAGAACCGTGACATGGGAGAGAGAAAAAAGGAGCTGCCTGATTTCCAGCATGACTCATAAACAAACGGAGGACAGACTGACTGCCTCTTATCAGAGCCTGAGTATGCGCTCCAGGACTGAGGGTGAGTCATACTGGAAGTCCCGAGTCTTTTGTTGGTCAGAGGGATTGTTTTCCCTGCGGAAGTGGTGGATTTGGGGAGGTGGAGGGGTGGGGGGTGGTGGGTGGGGGTGCTGTGTTTTGCTATTAATTTCTTCAATACTATCAGTGACCCCATGCTAAGCCTTGGGCTCCTAGGTGAGATCTGATTCCCTCAAAACCAAAAATGCTTCCAAATTGAAGATAAAAACTGGCCATATCCACAAGGAAACTCATTTGGAGTTGATGGAAATGTCTGGAATATTGCAGTGACAGTGTCACAACATATACATATGCCAGTTATCATTCAAAGTATACACTTTAATTGTGTGCGGTTTATTGTATGTAAATTACACCGCAAAGATTTTTTTAAGTAATAAACGCAGTTAACAGTTTGGTGGAAAAAGAAAAGACCTGACCAACCCATTTTTATGGTGATTTATCCTTAAGCTCTTGGTATACACCCTCACTACCCCATCCATACCCATCTGTTGCTTTGTATTTGGATGCAAACACAGAGGAAGTGTACACGCATGAAAGGATGATGATGTCATACCACCTAACACTGGTGTGCTGATCCCACACGCCCAGAGTAGTGCTGGTAGGTGAGTTATTTATTTTTACTGACCCAAGACAGCACAGACAGGTAAAGCATAGACTGGCAACAAATTTGGAGAGGGGGTAGATGCTGGGTAGCAAAGGCAGAAAGAAGGACCTGCCATGCACCTGCCTCCACCTGCTCCCCGGCAGCCTCGAGACTGGAGACGTCTGTTTATGCCCTGGGTGCCTTCCCATTTCAGCAAATACAAGTCAGAGCAAGCCAACAGCATAACTGCGCCCAGGAGCTTCGCCGATGGGCGGTGCCGACAGATCCCACACAGGTGAAATGCCTTAACACTTGGATGCCAGCAAACCCGAGAGCAAGTTAATTTAGGGGGAAAGGAACACATGTGTGCTTAGATGACAAAAAAAGAAAAACCAAGTGGTTTGGCAGGTGGGGCTAATCAAGAAAGAGCCACAGTGAAGGGAGGGGCGGCCCAGATGTTTTTAGATGTGATCGACCTCAATTGGGAAAATATGAATATGAGTTTATGCAGGGACTGGCTCACGATCTACTTCTGAAAAGTATGTGATACTTTTCTGCTTTCAGATGACATGCCCGTGGTGGACAGGAAAAGTGACTGTTTCTTCCTCCTCCTAGAGAGATTCTCTCCATAATACCTACTTCTGGCTGATAACCTTGTGGGTAAGGTTTTAATTATTTCTTTCATAGTTCCGTATGTCGGCTGCTGTCTTTTGGTGAACAAATTCAAGGGACACAACAAAGTGATTTGGAAAATTTGTCATCTTTACAAGAAGGTCATTAATATAGGAGGGCTTTGTTTTAATCTCATCTCTCTGTTACTAAATCTGTGGCGGGGGGAGGTGCTTGTGTGTATGTGTGTGTGTATTTTCTGACTCCCTGGATTCTACATATACTTTGAAGGTATGTCCTTGCCACAGAGGCTGATCTCACATATACTAGCTGTGTCCTTAATTTCCAGAGACAGTCCCAAATTTCATCTATTTACCTGACATACCCCCCATGAATGCATTCATTCTTTTTAGACTGTTTTTTGCTATACAGGCACACCTTGGAGAAACCGCAGGTTTGGTTCCAGACCACCTCAAGAAAGCAAATATCACAATAAAGCAAGTCACACAAATTTTATGTGCAGCGCACATAAAAGTAATGTTTACACTGTAATGTCATCTATTAAGTGTGCAATAGCATTATGTCTAAAACACAATGTACATACTTCAGTTAAAGAATACTTTGCTAAAATATGCTTACCATCATCTGAGCCTTTCGTGAGTCATGGCAGTAACATCAAAGATCACAGATCACGACAACAAATATAATAATGAAAGATCTCGAAATATTGCCAGAATTACCAAAATGGGACACAGAGGCATGATGTGAGCAAATGCTGTTGGAAAAATGCCAATAGACGTGATTGATACTGGTTTGTAAAAAACGCAGTAACTGCAAAGCACAGTAAAACGAGGTGTGCCTGTGTAAACAGGATCTGTAGAAAGGATGACTCAGCAAGTGTTTACTCTTGAAATCCAGGGTCTTCAAAATCATTATTTGGAAAACAATGCCAGTTAACTCAACAAACACTCATGAAGCACCTACTGTGTGCCAGACGGTAAGCAGAACACAGCCCAGGGGCTGGAGTTATAGGTTGTTGTTTTTTCCAGATCTTAAAAGAATCTGAAAAGCAGAGCCAACTTTTGAATTTGTAATAATGGAATTACAGTAAATATTACTTGGATTAAACACACACGCACTCATTGCCTGGAAATGACCAAACCTTCCAAGCACTGTGATATGCATTACAGAGTTCTGGGATGCCGTGAGCATAGGTTACAGAGGCTGTAAAAGTAGACTTCGTGGCAAACTGCCCAGCTAGGCCTTCTTTCACATTTAATGCCTTGTAGGAATAAGATAGCATGAGACGAGTCTTTCCAGCCGATGAGAGAGCTGAGTTGTCTTGAAAAGTCAAGGAAACAATGTCCTCAGCTGCTGAAGGTCTCTGGACTATTCCCTGGTTTCGCTGAATGGTGTCAGAGGGTGGTTTTGAAATGGAAGAGAATTTTTATAAAATGAAAGACAAGCCCCAGGTAGGTCTCTATAACTTACTCCTTAGAGCAGTTTAGGAGATACCTTTGCATGTGGTTTGTAATAGGTGCTTCAAACCTTCCATCTATGCCTTCAAACTGAATCTTCAATCTGTCATCCAGATTCAAGCTTCCTATGTTTCCTCTGGTTAATAATTGTGTTTCCTTTATCATATTCTAACTTTCGTTTAACATAGGTTTTTTATTTCTTGTTGGACTCCGGTGCACAGCAGTGCATAACTAATTAATAATCCTTGGTTCCTGAAACACGTCGCCATTGATCCATGTATGACCTGCTTTATTTAGTTTGTTATTTTTAATAATGAGAAAGTACTCATGAAGCTACCGCCCCGCCCCCCCAAAAAGCTAGAACATTGACAATAAGATTATAACTTACATCTAACCACACAGATCTACCCCCAGCCTATTTCCCTGCTTCTCCCAAGCCAAAGCGAACCCTCATCCTGATTTATGTGTTCAGTATGCCCTTGCTTTCTTTTTTATCTAGCCTCACAGTTTTATATATATATTATATGTATTCAGAAAAGTGTATGTGTCTATATGTGTGTATATATGTTGTTCTTACTTTTATAGAAAAGACATCGTGTTGTATGCAATTTTTTAGGACTTACACTGTTAAGATTCATCTACTGTTGCATGCTGCTGCCTTTGGCTTGTTTTGGCTCCTCTATAATATAAGCGTCCCACAGTTTATCCAGCAACCCTCTCGTTACTGGTCATTTGGGTCATTCACAGATCCTTGATAGTGTAAACGGTACTTTTATGAACGTTCTTGTAAGGGTCTTACACATATGCAAACACTTCTCTTGGGCACGTACCTGGGAGTGAAATTGTTAAGTTGGGTTGTGCACATGTGCTTGATTTCAGAGTACAAAGCCAAACTGTTCCCCAAAATGGTTGCCCCAGTTTACACCCCCATCAGCAATGTGTGTGAGAAGTGATGGGTCCACACCCTGTCCGACACTTGATGTTTTCAGGCTTTTTCATTTTTGCCGACTGATTGTGTGTGAAACAGTACCTCACTGTGGCTCTGATTCGCATTTTTACCTTTGATGGTGAGCATCCCTTTGAATTTGATTGGCCAAATACACCTCCTTTCTTCTGAAGAGTGTCTGTGTGTTTTTTTTTTTTTTTTTTTTTTTTTTTTTTGTCTGTGTGTTTTTTGCCCATCTTTCTACAATTGCTGGTGCTTTTCTTACAAAAGCGGTCCCTGATATGTTCTCAATACTAATCCTTTGTTTGCTGTACTTCTTTTCACTTTCTTTAAGGTACCTTTTGATGGATAAAAGTTCTTAAGATAATAAAATAGATCAATCTTTTCTTTTGTAGCTAATACATTTCTTTAATCTTTATTGGAGTATAATTGCTTTACATAGTTGTGTTAGTTGCTGCTGTATAACAAAGTGAATCAGCTGTACGTATACATATATCCCCATATCCCCTCCCTCTTGCGTCTCTCTCCCACCCTCCTTATCCCACCCCTCTAGGTGGGCACAAAGCACGGAGCCGATCTCCCTGTGCTATGCGGCTGCTTCCCACTAGCTATCTATTTTACATTTGGTAGTGTATATATGTCCATGACACTCTCTCACTTTGTTCCAGCTTACCCTTCCCCCCCTCTCCGTGTCCTCAAGTCCATTCTCTACATCTGCGTCTTTATTCCTGTCTTGCCCCTAGGTTCTTCAGAACCTTTTCTTCTTTTTTTAGATCCCATATATATGTGTTAGCATACGTTATTTGTTTTTCTCTTTCTGACTTACTTCACTCTGTATGACAGACTCTAGGTCCATCCACCTCACTACAAATAACTGAATTTCATTTCTTTTTATGGCAAGTAATATTCCATTGTATATATGTGCCACATCTTCTTTATCCATTCATTTGTCAATAGACACTTAGGTTGCTTCCATGTCCTGGCTACTGTAAATAGTGCTGCAATGAACATTGTGGTACATGACTCTTTTTGAGCTAATGCATTTTTTTAATTTTCTTTTTTTTTCAATTTTTATTGGCGTATAGTTGATTTACAATGTTGTGTTAGTTTCTGCTGTACAGCAAAGTGAATCAGTTATACATATACATATATCCACTCTTTTTTTAGATTCTTTTGCCATATAGGTCATTACAGAGTATTGAGTAGAGTTCCTGTGCTATACAGTAGGCCCATATTATCTATTTTATATATAGTAGTGTGTATATGTCAATCCCAATCTCCCAACTTATCCCTCTCCCCCTTCCCCAATGGTAACCATAAGATGTAACTAAAGCTTTTAATTTAAGAAATTTTTTTAAAATTGTCTAATCAATCTTTTCCTATTGCAATATCTAAAAGATATTTATCTGTATTTTATACAAAAAATGAGAAGTCTCTCCTGGCAGAAGAAACTAGGAAAGCAGAGGTGGGAAAAAGGAAGCAACAGAACCCCAGGCACTGGTGCACAGCAACCTAAGGAGGGATGGGGGTGGGATATGGGGGGTGGCAAGGCCAGGCCCTGGTAGGATTTATAGCCCTGGTAGGGTTTGTTTTTTTTTAATGACATTTTACAGTTTATTTTTATTTTATTTATTTATTTTTGGCTGTGTTGGGTCTTTGTTGCTGCATGTGGGTTTTCTCTAGTTGCGGCGAGTGGAGGCCACTCTTCGTTGCGGTGCGCGGGCTTCTCAGTGCGGTGGCTTCTCTTGTTGTGGATCACAGGCTCTAGGTGTGCAGTCTTCAGTAGTTGTGACACACGGGCTCACTAGTTGTGGCACATGGGCTTAGTTGCTCTGCAGCATGTGGGATCCTCCCAGACCAGGGGTCAAACCCGTGTCCCCTGCATTGGCAGGCCGATTCTTAACCAGCACGCCACCAGGGAAGCCCAGCCCTGGTAGGCTTTTATAATATTTACCAGTTGTACTGTGTTCATCCCCTCCCCCCCACCAATTATAAACAACACATAATCTCATCATATTTGCTCTATAGAAAAGAATGTAGAAAATAACAACCATAATCCCCTCATTTGGGGATTTTTCTATACATATTCATATGTTAATCTCCTGATATATACATATCTCTTTCTCCTGAAAGCCTGTAACCCTTCATCTCACTACCAGTACCCTGACCCTAGCCATGGACACTTTCTAGATGTGACCATCCTTGACCCAGGAGTAGCTTCCACCAGGGTTGACAATTACTTAAAAAAAAAAGAACTTCTACTAAAGAAACTAAGAATCTTGTGCAATTATTAGAAAATAAGAGTAGGCAAAACACTACATCTAAGTTTACTAGCCAGAGATATCATTTCTGGCATTTTGACGTGTATCCTAGGCTGTTTTCTGTTTTGGAATCTTCCCATAGATGCTATTGTATATAGTTTTTCAACGTGATAAATGTTCTTCCACGTCATTATTTGAGCGGTACAGAGTATATCCTTGTGTGGATGGAATTTAAAATATTTATCAAATGTGCATCAGCACCACCAACCAATCCAAGTTGCTCTCCCACACTCGTATCAGCCCCAGACTTTATCAGACCAGTTCTGTGCTGTCGACCCTTACGTTTCCAATGGTTTCCTATTAGAAGAAATGGTGACATGCGTCTCATTTACACTAAGCCTTCGTGTACATCCGTGATAACGTTCTCAGAATAAATTCTGGTACGTGGGAATTCCTAATCAAAGAGTAAGAACGTGTTTTCACTTTTTGATATATCCAGTGGACTTGCTCTCCAAAAAGGTTTTATCAATTGATATTCACGTCAGCAGGATGTGAGAACCCATTCTCCTACAAACTCACTAAGAATGGCAGCATTGTGACTTCTATCAAAGTACTCTTAAGTTCAATGTCATTTCACTATTTTAACTTGTATTTCTTCAATTATTATTGAGATTAATTTTTTCATCTGTTTCTTGGCCATTTGTTTCTCTCTCTCCAACCCCCACCCCCCCTCCCCAGCCCTTTGTGTGTGTGTGTGTGTGTGTGTGTGTGTGTGTGTGTGAATTGTCTACTGGTGTCATTTCCCCTTTTACTGACCCAATATTCTTTCTCTTATGTCTTTGTAAGAACTACATCTGTTGAGGGTTTTAACCAGTTTCATAAACATTGCAAACATTTTTCTAAATTTGTCTTTTATCTTTTTTTCTACGCTTTTGCATTTCAGATTTTTTTAATCTGATATGTTTTGGTATTTTAAAAATTCCCTTTTCATTTGAGGATATGTAAAATTCACCTGAATTGTAGGGGAGTATTCTTATTTCATTTTCTACATTTAAATCTCTGTTCCATCAGAAACTGATGTCAGTTTATGATGGGAAGTCTGGAGCTAACTTTTTCAAAATGGCTAGCTAGTTGCCTGACATCATTTCTTGAAAAATGTTTTCTTTTTCTTTAAATTTCATTGAAGTATAGTTGATTTACAGTGTTGTGATAATTTCTGCTGTACAGCAAAGTGATTCAGTTATACATATATATATATTCTTTTTCATATTCTTCTCCATTATGGTTTATCACAGGATATTGAATATAGTTCCCTGTGCTATACAATAAGACCTTGTTGTTTATCCTTTCTATATGTACTAGTTTGCATCTGCTAATCCCAAACTCCCAATCCTCCCCTTCCCCACTCCTCCTCCCCTTGGTAACCACGGGTCTGTTCTCTATGTCTGTGAGTCCACTGCTGTTTCGTAGATATGTTCATTTTTGTCATATTTTAGATTCCACATGTAAGTGATATCATATGGTATTTGTCTTTCTCTTTCTGACTTACTTCGCTTAGTGTGATCATTTCTAGGTCCATCCATGTTGCTGCAGATGGCATTATTTCATTCTTTTTTATGGCTGAGTAATATTCCATTGTGTGTGTATGTGTGTGTATATATCACATCTTCTTTATCCATTCATCTACTGATGGACATTTAGGTTGCTTCCATGTCTTGGTGATTGTAAATAGTGTTGCTGTGAACATTAGGGTGCATATATCTTTTCAAATTAGAGTTTTTTCCAATATATGCTTAGGAGTGGGATTGCTGGATCATATGGTAACTCTATGAAAAATGTTTTCTTTACCTGCTGATTTGAAGTAGGACTTGTACTATATTTATGTGCACATTCGGATCTGTTTTTGTGCTTTCGAGTCTCATCCTGTTATGCTGATTGTTCCTATAGTCACATCTTATAAGTTTAATTAGCATTTTATAATAAATTTTAATTATTTGTTGGACAGATGCTTCCCTATTATTATGCTCTTTGACATTTTTATTGGCTAGCTGGCTATCCTCAAGCATTTATTCTTCCAGACAAATATTTAAGACTCTCTTGGTCAAGTTTCCCCAAAAAAGTTTTGTTTAGATTTTTATTGGAATTGTATTAAATTTATGTTATTTTGGTAATAATGGACATCCTTACAACAATATTAGGAAAATGGTGTGTTTTACTTTACTTGTATTTCCTGTTCTTCAGCAGTATCTTGAAGTTTGAGTCACACAAATCCTGCACATTTCTTGCAAAGTTAATTCAAAGTTTTTTGTTGTTATTGCACATGGTGACTAAACTCTCTTACCTCCCCCAACCCCAAGTCATTCTGCTATATTAATTTTTATGGATTTTGTAACTGGCCATCTTACAGAACTCTTATTCATTTTAAGGGTTTTTCATTGTTTCTTTTGGATGTTGCAGGTAGCTCATTCCCCCACCAAATGATAATTTTGTCTCCCTTTCCACATTTATACCTCTTTTTCTAGTTCTCGGCTTCAGTACGGGTTCAGGAATTCAGATGCCTATGGGGCCCAGGCAAGTGACATAAATGAGAGAACTGGGCCCGGTGAGGCCTTTGGCAAACGGGAGAGCACAAGTCTTACCTAAAGGGAGAAGTTCTTACTCAGCTCCAGCCATTTTGTGCCATTTGAGAAACAGGCCAGGTGTTGACAGGTGGTCAGATTTTTAAAAAAGATATACCAAAAATCAGGTGTTTTTTAAAATGTGAAATCTGTAAGTCTTTTAAGTGTTGAAAATGAATTCAAACGTTTTAAACAACAGGCAAGTCAAATATAGAATATCTGACGGTCAGGTTCAACCCAGGCTCAGAGTATGACCCCCTTTGGCTAGAACTTCCAGAATATAAGAATGTATTGAGTTGGAATACCAGGCATTCTTGCCTCATCCTGTTTGACCAGTTAGCTATTTTGTAGACTCCTGAGTTATTCTTTTTCACGTGAAGCCTCCGTCTCTCTCCAATCTAACAGGAATATTATATGAAGAGAGAACTTTGAATTCTATTAGCTGATATGGTTTTCTTCTCTGATGGATGAATGTGATGAATCCATACATTTTCTAATATTGAACCATCCTTGCCTTTGTGATGTGTGGAACTAAGCTATAATTAGTCACATTATGTTATTCTTTTCTTATACAGTTGTATTCCACTTTCTGTCTTATTGAAGAGTTACAAAACTAGGAGGGAAAAGGTCTATTTTGTTTTGTTTTTGCAGCAAAACTCACCTATTGCCTCCATCGCACGACCACCGCTATCTCCTCCTTGTTTTCTTGGGTAAATAGTGTGACACTTAGAGGGAAGGGCGAGGTGGTAAAGCTTCACCATGGCCACGCGGACATTCTAGAGGATTGATGGATGATTATTCGGCTTTTGTTTTGCTGAGGGAGAAATGTTCAAGCTCGGTTCTTCTCAGTACAGAAATCTTGCTTTTTTAGAGGCTCTTTGAGGAGGAGGGGGAAAGAACTCTGGGGGGAAGGGACCGAGATTTCTCACAGTGTCTGCTGTGGTTTGTAATTTGGTTCCTTTCTCTGATGTCTCATAAAGCTATTAATAAAGTATCCATTATCTTCAGTGTACTGTAGAATTGGGTCTTTTTTTGCAATGTGACAAACTATTAAGCAAAACCACCCTTGGACCCAGGCAAGGGCAGCTCCTGCCTTTGATTTACAGGGCCCTGCTCTGTCCCTCTTTTGGCCACACTCCTCCGCAGAAGGTAAGGAGACCACAGGGTGAAGGTCCTACAAGTGGGTGCAGGCCTGTTTGGGTTGGGAATTCTGGATTACTGAATGCCTGGGCCCTGTGCTCCCTGCCTTCTACCTAAATGGCCCAAGCCTGCACCCAGGGCCTGTGCAGGCCTCTTTCCTATGTCCGTTCTTCCAGTGGAGGACAGCACGGCACGTGTTTGCACTCCCAGGCCTGGAAGAATGACCAAGGATGACTGATTTTTTTTTTTTTTGCATTTGTTTTTTTTAATTTTAAAATATTTATTTATTTATTTTTGGCTGCGTTGCTGTGCGCGGGCTTTCTCTGGTTGTGGCGAACACGGGCTACTCTTTGTTGCAGTGCGCAGGCTTCTCATTGCAGTGGCTTCTGTTGTTGCGGAGCACAGGCTCTAGGCACGTGGGCTTCAGTAGTTGTGGCATGCAGGCTCAGTAGTTGTGGCTCGCAGGCTCTAGAGCACAGGCTCTGTAGTTGTGGCACACAGGCTTAGCTGCTTCATGGCATGTGGGATCTTCCCGGAGCAGGGCTTGAACCCGTGTCCCTGCATTGGCAGGAGGATTCTCAACCACTGTGCCACCAGGGAAGTCCCAGGGACAGCTGCTTGTGTAGAGGGTGGACAAAGCTTGGACAAGTGGACTGAAATGTCCACAGTATTCCCATAGGCCCATTATGATGTAGGACGGAGCTGGGGACCATGAGGAAAGGGTGTTCAACTGTCCTTATGCCACTCAATAATATCTTAGAATGCCAAGGAGACTGGGAGAATTCTCAGTTGAAACTTGGCTGCCCAAGTGGTTATAACAGTATATCCATCAAGGTAGAAGTGCAACACTTTTTAAGCACAGTTAGCTTACTTTCATCTCTTAATCACTCTAGCCATATGGTATACAGGCCTCCCATCAAACTCTTGCTCAGGTCCCATAATTGCTTGGGGAAAGAGCATTGCTGAGTCTAAGTCCTCCAGGTGATCGTGAGGCCACCGGGGTGGACCCACAGGAGGGAGCAATGTAGGGACTTCCGTATTCATTTGTTTCCCAGATAGTAAATTCAGCCCATGTATTCTCTTTCCTTTCAAAATGACTCAAATGACCAAAGAAATAGAAAAATACCTGCATCCCTATCTGTCTTAGTCTCTGAGAGCTGCCATAACAAAGCACCACAAATTGGGGAGCTTCAAACAACAGAACTTTATTCTCTCCCAGTTCCGGAAGTTGGAAATCCAGGTGTCATTGGGGCCATGCTCCCTCCAGAGGCTCCAGGGGAGAATCTTTCCAGCTCCTGGTGGCTGCTGGCGACGTTTGCATTCGTTGACTCGTATGTGGCTGCATCCTTCCAGTCTCCGCCTGCATCTTCACGTGGCCTCCTCCTTCCGAGCGCATCTCTGTGTGTCCGCTCCTCTTCTTAGAAGGACAGCAGTCACCGGATTTAGGGTGCACCCTAATCCAGTATGATATCATCTTAATAATTACATCTACAAAGACCCCATTTCCAGTTAAGGTCACATTCTGAGGTTCCAGGTGGATATGGATTTTGGGGTGACACTATAGTCAACCCAGTACACTATCCCCAAATAAGTTTGGTTTAAGGCTCTTGTTTTCTGTCTCTGTCTCTTTTTTTCTCTTCTCAGGATTTGGTTACCGAAGCTGGGTTAGTTTGTAAAATCATCTGAGACACTTTTAAACATTTTTTATGCTCTGGAACCCGCTCAGTCATATAGAAATTCTCTCTTCCCTTAAAGTTTGACAGAATTTGCCCACTCCCCCACCCCCACCCAAATCATCTGAGTTCTTATTTCAGCAAAGTTGCAGAAAGCTCTTTATCAGCTTCTTCTGTGACTTTTTTTGTCTTGAATTTTTCTACCTCTTCTTGAGTGGATTATATTGTCTTATTTTGGTTAATATTTTATTAGTATAAATTTGAACAGAGCGTGCTTTTAACTGTAATCTTCTTTCATGTCTTTGTTTCTCATCCCTTTCATATTTCTAGGGCTATTTACTTGTATTTTTTCTTTTCTTCTCATGTAACCTTGCCAGAGGATTGTCTGTTTTATTGGTTTTTTAAGAGTTCGTTTTTTTATTTATCTTACCAATCCTATCGTTTTTCTGTTTTCTAATTTGCTTATGTCTGCTTTTATCTTTCCTTATTTCCTTCTACCATCCTTAGATTTATTAGTTTTTATCTCAGTTGTTTAGTTAATTGCTCTTTTTATTTTCATTTTTATTGAATAACAAAACCACTTAAACCTTATCTTTTCTCCAGTGAGTAGCCAGAGAGATGGATGCACTGTGAGAATGTCATAGCTAGGACTGAGGCCCTGGAAATAGAAAAGATCAAAAACACATTTCTCTGTTGGGGACCTGGCTATGGGTCCAAAATGCCAGTTGTTCAGATGATGCTACTATACACATTATCTCTTTTCTACTGTTGCTTCCTGCGGAATGCTAACCAAAGGGCCATGGTGGTCTCTAGTTGCTAGAGACTAAATGTTTATATCCCGTTAAGTCATATTTGGGGGCTTCCCTGGAGGCACAGTGGTTAAGAATCTACCTGCCATTGCAGGGGACATGGGTTCGATCCATGGCCCGGGAAGATCCCACATGCCACAGAGCAACTAAGCCTGTGCGCCACAGCTACTGAGCCTGCACTCTAGAGCCTGCGAGCCACAACTTCTGAGCCCACGGGCCACAACTACTGAAGCTCACATGCCTAGAGCCCGTGCTTTGCAACGAGAGAGGCCACTGCAATGAGAAACCCATGCACTGCAATGAAGTGTAGCCCCTGCTCGCCACAACTACAGAAAGCTAGCGCACAGCAACGAAGACCCAATGCAACCAAAAATAAATAAATTAAATAAATAAGTTTAAAAAAAGTCATAGTTTGAAACCTAACCCCAACTGTGAGGGTATTAGAAGGCAGGGCCTTGGGGAGGTGATTAGTCATGAGGGTGGAGCCCTCATGAATGGGATTAGTGCCCTTATAAAAGAGGCCCCAGAGAGCTCCCCACCCTTTCCACCATGTGAGGTTACAGGGAGAAGATGACAATCTATGAACTAGGAAGTGGGTCCTCACAGACACAAAATCTGCCAGCACTTTGATCTTGGACTTCCCAGCCTCCAGAATTGTGAGCAATACATTTTTGTTACTTATCAGCCACCCGGTCTGTGATATTCTGTTATAGCAGCCTGAACAGACTAGTGAAGTGCTGGACTCCATCTTTCCATCAGTGGTACTGTAACTGTGACCCTTCAAACTTTAACCCATTAGGATTCAAGGCCTCTCTGAATCAGTTTTGTCTTACCTGGGGAGCCCTAAGGCCTAACTCATAATTGTTTGGAGTTTCATCAGCTGGTCTGCAAATGCTACAGCTGCACTTGACAGACAACTGCGTGTACCAGGCCGGTTTCCTGCCCTTCCCCCACTCCAACTTTTTTTTTTTTTCGTTGTACCAGGTCTTAGTTGCAGCAGGCATGCTCCTTAGTTGTGGCTCACCAGCTCCTTTGGTCGTGGCTTTCTGGCTCTTTAGTTGTGGCATGAGAACTCTTAGTTGCAGCATGCATGTGGAATCTAGTTCCCTGACCAGGGATTGAACCTGGGCCCCCTGCATTGGGAACGCAGAGTCTTAACCACTGCACCACCAGGGAATTGTTGTTGACAATACAGGTTTGAGGATAGGGTGCAATGGAGAGTGAAACACTTTTCAGCCAGGCCAGGTTAAGTCTGCTTGTAGCATCTTGAAAAGGCTCAGTTTCAAGGCATCCTGGAATGTCAGCAGAGGACAGCAATAGTCTGGGGCTAGGATACCTGACCCTGACCCCTGGTCTCCAAGTGGAACTTGGTGCAGGACAGTGTAAGTATCCACTGGCCTGTTACAGGTGGTGGTCAGCATAGAGGACATACAAAATTGGGGGGTATAAGAATGGGGTTCCCTGACAAGCCCCAATCGCCAGACCTCCCTTCTTCACTAAGTGCAAATCTTTACTCCTAATTAATTCATTGTAGAGGCTCAGTCCTAGCATTTCATCCCTAAAATGATGAATAATAACAAACATTTCCTGAGCTTTCCCCATGTGCCAGATGTTGTGCTCAGTTTTTTCTTAATGGCTTTAGTGGGATAGAATTTACATACCATAAGATTGACCCATTGTAAGCATACAATTCAATGATTTTCAGAAAATACATAGAGCTGTGCAGTCATTATCACAATCCAGTTTTAGACTATCCCATCCCTTCCCAACACTCCCTCAAACCTGTGTACAGTTAATTCTCACTCCCACTCTCAGCCCCAGGCAACCACTGAACTTTCTGCCTCTCTACAAACTTCTCTTTTCTGTACATTTTATAGAAATTGAATCATGCAATATGTAGTCTTTGGCTTTTGGCTTCTTTCACTTAGTGCAATGTTTCTGACGTTTGTCTGTGTGGTAGCATATATCAGTACAGATCTTCCTTGACTTTACAGTGGGGTTACATCCCAATAAACCCATTATAAATTGAAAATCTCATAAGCGGAAAGTTCATTTAATACACCTAACCTGCCACCTATCATGCCTGGCCTAGCTTAAGTATGCTCAGAACACGTATTCGCCAACAACTGGGCAAAATCTAACACCAAGCCTATTTTATAGTAAAGTGTTGAATATCTCATGTAATTTAGTGAACACTGTACTGAAAGTGAAAAACAGAATGGTTGTCTGGGTCCAGAACAGTTGTAAGTGTATTTGTTGTTCACCCCCATGATTGCATGGTTGACCAGGAGTTGTGGTCACTGCCACTGCCCAGCATCATGAAAGAGAATCATGTTACATATCACTAGCCCAGGAAAAGGTCAAGATTCAAAGTATGGTTTCTACAGAATACATTTCAGTTTTGCACCACTGTAAAATCGAAAAATCACAAGTCAGACATCATGTCAGGGACCATCTGTATTTTGTTCCCTTTTTATTGCTGAGTAGTATTCCATCGTATGGATATACCACATTTGTGTATAACGGACATTTGGATTGTTCCAACTTCTTAGTTATTGTGGTATAAAATAATGCTGCTGTGAACATTCAAATACAAGTCTTTGTGTGGCGATATATTTTCATTTCTTTGGGGAAGATACTTAAGAGTTCAGTTGCTGAGTTGTACAGTAAGCTTATGATTAAATTTTTAAGAAAGTGGCAAACTGTTTTCCAAAGTGGCTGCACCATTTTACGTTCCTACCAACAACATATGAGGATTCTAGTTTCTCCACATCATTGCTAACACTTGCTATTGTCTCTCTTTTAGTTTATAGCTGTTCTTGTGGGTGTACAGAGGTATCTTAGTGAAACTTCATTTTTTTTATATCTAATCCTCCCACCAACCCTGTAATAGTCAGTATAGGCTAGGTTATTCTGTGGTAAGAAACAATCTTTAAACTTCATTGGCTTAAGACAACAAAGATATATTTCTCCCTCCTGCTACATATCCAGTGGTGATTAGAACTGGGAGGAGGGGCAGGGCTCATCAGAGACCCTCAGGGTGGGGGCTACTGGAAACACCTGAAGTTAAAAATCAAACTGGTCATCAATTCTTAAAGCTTCCTCTGGTAGTGAGAAATCACTTTCATTCTTATTTTGCTGGCCAGCAAATTACACGGTCATGATTAACTTCAAAGGGGATGAAAAATATAATAATAACTTTATCATGTACCTAGAGGGGAAGGGGAGTTGGAATATTTGTGAATAGACTAACGACTTTCATAAATACCAAGAAGAAGATATTACATCACCATTTTACAGGTTAGGAAACCAAAGTTCAGAACCTAAGTGCTTCGATGGAGGGTGCATAGCTAAGGTATTGAACCAAGGCAATCTGACTCCCAAGGCTGTGTTCTCAACTACTGCACTAAAGTTGTCATCTAGATAGTGTCGATAAATAGTTTTTGGAGACATCCCCACTGTGGGTGTAGGTGAAAAACTTCAGCACTGGTTTTGCTTGATCCCACAGTGGGATAGATCACAGGTCTAGAGAGATCCAGATTGTGGTCACCAAGTTCTACTGGATGTTGGCTTCTGCCTTAGACTACGTCCCACGTACTCATGTCCTGAATAGTAGAGAAGACCCTCAGTCCTGTCACCACCTTCATAACTACAAATCATATCCCTCTGCCCATTCCCCAAGCACGTCCCATGTTTTTGCTCTCAAAAAATTCAAGATCTGACAGCCTTGTGTGACTGGGTCTGATCAAATAAACTTTTTAATTGGAAACCAACAGAAACAGTGTGAGAGGGTCCATTTTAGTGAATAAGGCATAGCAGCAGGAAACTCCCTGCAGGTAACTCCCAGCCATGAGGGGAGGGTGGCTGTGAGGTTCCAGGGACCCTGGCTAGAAGTGTGGCTCCAGTATCAGGCCTGTTTTGAAATCTGGCTCTGTTAGCTGCCTATGCATCCTTGTGTGAGGTGCTCCTCCAAGCCTCAGTGCCCTCCCGTGTAAGTGGGGCTAACGCACAGGTGGATCCATTGCCTGGGGTTGCTAGGATTTAATCAGAAAGCATGTAAAAAACACTCATCCTGGTGCCTGGAACTTAGTGAGTCTCAGTGATCATGCTAATAATACCAATATCATCGTAATCATCATCAAAGCATTTGGTAGATGGAAATAGGAAACTCTCCAGATTTGCTGGTCTTTGAATCATATTCTTTTTAGAAAAAAATTTTAATTGAACTATAGTTGATTTACAATACTGTGTTAGTTTCAGTTGTACAGCAAAGTGGGCTGTACAGGGGCTTCCCTGGTGGCACAGTGGTTGAGAGTCCGCCTGCCGATGCAGGGGACACAGGTTCGTGCCCCAGTCCAGGAGGATCCCACATGCCGCGGAGCAGCTGGGCCCGTGAGCCATGGCCGCTGGGCCTGCGCGTCCGGAACCTGTGCTCCGCAACGGGAGAGGCCACAACAGTGAGAAGCCCGCGAACGCAAAAAAAAAAAAAAAAAAAAGAATAGGCCAGTTAGGAACAGAAGAGAGAGTAATTTCCTTGAGGGTGGAAATAATTTAATAATGTGGTTAAGAACATGCTTCTGCCTTTTTCACTGGCTCTGGGACCCTGAGTAGGTCACTTAACCTGCCTGGCCTTCTGTCTAGGAGAATTTAGGGGATGAGATCACGAAGCCAACTTTAGTTTTGCCTCCTCTTATCTCTCTGCAGTTTCAGTGGGTTAAGTCCTTATCTTGGCACTGGATGGAAACTTCAGGGGGGAACCATGACTTTCCTTTCACTCGTAGTTTTTTTTTTTAAGTCCTATGATTTCTAAGTCACAAGTTAGTCTCATTTCCAAAATTAGAATGTCCCATCCAATTATTAATAATACCTCATACTATATTTAAAGATAAACCTGTTTTTCCTCTTCCTCCATCCACCCATCATAATGGGCTACTGACCTTCAGGGAAGAGGGAAATAGACACTCACCAACAAACACACACAAGGGGGTAGAAGAGAGAAAATTCAGGACAAATAAGGGTTGGGGAGGAAGGTACAGACAGACCTCAGAGACATTGTGGGTTCGGTTCCAGACCACGGCAATAAAGCCTATATTGCCTTAAAGAGAGTCACATGAATTTTTTTGGTTTCCCAGTGCATATAAAAGTTATGTGTACACTATACTGTAGCCTATTAAGTGTGCAATAGCACTATGTCTTAAAAAAGTACATACATAATTTACATACACACATAATTTTAAAATACTTTATTGCTAAAAATTGCTAACCATCATCTGAGCCTTCAGCAAGTCATAATCTTTTTGCTATTGCGAGAAGTACCAAGGTGTGACACCGAGACACGAAGTGAGCAAATGTTGGAAAAATGGTGCTGATAGACTTGCTTGACATAGGGTTGCCATAAACCTTCAATTTGTAAAAAATGCAATTATCTGCAAGGTATAATAAAATGAGGTATGCCTGTACTTACTTGACTATTAGAATCAAAAGAAGATGTTGCATCCTCTGGGTATGCTTAGGTACCACACAGGGTCATGGCCGAGGGTCATGTTCACGGGTATTAGAGAGTCCCCAGCATGGGTTAATGCAACTCATACCACCAGCCCCTTCACACGCCCAAGAATCTGGTGTTTCATCTCCAGCCTCTTCTGATGAGGACTCATTGCCCTTCTCAGCCACCCTGTGAGACAAAATCTAAGATGATCCATCAGTCAGCTCGCTCCTGTGAGGTCCGTTGATAGTCTTTAGGAAATACTCATCCTCTTCTTGGCTTTCTAGCCACATCTCTCACCCTCTGGATTGCTCAGGGGATAGCCTCCATCTCCCCAGACACAGGAACCTCTTGGCAAACTCTCCATAGTATCTTGAAGAAGCTGCTCTCACGAGACTTGAGGTGCAAGAACGGGTTAAACATGCCCACCTTCTGCGTGTGTGTTCGTTGGGAAGTGAAGGACAACATGGTATTCGCCCCCCAAAAAAGTCATCGTAAAATCCTCTCTGAATACCTGTCGATTCTTTTTTATCCTCTTGGTGGATTAGGGACCTGTGAAATTGGAGAGGTTAGAGTTGTGAACCTAATTCTAAAGTATTTGCTGTGAAAATCTGTATCTTCATCTGGTAACTCCCTTTGCAATTTCCTATCTATTTGATCTCTGTATCTCTCCGTAACTTCCTAATTAATCATCCTGTTACATGTAAAGCGGAGATGTTATTTGTACTTACCTTGCGGGGGTTTTTTAGGAGATGTGATGGCATAATTGATGCATGTGAAGTGCTAAGCACAGTGCCCGGCACTGAGAAAGATTTCAGATATATGCTGATTTTATTCCTCCTGAATCCCCAGCACTGAGCTGAGGATATGACACGGAGGAAGCTTTCAATAAATGTTAACGAATGACTTGTAAATAGCTAACTGTATTGCAAGGCAGAATAAGCTCCGTAGCATGACAACCAAGTGAGGCCGTAGGTAATTCTGAGAGATGCGACAGAGGAAGCCTCGGCAGGGAAGCAGTATTCGGGATTTCAGTAAACGGAGAATGGAGCCGTTGAGCACGTGCATGATCGCAGGACGGTATATGTTTCTGGAAGAGACCAACAGGGTGAGAAAAGGGAGTGCAGGATTAGCTCTTACTTCTGGATGCGACTGGGTGGTCAGTTTACCCAAATGATGTTTTCTTATGGGCCAGCGTCTCTCAGTGAGGGATCTTTCAACAACAAGTGATAGAAAATCAACTCTGACAGGCCTACCCGGCAAAGGGAAAATATTGGCTCATGAAAGTGCAAAGTTGAGGAGTAGGTTCCGGCATCAGGTCCAGCTGGATTCAGGGTTCAAATGATGTCTGCAGGCTCTGTTCTTCAGCTCTGCTATTGCTCAGTGCTGTTTTCATTCTCATCCAGGCTCCCCCACTGCACCGGGATGGCCATGGGAGTGCCAGAGGCTGCCCTCCTCTCCAGAGGCAAATTCAGCACCTCTTCATCCTAGCATTCCCAGCAGATGTCCTGAGATTCATTGTCATTGGCCTGTCCTGGGTCCCATGTTGATGGGGAGTTATGGGCTTAGTCCAGCACCAGGCGGTATAACCAACAGATTTTACTCCAAGTACTCAATTTCTACCACAGGAGACCAGGCTCTGGAGCTAAACTGCCTGATTTCCAATCCCAGTTTACCAGCTGTGTGACCTGGAGCAGGGGCCATAATCTCTTAGTGCCTCTGTTTCTTCATCTGTAGAATAGAGATAATAATGGTCCCTACCTCGTAGGGTTTTTGGAAAGCTTACATGAGCTTTTACAAAGCGCTTGTTATTGTTTTTTGTTTTTCATTTTTGGTTTTGTTGGGTCTCCGTTGCTGCGCGCGGGCTTTCTCTAGTTGCGGCGAGCGGGGGCTACTCCTCGTTGCGGTGCGCGGGCTTCTCATTGCGGTGGCTTCTCTTGTTGCACAGCACGGGCTCTAGGAGCGCGGGCTCAGTAGTTGTGGCTCACAGGCTCTAGAGCATAGGCTCAATAGTTGTGGTGCACGGACTTAGTTGTTCTGAGGCATGTGGGATCTTCCCAGACCAGGTCTCGAACCTGTGTCCCCTGCATTGGCAGGCGGATTCTTAACCACTGCGCCACCAGGGAAGCCCCTACAAAATGATAAGAATAGTGTCTCAAATGACCTTGCCAAATGCAGAATCCATGGTTGCTCTTGTTGTTACTCTAGTGATTTGACATTGCTTGATGCTTATTCACAGTTATTCTAGATGTTTCCACCCCCACTGGTCTATCATGGAGAGGTGATTACCTTTCAAGCATACAGCTCAATACAATTCAGAGCAAAGCCTCACCAGTCCTGGAACGCATAGTCCGCACCGTAAAGCTGGCCATGCTTAAAAAGGGTCCTTTAATTCATGGCTCAAGGTCTGAAACCCTAGTCATCCCTGTACTTGGCAGAATGGGGAAAACCAAGAAGAAATCTGAGCATTCGGTCGCTTCCCTTAGGGAGTTTGCAATCTAATCTAAAAGAGCAGAACGCTCTGTCAAATACAGCTTGAACCAGGATCCATTCCCAGAGGGGACCTGCCAAAGTGCCCGGCCAGGGTGTTTATAGAGCGACATCCTTCCTCTGTGGCTCCCTCTCGGTTATTATGTGAATGAGCGTTTAGAAAAAGAGATGAAGAAGACAGAAATGGGCCGAATCCCAATGTCTGACTCACCTGCTTTTTTTTCCCCTCCTAAACCACGCTTACAAAGAGGGCAACCCTTCCCCACGTAGTACCAGCAGGGTAACCTGAGAACATCCATTTAGTGCATCTGTCCCTGTGAAAAGGACCTTCCAGTGACACCGAGCTGAGTGTATCCTGCTCTATTTATAGGCACTGTTTGTTTAATTCGAGTCCCGTCTCTAAGAATAAATAATGAACTCATCCTGGGGGCAAGCCAGAGCCTACAACTCTGAGACAAACCGTAAATCCCTTTCCCTTTCCTTGTGGTTCTGTAGTTCAGAGGTGAGCCACTTTTGTTTGCTGGGCTGGGGTGGGCTGGAGACCCAGGCATGTTTAGAAATTTGGTTTTGTGGTGGTTTTTCATAATGGTTTGGGGGAGGTTTTTGATGTTTGATTTTGGTTTGGTGATCGAAGAGCAGATCTTGGACCTCTCTCACCCTCAAAGGAGGGACACCAACCAAATATCTGCACCCCTGGTTGCTTAAACTTCAGACACAAAGAGACCCATTTGGACTCAGATCCCTCAGCAAGGAAGATGTGGCAATGGAGAAGAAAGATTCCTTTCCGTACCCTCCCGGCCTGGTAGCAGAGACTGGGGCAGGCTGTCTCCTAAGGTACAGTACCATTCCTGGCTTTGTTTTTTTTTGTTTTTGTTTTTGTTTTTCAGTGTGTGTGATGAGAATCAGAAGCCATAACTCACTTAAGCTTTAAGTACGTAAGTACGTAACCCCAGGACGTGGTGCCCACAGTCCAAGGGAGCATTGTCTCAAGAAAACTAGTTTGGTTTACAGTCCATCTGTCCCCATGCTGACCTGCTGGTTTAGTGACTCCTAGAACCAGACCCACTGAGTCTGAAGGGAATGACCTAAATGGTGCTTTGGGGTCTAATTCAGGATAGTTGCATATTGTAGCTTCCCCCATTCTCCCTTTCCAGGACTTTATCTTAAGAAGGTAACCAAGCTTCTTGGGGAAGTGTCCATTCATGTATTAATTCTCCCAATATGTGTTGATCCACTACTCTGTGTCAGGTACTCTTCTAGGCACGGGAGATGCCTTGATGAAGAAGACAAGGTAATCACGTGATGACGAGGTCTGATTGACATTGAAAAACTTCAGCCTCTGTACTCTCTTCCAGCTAAGTCAGGCTGGCTGTGAGGTGTCTTCCCAGCAGGCCCTGAGCTCCATTCATTTATCCATTCTTCCATTCAGAAAGCACATAGGGAAAATACACGGGCTACATGTTAAGAACAGGTAGAATGCCTAGGTATAGTAATGAGCTCAAGAGAGCTATCCCTGCACTTAAGAAGTTTGGAGTCCAGTGGGGAAGATGGAGACTAATCAAATAATCACCTAAATATAGATTTATTATTTATTATTATTACAAATGTTGGCCAGTTCTATAGAGCAAAGTTCAGGGTGCTGTGAGCAAAGTTCAGAGCCTACGAGAGGGATCGACCTGGTTGGGTGAGCAGAGAATTAGCAATGACTAAGAATCCTTGTGTTGCCCCAGATGGTGTATTGTCTACCAAGTAATGAGACAATGATGTCTATGTGTAGGAGGTGTGTTTTCGAGTTTCCATTACCTGCACTGGGCCATCCACACTGTCACCTGGCTGTCCTGAGGACTGTTACAGGCCTCCTTGGGGAGAGTTTGCATCCAGGGAGAGCATGGGGGTTCCTTCCGAGTCATCAGCTTGCTGAGGTTTTGACATTGATTTATGGGTCTGCAATGGACAGGATGAAATCTTCTTTTTCTTATGGGACATTCGTCTTACTCTGTCTCATTGGGTCAAGGAATAAAGAGTATCATCATCACGTGTGGTTCGGTTTTGTTTTAATTTCATTTATTTTTGGCTTCATTGGGTCTTCGTTGCTCTGCGCGGGCTTTCTCTAGTTGCATTGAGCGGGGGCTACTCTTCTTTGCAGTGCGTGGGCTTCTCATTGTGGTGGCTTCTCTTGTTGTGGAGCACAGGCTCTAGGCGCGCAGGCTTCAGTGGTTGCAGCACGCAGGCCCTAGAGCGTGCGGGCTTCAGTAGTTGTGGCGCGCGAGCTCTAGATTGCAGGCTCAGTAGTTGTGGCGCATGGGCTTAGTTGCTCTGTGGCATGTGGGATCTTCCCGGACCAGGGCTCGAACCCATGCCCCTGCATTGGCAGGTGGATTCTTTACCACTGCTCCACCAGGGAAGTCCCCACATGTTGTTTTCATGCTTTTACTTGTGCATGGTAGTAATGCCACCATACTCAGAGATCTGAATTGGAAGATGGCCCCATTTCCCCCTTCGTACTTTCATGCCTTCAAATGTTCACATGCACTGCTTTGGAAAGGGAATTCCTCCTTAAAGAAGAAGTCAGTGCTCCCAGGTATCTTTCTGGACTAATTTGGGTGCAACTTTGAGAAAATCCTTTCAGCAAATCCTTTCAAATCTTTATTTGAAAAATAGTATTGTGTATCATCTCTTTTATGCCCATTGTTTTTGTAAGCACCAAGTTAAAGCCAAGGAAAAAATATAAGAACTTGCCCTGCCCTGTAAGAGTTTCCAAGGCCATTCAGAAAAGATTTTTCATTCATTGATCCCAAAATATTTAACAAGTGCCTACAGTGTGTCTGCACAGAACCAGAAAGGTACACATATCAGTAGGACCAGCATAGCCCTGGCTTTGTGGAGCTTACAGTCTAGTGGAGGGAGAGAGCCACTCAGACCATCAAGGAACAGGAGAATTTCAGATGGTTTTACAGGCTAGGCTGAGCAGAGAAGACCTCTCAGGAATCGTGACATTTGAGCAGAACCTGAGTGATGAGATGGAGCCAACTGTGAAAAGATTTAAGGGAAGAGCATTCTAGATGGAGAGAAAGAACAAATAGGAGAGCTCTGTGGCACAAGGGTGATTGGCTTGTTTAAGGAATAATAAGTAGTTTATGTGGCTAAACGTGTTTCAGGGAGGTGAGTGATGGGTAAGCTGGGGTTTAGAGTGTGAATTTTATTTTGAATTTAAAGGAAGCATTTGGCACATAAACTGATGGCATTTCAGCCTGCACCTACCCATCAGCCTGGGGGAGATTCTGTTGCCTCGGTGAAATTTTGAAAGTGACAGACCTGGAAGTCTTAGAACTCAGAAGCCCATGTAAACCTATAGATGGAAAGAGAAGAAATTAATGTTGGCCTGTTTCTGGATAAGAAGAGTCACCCCTAATCTTGGAGGCTTTCCTGGGTAGGAGAGGATGAAAGTACAAAGTAAATAAGCCACAAAACGTTCTCCTGCTTGTTGTTCAGCATTCCATTCCATCACCTTTCGGGGGCAGTGCCTGAAATCTCCTTTGGGAAATCATTGCTTCCCTGTTCTTGGCAATCTAGTTTGTCTCAGTCTAATCAGTGCATTCTTCACATCCTGCCCCTACATCCAAGTGATTGGCTCAGGGATGAGCACAGAACCTAGTCAGAGCCAACAAAACACAAGAAGACATTCCTTGGAACCTTCTGGCAAAAAGAACTTTCCTCTCTCTTCCTTGGGAGCACCAGTCTATGGATGTGAGGTCTAGGACCACTGCAACCATTTGTGACCACGGAGGAAGATTCTGGAACTGCTAGAGATTGTGGGGGAACACAACATGCTGCCTTAGCATGAAGCCAACACCACAAAAGGCAGAGCCAAGAGGAGAGAAATGAGTCCTTGTGATGGCATCAAGCCCCTGGATCAAGCCTCGCCTGAAGCCTGACCTATTGCTGGGCTTTTTAGTGGCCTCAGCCAATTAAATGTTCTTTATTACATAACCCAATTTAAATAAGGATTTCTGCATCTTGCAATGTAAAAAGCCCATATGATGGAAATCTTAGAATAGGTACCTGACAGTGCCAAGGGCCTCCTCTGCACCCCGGGCCTCTAGGAGGAAGTGAGCCTGTTCCAGAACCCAAATAAAAGGTCTCTCCTCCCACTTCTCTATTTCAGGGTTTCCATGCCTCCCGTCACCATAGCACTGTGACTCTCTTGGAGAGGCAGAGGAACAGAGGGGGAGACGGGCCTGTTTCCAGGCTGTGTTGCCTCGTTTCATGGCTGGGGGGTGAGGTGGCTCCATGCTTGACATTTCAGGACGGAGATAACAGGGTAAAAATAAACCCCCAAGCGCAGGGAGCAGCGCTTGCTTCTCTTGCTTCACAGTTCTTATCTCTCCCTGCCTTGGGGACAGAAAGGTTCCTTTCAGGTCACCGCAAGGCTGGCCTCCCTCAGGCCCTGTATGGGGAGGAGGAGATGTAGGTGGTTGGTTTACCTTTGTCCACACTTGCCCATCCACCTCTGGGAAATCAAGTTATTCCTTTCTTCCTGCAGCCCTACTTTTTATTTTGCAAATACTCTTTCACATCTTTGCCCTCATTTGATGCTCCAGTAGCTGGGTGGGATGAGCGAGGCTGGGGGCTGGAGGTCTCCATTTTCCAGATGAGAAAACCAGTGGGGCTTGGAAAGATTAAGTGTCCAGAGTCACCCAGCTAATGAGTACAAATGTGTTCTGATCTAAACCCAGGGCCTTTTCTGCCTGTCCGTCCGTGGCCAGGGATAAAAAGAGTTTGATTCCCTTTCTGCAGCCCCAGCCCTCCCACTACAGCCATGTTGGCTGGGTACCACAGGAGGGGGAGCGTTCACATCACCTGTGACATGAGCATCATCACGTGCTGCCTGACAGCACCGCCCCCTTGGTTCCCTGCCAATCACAGAGTCTCAGAGTTTTGTACAGTCCAGTGAGCAAACTACCGTTTACTGTGGAGGGGTGGCTGGGACTACAGAGTTTTTTTTTTTTTTTTTTGCAGTGTAGTTGATTTACAATGTTGTGTTTCTGCTGTACAGCAAAGTGAGTCTGTTATGCATGTACATATATCCACTCTTTTTAAGATTCTATTCCCATATAGGTCACTACAGAGTATTGAATATAGAGTTCCCTGTGCTATACAGTAGGTTCTTATTAGTTATCTATTTTATACATAGTAGTGTGTATGTGTCAGTCCCAATCTCCCAATTTGAGGAACAAGCCTTGATCTGCCACTAAAGTGCAAGGAGGCTCCCTGAGCCCCAATCTTCTCATCTATAAAATGGTGATAAAAGTATTCATACACGCTACGACTGTTACAAGGATTAAATAAGCCATTGCATGCAATGTACTCAACCCGCATCATCTACACAATGATCTGAAATGTGTAGCTTCCTAGGACAGTGACAGCTTCTCCTGTGCCGGTGTTTGTGTATAGTGACAGTGCCACTCACCCACATCTACTGAACATGCCCTTTGAGCTCTTTTTCTTTCAGTGGCCAAGGATTTGCACGAGCCATTTCATCAGTTAAGACTCTTGTGGTTGCAAGTGACCGAAACGCCGATCCTAACTGGATTACATGAAAGGGAAATGTGTTGGCTCAGAAGGGAGCTCTAAAGGCTGCCAAGGGTAGAGGCTAACTTCAGGCACAGCTGGATCCAGGGACGGAAGCAGAACCATCAAGATCAATTTTCTCTCTCTCCCAGTTTCTCAGCTCTCTTCCCTCCCTGCTGGCTCCCTCCTCGTTGTGGCAGAAATGGCTGTAGGAGCTCCCGGCTCATCTTCTTAGGATCCAGGCCAGCAGGAAAGAACCAGCCCCGGCATTCCCAGCAAAAATCTCCATGCATCTCACTGCCCATCCCTGAACCCATCCATCACTGTGGTCAGAGGAGTGAGTTGCCCAGAGAGAGACAGGTCCGGATGGCGTGCCAGCCCCAGAGTCGGGAGTGGGTCTGCTCCACTCAAACCCCAGGTCCGAGAGGAGAGAGCAGAGGTGTCCAGAGGGGAATCTGGGGTCTGGTGTCTGGCAACCGCCCACATTTTACAGCCTGATATCCCAAAGTGGGCATTGATGTGTGGACTTCTGTAATCCCAGGGAACAGAACGAACTATAGCTGGGCTGCAAAGCCAGGCGAACTGGCACCAACCAAAATTAAAAGCTCTCATCCGAGACTCCCTCAGTGCCAGCTGCTGACCAACTGGACCAGCTGAACTCAAACAGGATCCTTCCCGGAGCCTGACCTGCAGCCTGCCAGGTGCAAAGCCAGCACCCTGGATGGGAGGCTGACAAACTGGGGGCCTTTCCAAAAGCCTCCATCGTTAATCCTTGTTCCACCTCCATTGTGATTTACTACTTATTTGTCTTTCCTCTAAAAAGGAACCAGCCATAATGCAAATGTCCCTTGACGGTGCCCCAAAATAAATACAATGCAAAGCAACACTGTTATTAAATTGCAGCCAGTTGTTCTCCTGTGCTCCAAGCTTGAGGTCTGCTGTTAAAAGGAAGGTTAGCCAGTGTCAGGGAGGCGTTAAGGACCCACCCAGCACCAGCTCCAGACTTGATGAAATTAAGACAATTGAAACAAATTAGAAAGGGAATAACTTCCCACCAGGTGATTTCGTGGTGTTTAACGATTTGAAGTGCTGGCACATCGGAAATTCTCACTGCCAGGGAGTGGGCCATGCCTCACAGCTTGCCCACTATTTGATACTGGTTGATCTGTAACCCCAAAGGCACTCTCGAAACTTCCCCTCTCCCCCCTCCTCCCCAAGCCTGCAGCAGAGATGGAAAATAAATGAATACGAGAGTACGAACAATTTTTTTAAAATAATTATGGTTATTATGTATGCATTTCCAGTGGGAGAGTCTGGGAATTATTCCTAAAAGGCTGGAAAGAATTTCTTCTTTTGATCTCAATTCTGAGCCAGAGAAAATCAAATTAAGAAAGAAAAGCAACAGAGAATTCTCAGTGGGGAGGAAGGAGCAGGGTCTGGGCTGCTCACAGGGTCCTGGGGAAAAGAAAACGGAAAGAAAGGTCCCCAGACACCTTCGTGTCCTGGTGTTGGCAGCCTAGGAGGAGGGGCAGCTGGAGGAGCCAAACAAAAGCTGCGAGGAGAGTGAGGCTGTGTCCCCACATCTTCCTGCGAGCCTTCCTTCCCTTCCCTTGAGGGGCTGGAGAATGTTCCCCTAGTTCCTGTGGCTCTTCCCACCGCACACGTGGCCGCCAGCCTTCCTCCGATGGCCCTGACTTCCAGAGAAGCCCAATTCAGAGCAGCCACAACAGACCAGCCAGTGTGGGCGTGCGAGCAGTTCTTTAAAAAAAAATCCTGCCTTAGAGGACAGGGAGAAATGGTCCTGCCACTTCCCTAAATCTTCTGCGGTTGCTAAGCAGCCCGCCTCCACCCCTTTCCACTTCCCTCTGCTCTGTGCCTTTGTCTCTCTCCACCTTCCACCCCCACCCCAGCTCTTCCCTGCCTCCATGCCGGGCTTAGAAATCAGAGAACGAACAGTCCCTGAGTGTCTCCCAGCTCCAAGGGCCACGGGCCACAGCAGTGCCATGGCACACGACCTCCCTCCCTGTTCTGCAGATCGTGCTCTTATGGCCTGGCTGGAAAGACCACTGCTGGACCCTTCCCATCTTCCTTCCTCCCTGCATCCCTCCCTCCCTCCCTCGCTCTCTCTTTTTCTTTCTTTCTTTCCCTTTCTTTCTTTCTTTCTTTCTTTCTTTCTTTCTTTCTTTCTTTCTTTCTTTTTCTTCCTTCCTTCCTTCCTTCCTTCCTTCCTTCCTTTCTTTCTTTCTTCCTTTCTTTCTTCTTTCTCTTTCTTTCTTTCTCTTCTTTCCCTCCCCCCTTCCCTCCCTCCCTTCCTCCTTCCACAAATAATATCAAACACTTACCATGCGTCAGGATTCCTCACGGAGCTGAGTGGGGCGCAGGCACAAGCAGCTGGAAACCATGGGAAGCACTAGGAGTCTGTCAGCTGCCCCATGTGCAGCCTCATCCTCCCATCAGCAGTGGTGCTCTGGTACCTCTTCCCAGGGCTCCCTGAAAGCACCTGTTTACCCCTACACGTTGGTAAGGGCTGTAGGTTTTCCTGAGGATGTCACAGGAGCATCCAAAGAGGAGGCTGGCAGCCACTGCTCCAGACAGCCCTTGCACATTTCTCTTTTCTTGAAGACCTTCTCCACCCGGGTCCTCACTCTCTGATCCTTTTCTGACAGCCTGTCTCCCTCCTCCGACTTCTGCTCTCGTCCCCTCTCTCCCACATCATCCCTCCCCACCTTCCCTCTCCCCTTTCTGCTTTCTGTGCTGTGCAGTTTATTGCTCTTCTAGTTTTTGCCTTCAAAGTTGCAGGAAGTTTCACCCACTGCTTCCCATACTCGTAACACCACCACCCATCAGGAAAGGGCCATCCAATTTTCTGGACTCAGTCTGGTGTGTGTGTGTGTGTGTGTGTGTGTGTGTGTGTGTGCGCGTGTGTGCAAAACAGCACTCCAATATCATTTAGGGATTGATTAAAGTATAAAGAAAGACACACAAATGGTAACCCTCAATTTTTTTTTAACATCTTTATTGGAGTGTAATTGCTTTACAATGGTGTGTTAGTTTCTTCTTTATAACAAAGTGGAATAACCCTCAATTTTAATAAATCAATGGTTTCCTCTGATGGGAAGCTTGGGGGGTTATGATTTCAAGGAAAGGGTATACACGGAGGTGAGGGTAGAGGAGGGCTGCTCTAGGGTGACCCATCCTGGTTTGCCCAGGACTGAGGGGTCCCAGGATGCAGAACTTTCAGTGCTAAAACCAGAAAAATCTGGGCAGATGGGGACAACTTGGCCACTCTAGGCAGTGCTGTATCTGCAATGCTTTGTCTTTTAAGGTTGGCTGGTCAGTCCATGGGACTTTGTTATATTATCTCTGTACCTTTTTGTAGACTTAGAACATTTTATGTATTGTAAAAAGAGAGAGAGAGACAATCATCTCTCCTGAGAGATATGTATCTAGGAGCATCTAAGAGAGAGTCACTGATTATACGGGGAGATCAGAAAAGATTTGGAGGAGGTACTATTCGAGCGGAGGCTTGAAATAAACGTGAGAATTCCTCCTGCACTTATGGCTTATTTTGGAATTCTTTTCCAGCCTCTCTGAATACCCTGCTGAGTTGTAGGCTCCAGGAGAGCAGGGGTTGGATGTGATGGCTAATTTTATGTGTCAACTTGACTGGGCCATGGGGTGCCCAGTCATTCAGTCAAACACCATCCTGGGTGTGTCTGTGCCCATGTTTCTGGATGAGATTAACATTGGAATCAGGAGACTGAATAAAGCAGATTGCCCTCCTCAGAGTGTGTGTGTGTGGCAGGGAGGACGACGACTCATCCAATCCAGTGAAGAACTGAATAGAAAAGGGTTTAGTAAGAAAGAATTCTTTCGCTCTGCCTGAGCTGGGACATTGGTCTTCTGCCTTTGAACTTGGACTTGAACTTATGCCATTGGCTCTCCTGTGTCTCCAGCTTGCTGACTGTCGATCTTGGACATCTCAGCCTCCATAATTACATGAGCCAGTTCCTTATAATAAGTATCTATCTATCTATCTATCCTATTAGTTCTCTCCACTGCCAATTTGTAGTGGAGAACCCAGACTAATACACTGGGCCTTATTATCTTTCTATCCCCAGTACCTGGCTCGGATCCACCATACATAATAGATGCTCAATATATATCTGCTAAATGAAGATATATAGGAGTACAGATAGTGGAAACTGCGTGGAATGTCGAGCTGTGTAGGTACCTGGCTGGTTTGGTGAGCAGAGAGATTGGTGTGGCCACTATGCTGGGGGGTAGGGCTGAGGGGAGGGAGGAAATGGAGGGCTGAGCAGGAAAGCAGACAGAGGTCATGTCATCTAGTGCCCCTCCAAGCCTTTGCCTGGAGACTAGAGGAGGAAACTCAAGAGCATGCAGGTACCAGGCAGGTCATGTAATGAGGAAGGATACTGGCTGTAAGACAATAGGGAGTGGTGGAGACTGTTCCCCAAGGAACACCTGCCTAGAGAGGCATCGTGCTCAGTCCAGCCAACTGTGGTTATTCAGGAATAGGGCTCGGTGTCTCAAAAAAAAAGCTGGAAAAGCCAGCTTTTCGTGCAAAGCTTAATTTTTAAACAACTCAATGCTGACCAAGCAGAAACACATCTGGGGGCCTCCAGTCCATAGAGGGAGCAAAGCAGCGTTTTGAAGGCAGGCCTGTGACACAGCCCCATTTGAGTTGTATCAATAGATGGATGGCTTTGGCAGCAGAGTGGAGGGACAGGAGGAGGGCCGGTGGCTGTGGGTCGTAAGCTGCAACTCCCAGGAGCCCCTCGGAGAAGAAAAGGGCTTGGTGGCAGCCCTGGACCCTGACTTCTGGAAGGCCCTCATCTGGGGGGAGAATGGCCCAGCTGGATCCCAGAGCAATGACTGGGAGTGGGGAGAATGAACCATCACTTTTTCCTTGGTTCCTAAAACCATCCATCCCATTCCATCCTGGCCCGCTGTTGGCCAGGAAGACCACAGTTAATAAGGGTCAGTCATTGGACAGATGTGGTC
Organism: Aethalodelphis obliquidens; assembly: GCF_003676395.1. Classification (NCBI taxonomy): domain Eukaryota; kingdom Metazoa; phylum Chordata; class Mammalia; order Artiodactyla; family Delphinidae; genus Aethalodelphis; species Aethalodelphis obliquidens. The sequence continues at coordinate 1,938,031 of NW_020837962.1, read as the reverse complement.
CCAAAGGGCCATGGGAGAGCTACAGCGATGCAGCATTTTCCAGGCTAAGTTGTGACCCCAGGGAGTCACAGTGGGATAATTGCAGCTCAGCCGGAAGTGGAGCAAACAGGGCCTGTGCTCTGACATGCGTGGGCGCCGTTGGGGGCCACACTGGGCAGTGCACCACCCACTGGGTCCCACGGGGCCCTGCCACCCTGCTCCCCTTTCCTATCAGCCACAGACCTTGGGTAGCCCTGAGGCCCAACCCAAGCACAGAGACCACAGCCCTCCCCAAACCAACCAGCCAAGTCTCAGAACAATCAAAGGAATGGCCCCCTGCCATGTCTCTGCACTGGAACAGACACTTGGAGGCAAAAGCTTTGAGCCCAGAGCTCTGAGAATGCACTTCCCAGGTTCTGTTCAGTGGCTGGAATTACCTCCTTGGGACCAATTCCCCAGCAGCTCCTACGGTTGCTCCAGCACAACCAGCCAACCTGGTCAGCTCCCAGCACAGGTCCAGATCCCTTCTGCCCGCCTGGCCTCAGGCCCCCTTTTTTTTTTTTTTTTTTTTTGTGGTACGCGGGCCTCTCACTGCTGTGGCCTCTCCCGTTGCGGAGCACAGGCTCTGGACGCGCAGGCTCAGCGGCCATGGCTCACAGGCCCAGCCGCTCCGCGGCATGTGGGATCTTCCCGGACCGGGGCACGAACCCGTGTCCCCTGCATCGGCAGGCGGACTCTCAACCACTGCGCCACCAGGGAAGCCCCTCAGGCCCCCTTTCTGAGGCCTGGCTCTCCCCGCAGGTTCTGGGCTGCCCTGGCAGGGAGGGCTGAGATGCACTTGGATTTTACCTGCCAAGGGCCTGGACCAAGGCATCCAAACTTCTAGCCTCCAAGAGCCCACCTGGCTGTATGGGGGAAGATTCCAGACAGACACACACACACACACACACACACAGACACACACAGACACACACACACACACACACACACACAGGCACACACACACACACACACACACACACACACCATCATCCTTTCCCTTGGCCGCAGGGGGCTGGCCCTGCCCTGCGAGCCTCTGGGAATTGATGAACAACAGCTGGGAATACAAAAATGACCCATGGAGAATGACACAGCCAGCTTATTTATACATTTCTTCATTTTTAAGAGCAGTGAGGGGAGCTCTCTTCACAGGCCTTTTCAAAGTAGTGAGGAAGAGAGAAAGGAAGCCTGGCTCTCAAAGTTAATTCCACTCAGCGAGTTTTGACCGATGGCCGATCACACACCCTGAAAAGGAGTGAAGGATGGAACAGACGGGAGGGGAGTGGGGTCCAGACAAGAGCCTCATGCAGCGCAGGCGGGGCATCTGGGCAACTTGTGCGGGCTTATGTGTTCACTCTGCACCAGTTTTGAGGAGTAGGTGGTATTTTTCCCATTTGGCAGATGGGGAAGCAAAGCTCAGAGAGGCCAAGCAATTTGCACAAGGTCAGGACCCTAATGACGGCAGAGTGGACATTCAAGCCAGGGGCTGACTGGCCACAAAGCTCCAGTTCTTTGCTGCAGAAATGCCAGCCAGGATGCTCCAGAGGTGGTACCCTGTTTGATTCCATTCAAAATACGTCTCCTGGGTGTGGGGAACCCACAGAGGCCCAGCTCTCTTCGGTCTGGCCCTGTACTCACCCAGTCCGGGGCTCCTGAGGCCAGCCTCCCACCTACCTGCATCAGACACACATGGCCAACTTCCAAAATGTTAGCGAATGTCTATGTGTTTACAAAGCATTTACGTAAACAAAAAATGTATATGAAATAATATCAGGAACACCCAATCGCCAAGCTTAAGAAATCAATGTTACAAATATAGTAGAAGCACCCTGCATTCTCCCTCATCCACTAACCATCCCCTCCTTGGCTTGTAACTACCATCCCTAATTTGTGTGTTTCTCATCCACATGCATATCTTTATGTTTTCACCGCATTTGTACTTGTTCCTAAAAAAGTGTTGTTGTTCCTAAAAAAGAGTGTTGTTAGCACGTTTCTAATTTTAGAAATAAATGCTACCATGTTATATGTATCCATCTGCAACTTGCTTTTTGTAAACAGCTTTATCGATGCCATACAACTCACTCATTTATGATGTACAATTCAATGTATCTGTGTACAAATGTTTAGTGTATTCACAAGCTGTGTGTCCATCACCACAGTCAATTTTAGAACATTTTCATTACCTCACAACAAAACACTGCCACCCCCTTAACCATTACGCCCCTTCCCCGCCCCCCTCAGACCTTGGCAACCACTAAGCTCCTTTCTGTCTCTATAGATTTGCCCTTTCTGGACATTCCACATATGGAATTCCGTAAATGGAATCCCTGGCCTTTTGTGTCTGACTTCTTTCCCTTAGCCTAATGATGTCAAAGTTCATCCACATTGTAGCATGCATCAGTGCTTCATTGTTGACAAATATTCCATTATATGGATATACTATATTTTATTTATTCATCTATCAGAGAATGGACATTTGGGTGGTTTCCACCATTTGGGTGACTATTATGAATAATGTTGCTGTGAACATTCATGTATAAATTTTTGTGTGGACATGTTTTCATTTCTCTTCTGTATATCTAGGAGTGGAATTGCTGAGTCATGTGGTAACTCTATGACTAACTTTTGGAGAAACTGCCAGACTTTTCAGAAAGTGGCTGAACCACCTTGCATTCCCCACCAGCAATGTATGAGGGTTCCAATTTCTCTATGTCCTCACCAAAACTGGTTTTTGTCTGCCTTTTTTTATTATAGTCATCCTAGTGGGTGTGAAGTGGTATCTCATTGTACTTTTGATTTGCATTTCCCTGGTAGCTAATGATGTTGTGCATCTTCTCATGTGTTTATTGGCCATTTGTTTACCTTCTTTGGAGAAATGTCTATTCAGATCTTTTGCTCATTTTGTAATTGGGCTGTCTTTTAATTATTAGGTTGTAATACTTCTTTATATACTCTAGATACAAGGTCCCTTATTAGGTATATGAGTTGCAAAAATTTTCTCCCATTCTGTGGCTTGTCTGCACTTTCTTGTTGTTGTCTTTGAAACACAAAATTTTTCATTTTGACAAAGTCCAATTTATCAACTTTTTCTTTGGTTGCACGTGCTTTGGTTGTTATATCTGAGAATCCATTGCCTACTCCAAGGTCATGAAGATTTGCCCTATGTTTTCTCTAAGAGTTTTGTAGTTTTAGCTCTTATATTTAGGTCTTTGATCCATTTTGAATTAGTCCTTGTTTATGATGTGAGTTAAGGGTCCAACTTCATTCTATTGCATGTGACTATCCAGCTGTCTCACCACCATTTGAATTGTCTTGGCTCCCTTGTAAAAAATCAATTGACTACGAACGTGAGGGTTTATTTCTGGACTCAAAATTCTATTCTGTTGGTCTCTTTGTCTATTCTTATACCAGCTTTGTAGCTTTCTGTAGCTTTCTGTACAGCTTTCTGTAATAAGTTTTTAAATCAGGAAGTGTGAGTCTTCCAACTTTGTTCTTTTTTTTGAGATTGTTTTTACCATTCTCGGTCCCTTGAATTCCCATATGCATTTAAGGATCAGCTTGTCAGTTTCTGCAAGGAAGTTAGCTGGTATGTTGATAGGGATTGCATTGAATCTATAGGTCAATTTGAGGAGTATTGCCATCCTGACAGTATTAAATCTTGCAATCTAGAACATGGGATGTCTTTCCATTTATTTAGGTCTTTAATTTCTTTCAACAGTATTTTGTAGTTTTTCAGTTCAAAAGTCTTATGCTTCTTTGGTTAAATTTATTCCTAAGTATTTATGCTTTTTTATGCTATTGTAAATAAAACTATTTTCTTAATTTCATTCTCAATTGTCTCATTGTCAATATATAGAAGAAATATAACGACTTTTAGTATATTGATCTTTTATCCTGCAACCCTGCTGAAATCATTTAGTAATTTTAATAGTTTTTTTTGGATGGATTCCTTAGGATCTTCTATGCACAAGGTTATGTCATCTGCAAATAAAGATAGTTTTACTTCTCCCTTTCCAATCTGTATGCCTTTTTTTTTTTTTTTGACGGTACGTGGGCCTCTCACTGTTGTGGCCTCTCCCACTGCGGAGCACAGGCTCCGGACGTGCAGGCCCAGCGGCCATGGCTCACGGGCACAGCTGCTCCGCGGCATGTGGGATCCTTCCAGACCGGGGCACGAACCCATGTCCCCTGCATTGGCAGGCGGACTCTAAACCACTGTGCCACCAGGGAAGCCCTTTTTTTTTTCCCCCTGAATAATCATCCTGGCTAGAATTTCCAGTACAATGTTGAACAGAAGTAGCAAGAGCAAGAAGTCTTGTCTTGTTCTTGATCTTAGGGGGAAGGATTCAGCCTTTCACCATTAAGTATGATGTTAGCTCTGAGTTTTTCCACAGATGCCCTTTATCTGGCTAAGGAAGTTCCCTTCAATTTCTAGTTTGTTGAGTGTTTTTATTGTGAAGCATGAGATTTGCTTTTTCCTCTCAACATTGTATGTGAGATTTGTTCATGTGTCACTATAGTTTGAAACGTCTACTTTTACTAAAGATTTTATAGGGGAGATAGAGGTAAAGGTTAAGTCACATATCTCCTTTTTTAAAAAATTTATTTATTTTTGGCTGCATTGGGTCTTCGTTGCTGCGTGCGGGCTTTCTCTACTTGTGGCGAGTGGGAGCTACTCTTTGTTGTGGTGCATGGGCTTCTCATCACGGTGGCTTCTCTTGTTACAGAGCACGGGCTCTAGGCGTGCGGGCTTCAGTAGCTGTGGTGTGCAGGCTCAGTAGTTGTGGCTTGCAGACTCTAGAGCACAGGCTCAGTAGTTGTGATGCACGGGCTTAGTTGCCCCGTGGGATGTGGGATCTTCCCGGACCAGGGCTCGAACCCGTGTCCCCTGCATTGGCAGGCGGATTCTTAACCACTGCGCCACCAGGGAAGCCCATCATTTATCTCCTTTAATTAAGTCTTCCTTATCTCTCTCACACCACTCCCCAAGCACCCCTGCCACACTCTCCCCACAGGCAACTCTCTCCTCTCTCATCTACTTGCTCACCAAAGGGCTTTCAGCAATACAAGAATTCTCCTCTTTCTCATCCATCTGGGGACAAGTATAGGAAATGTGGGTGTTCCATAAAAGAACCCCTTCACTCTGCCTGATGATAGAAAAATAAATCATCAGACGCTTCCTGAAGGAGGATGCTTTTGAACCTAGATTAGAAGGATGGGTAGGATGTTGCCAGGGAAGGGAGGAATAGGTTTGAGCAAAGTTGTCCCAGGTTGTGCCCTGCCATTAAATGAAACTAAATGTTGCCCCTAACAAGGGCCAGGTAGTTTAGGCTCGATTTTTATCACAAGGATCTTCTACTCATATGATAATTGCATGGATTAGGTCTATAGACTCACTATGATTTCCGGTCTCTAGAGTTGCCCTATCCAATATGGTACCCACTAGCCACGTGTGACTATTTAAATGTAAGTTAATTAAAATAAAATAACATTAAAAATTCAGTTCCTCATTTGTACTAGATCCATTTCAAGTGATCAATAGCCACATGGAGTTCGTGGTTAGCAGAATGGACAGCACAGATATGGGACATTTCCATCAACATTTCAAAAAGGTCTGTTGGACACATTGCTCTAGTTCTGGAGGGAGGGAAGATGGAATTAAAGAAGATGGCTGAGGAGCTTCAGCCAGACATGTGAGCCCTAGGTGTTAGGTAAAGGCAGCCAGGCTTGGAGGTTAGTAGGCTCGGTGCCCGTTCTGGCTCTGCCACTCCTAATTCTTGGGAAAAATCACTTCCCCTCTCTGGTTTTCTCATTGCCAAGAAAATGAAATTGTTGGGCAATGTAATCCTAAGAGCCCATCCAGTGATTTATAGATTCTGTGGTTGTTCAGCCAGAAAGGGATATATTAAGCTGTTTCTTCCAGATGTGAAGAAAAGGGCCTTGGACTCAGAGAGAAAGCAGCTGGTTCTGGCGCTACCCAGCTGGACCATTGTGGGCAAGTCATTTAACCTCTCTGAACCCCATTTCTGCAACTGTGATCAGGGGATTATTGGGAGGATGACCTGAGAGGATGAAAAGGAAAGCACTTAGAGAAAAGACCAGGGATAATTGGATGCCACTAGGTCAGATGAAGTAGGAAAATTCCTGTGAACAAAGCTCAGTGAATTTACCTGCTGCGTGATTCCTTCAGTGCTTATGTGCACTGTGAATCTCTAAGTGTTTCCCAGATTGATATGACTGCAGAATTCCATTTTGTTTTTTTAATTCTCTCAAGAAATGCCCACAGGCATTAGTTATGATTACACAGAACACACTTGGGAATCGCCATTCGCAGGGATGGAGCGCTTTCTGGGGCCGCAGCTTATATTGATGGCCATCACCCATAGCGGTCCCTGAACAGCGTATGACCTAAGGAAGAATGTGAAAGATCAGGGTTGGATGACATCACAGAGATTGCTTAGAGTGGGGGTAGCCACAAGAGAAAACCAGAGAAGCGAGAGAAGAGGGCAGATCTTGGGAAGGTGCAGAGCAGCACGGAGAAGCTATGGTGACTGAATGCAGATGCAAACGACAAGCCAGGCACTGACCTTGACATTTTCATAGGCATCATCTCCCATCCTCAGAGCAACTCTGAGAGGCCGGTGGTGTCATGTCCATTTCATAGATGAGGAAACGGAAGCTCAGAGACACATTTCAACATGTAGTAAGTAGGTGATAGAGCTGGAATTTACACCCAGGGCTGCCTGAGCCAAAGCCCCATACCCTAACCCTTCTGCCTTGGAGTCTAAAATGTAGCAACCCTGGAACATCAATCCTGTAGGGGATGGGTGGGGGGCGCGCAATCTGCCTGAGGTTTCTAAACCCAGTACTGTCATCATCTGGCTTTGTCCTTATATCTGAGTGAGCTCTTTTAAATGGAATGAGCTTCATCCATTATCCTCCCCCAGCCTCCCCAGCCTTCAAAGATGATTCAAGAGGCCCCAAAAGCAGAGCTAAAATCAGCCTTTCATCCTTTCCACCTCCCACTAACTCCCCCCGGAATCGCCAGCACTTAAGAGGCCAGTGTGAATCCTGAGATTTCAGGAACTGTTTTTGAGGGACCAACACCCATATCCAGGGCCCTCTAAGTGAAGCCCAGAGGCACGGGCTGGTAGGTGGGAGGCTGGGCTCTCAGCAAGGATGAGGAAGCAGGGCGTGGAGCAGCAGTTGCATGAATGGGGGATACCTATTGGTGGATTGTGCAGTCTCCAAACCTTGGGGACTGGATACAGATCAACTGTGATCAAAAGCAGTTGCACCAATTTGTTTTTTCACAGATCTCATGTCCTAAGGGCACTGAACTTTTGCCTGTGTGGTGATCAAGCCAGAACAGCAAACAGAAACCCTCATGTCATGTCACCAGCACTTTGGCATTCAAAAATAGAATGGCAGGTTGGGGGGGCCTTACAAAGAGAAAAGAGGGAAAACCATTGTAAATACTGTGTCCTTGTGACCGTTTTGGCTGAACTTGAAAACAGGCCTCTTCATTTGCAGTTAATTAGGTTAACTCAGCTGAGGTTACAGATGGAATCCCTTTGCTCTGGTAACAACCAACGTTGGCTGGACATGTGTTGTAATCTTGCCTTTAAATACAACCACATGTATAACATATTTTGTTTTCTCTTGGCCATTGGACTGGAAAACTATTAAGACAACATCTGCTTTGCTTTCCGATTGAATCAGGGGCAAAGAGCAGGCCTCTCTAGTGTCCTTGAGATTATGCCTGGGATATCAAGTTACAGCCGCTAACCACTTTCCCACTCCTCAAGAATCCGATCCTGAACGTGAGTTTTCTACCGGAAACTCAGCTTTCACTCAGTCAAGGACCAAAGTGCCTTCCGACCTTGGTTTCAGTATGTGAAGTCCACCCTGGTACATCCCATGCCTCTCCAATTTGCTTGCAACACTTGTTGTTTTTTAATTTTTTGTTTGTTTAGGGATACTCAATCCAATTTGAAATTATTTTATTTTCCGTGTTCCGTGTTCTCGTTTGTCTCCCCCATGAGGATTTCCCCAGCCCTATGTCTCTTCCTCACACATACCCATTCCTCTGTGGCCAAGAACACTTAGCAGACAGCTCGATAAATATTTGTTCAATAAATCATGGTGTTCCGAATCCGGGTGGCGAATGAAGTAAGAGTGAACCATTTGGTGAGGAAGCCGTTGCCTTCGCAATCATTGCAGTCCCTCTGATAACATCAAGAATCCAAGTTTCGTGTTAATGCATCTCTAACATCTGTGTTACACTTGTTATCCCCTCCCCACCTGCCTTACCACCCAGCCCCACCCCCCACTTTACTCTCCCCCCTCTTTTTTTTGAACAGAAAAAACATCTCTGGGCTCAGAGCTAAGTACAGTTACCAAGACCAGCTAGGATTTGATAACACTGTTTGGTTTTCTGAATGTTTCATTTTTTTTTCAAATAACAGTCATGGCTCTCCATTTATGGTAGGGATAGAAAGTTTCCTTTTAAAAGAAATTTAAGTTCAGGTGTATTGTTTTAGAGAAAAATTGTAAAAGTGCAGGTGGAATGAAACCAAAGTTTTGAAGGTGGTACCTGCGTGATTGATGTTTGGGAATGAATAAGCAGGCGCATGTCTGAACGCAGCCTGTGTGCACGTTCATCCCTGGGAATAGCCACGTCGAGTTCTGTTTGGCCAGTGCCTTGTGAAAGGCAGTTCAGTGAAGAGCACTTTATTTTCCTCTCTTCCACAATAATTTAGCTCTGTGCTGTTAAATCCCACCTCCTAATCTCCTCCCCTTCTTTTTTCCCCAATGCTGTCTTTATTATTGAGAAAGAGACCAGGAAAGGTAGGGGACTTGGGACAACATTAGGCCTTGATGGGGGATAACACTCGCCCCGCAGAACACTGGGAGGAAATACCTAGAGCTATAATCTTAGCTGAATCCTGAATTGCAGACAAATCGTGCCCTATTCTGGAAGGAAGGTCGCCATCATTCATCAGGTTCTGAATGTGCCCTAAGAAGGTCTCAGAAGGTCCTAGAGGTTCCACCAGGAATGAATCGTTGCTGTGGAGTTCTGACCCTTGGTTTTCTGCCACACACAGCTGGTCAGTTAATAATGCAGCAAGTTAATAATTAAAATGGGGGCTATGTGATCCTTAAAGATGCACACTTGTTCGTTCCTGTCTTCCCTTGAAGATTGCTGTTGCCATCAAAATCGGCTGGCTTCTCCCAGAGGGCTCTGTGCTTACCTGTGTCATAAGTACAGGGAACAGTAGGGTGTGCTTCTTTGTGCCCACACCAGACTTTGAGCTTATGCATACAGGGACCAAGTCTGTCTGGTTCACCTTCTGCCTTCAGAAACATTCATGTTTAAATTAGCCTGTCATCCTGCCTCTCCCCTATCCTATTTTCCCCATATCTCTTGTTAGCAACCAGGATCAGAGTGGGTAGACCCACTGGTCTGGTTATAAGCCAGGAGGCAAGAAATCTGGGGTGACTGTGTGACTTAAGCAAGTTACTTAACTTCTCTGGCTCATAGGAGTGTTGTTAAATGTAGATCAAATAAAGGAACAGATGTAAGAGCTCTGTGGAAAATTAGAAGAGTTATAAGGTGTAAAAGATCTATTCAGAGAGCAGGAGTCCAGTCACCCTCATGAGGAATAACTACTAGAAGCCCCTGGATTAAGGCTCTTCCCATCCAGAAATAAGATGTGAAACTGGGACTTCCCTGATGGCGCAGTTGTTAAGAATCCACCTGCCGGGCTTCCCTGGTGGTGCAGTGGTTGAGAGTCCGCCTGCCGATGCAGGGGACACGGGTTCGTGCGCCGGTCCGGGAAGATCCCACATGCCGCAGAGCGGCTGGGCCCGTGAGCCATGGCCGCTGAGCCTGCGCGTCCGGAGCCTGTGCTCCACAACGGGAGAGGCCACAACAGTGAGAGGCCCGCGTACCGCAAAAAAAAAAAAAAAAAAAAAAAGAATCCACCTGCCAATGCAGGCGACACAGGTTCATTCCACATGCCACGGAGCAACTAAGCCCGTGCACCACAACTACTGAGCCTGCGCTCTAGAGCCTGCGAGCCATTACTGAGCCCTCGTGCCACAACTACTGAAGCCCATGTGCCTAGAGCCCGTGCTCCGCAACAAGAGAAGCCACCGCAATGAAAACCCCACGCACCGCAACAAAGAGTGGCCCCCGCTCGCCACAACTAGAGAAAGCCCGCGCACAGCAACAAAGACCCAACGCAGCCAAAAATAAATAAATTTATTTAAAAAAAAAAAAGACGTGAAACTTGCAGTGTTTGCAGCATTTTTAAGCATGATTTTGTTTTTTTTTAAAGATGGGTCCCGCTTACATTTTTCAAAGCATAGTAAATACCCTCTGTCAGTAACTGTCCATGGTGGGTGTGTGTGGTTGTTTTAACAACTCCTTTTATATGTGTAAACCACCTGGCTCCATTTCCAGTCCAAGTGAATGATATGGTATTGATTGGTTCCAGATATGGTCATGTGACTCAGAATTGGCCAATTAGATCATCACATTCCCCCCTCAAACTATGTCATTTAGTTTGGGCCAATGAGATGCAAGCTTTTTACAAGAATTTCTGAGATGCCACCATGTTCCTTTCACATAGATCAAAACCTAGCTTTATATGGAGCTGAAGCTGCTGCAGACCTCATGTCAGCAGGAAGAGGGAATTTGTCTGAGGATGACCAGCTAGAAACGGAAAAAGAGATAGAGAGACGGAGTTGTCATTTTATTACTTGAGTCCTTAAATCCAACCGTTTCTGAATCATTGAGCTTTTTAATGATGTGAGATATAAGTTGTATCGTTTTATTCTGAAGGCACTTTGGCATGAGTTTTGTGTCACTTGCAACCATAACAGAGTCCTGACTGACTACACTATTCATAACGTCCTTGTCAAGAGCTGTTCCTCTCTTAATGTTGACTGTTTCCAACCTGTGGCCTCAAGTCCCATCTAAACCAACTGACCCACTGAAATTATTTTTTTAAATTTATTTTATTGAAGTATAGTTGATTTACAATGTTGCATTAGTTTCTGGTGTATAGCAAATTGATATATATATATATTCTTTTTCATATTCATTTCTATTATGGTTTATTACAGGATATTGAGAATAGTTTCCTGTGCTATACAGTAGGACCTCGTTGTCAATCCATTCTCTATGTAATAGTTTGCATCTGCTAATCCCAAACTCCCACTCCATCCCTCCGCCTCCCCTCTCCCCCTTGGCAACCACAAGTCTGTTCTCTAAGTCTGTGAGTCTGTTTCTGTTTCACAGCTAAGTTCATTTGTGTCATATTTTAGATTCCACATATAAGTGATATCATATGATATTTGTCTTTCTCTTTCTGATTCACTTCACTTAGTATGATAATCTCTGGTTGCATCCATGTTGCTGCAAATGGCATTATTTCATTCTTTTTATGGTTAAGAAGTATTCCATTTTATATATACATCATATCTTCTTTATCCATTCATCTGTCAATGGACATTTAGGTTGCTTCCATGTCTTGGCTATTATAAATAGTGCTGTTATGAACATAGGGGTCCATGTACCTTTTTGAATGATAGTTTTGTCCAGATATATGCCCAGGGGTGACCCGCTGAAATTATTCATCTTGATTTACATTTGTTTCTTGCATCAGTTTAGCACCACACATATGGTGAGAACCATCTATCACATTTATTCAGCACTTTCCAGTTTCCAAAGGGTTTTTGCTGGTGCTGTGTCATATAACCATGTATTATCCACTTTATAGATGAGGAAACCGAGGATCAGAGAACTGAAGTGACTTTTGTGCCCTAGGCCATACAGTTAGCAGGCTGTGTGTGGTCTCCAGCCCGGGGCTTCCTGTTCTCAACAGTATGTTCTTTTGTACATACCAGTGGCAGATGATTTAAGGGTCTGAGGAGATGTGGGTAACATGCTAACTTCATGAACAAGGTAAGTACTCTATTCATGATCCTCCTTACATGTCCCCACAGCCCTAATTTTCTGTTTGCAGTAGCAGGTGCCCAATAAGCTCCCGATAGCGTCAGGAATACCAAAGCAAACCTAAGGCTTGTTTGCCCCCAAGCTGAAGATACTTCCATCTCAGACTTTGGCAAAATTGGCATCCTCAGCTGTTATGTTCTCTTTGCCATGTCAGACTATTTTTCACCCCTGTGCATAGGCTCCTTTTCTGCTTCCTTTCCTACCTTTTCCCTCTACTTACTTAATCATCCTTCCTGTATTTGTCAGAGCTCTTGGTTGCAAACAACAGAATTCATTTTAGCTACTTTGAAAAGAAAGGGAACTCACGTAATCTCCGGCAGGACCAGATAATCGAGCTTGGAGTGTACCCACGTCTTATTTGAAAGGGTCTAGGTAAGTGAGTTTCTGGCTTCCACCTTTAGGGGAAGAGACCCTTAAGTCGGAAAATTTCCCTAGGCATTGTATGTAAGAGGTGCAGCCAAAAGCACAAGAAACTGTACATTAAACTTCCTAATTCTGCTAAGATGTCACTACTACCACTAACTCACCCATGACACCTACTCAGAGTTAGGTGCTACCTCTGTGTTCTCATGGGACCTGTGTCTACAGCTATGATGACACTTAGTTCTCATTTGTGTACTTGTCCCCCAAGTTGAGGGTGTTCTTTCTCCATTCACAAGGCCATGCAGTTCACTCTGACTGAATTGCTCTTCAAATCCTAACCACCATCCTTCTACCTTTTCATCTAATAACTTTGAATTCTTCATGTCTCACCTCAAAGACAGTATCCTAGAAAAGCAAACACTGATTTCTATCCTGAGTTATACACCACCTTAGTCCGTTCAAGCAACTATAACAAAAATACCATAGACTGTGCAGCTTAAACAACAGAAATTTCCTTCTCACCATTCTGGAGGCTAGGAAGTCCAAGATCAAGGTGCCATCAGATTTGGTGTCTGGTGAGGGCCCACTTCGTGATTCATGGACAGCTGCCTTCTCACTGTGTCCTCACATAGTGGAAGTGGGTGAGGGAGCTCCCCACCCACTTTTATAAGGGCACTAATCCCATTCATGGGGGCTTCACCCTCATGACCTAATCACCTCCCCAGAGCTCCACCTCCAAATACCACTACATTGGGGTGAGTTTCCAACATATGAATTTTGAGGAGGACACAAACATTCAGTCCAAAGCATGCATTCATAGTATCTTGTCCCTTTAAATTCACCCACTACTCTTCATAGTTTATGTGTTGTAAAAATTGTCTTCCCTACCAGGCTCTCGATTCCATGAGGACAGAGAAGCCCATGTGTTTTGACTACCCTCGGTCCCTAGCCCAGTGCAGGTACTCTGTAAATAGCTTGGATAGAGGAATGAATTGAGTGGATGTATTCATCCTAGACTGAAGTCAGGATGTACTTCAGAAGGTTTCTGTCCCAACAAGAGATGATCACACAGTCCTTTCCTGTTAGAAGTGGTGCTAGGATACCATTGAGATCAAATGAATCTGATGATTATGCCAGAAGAACAGAACATGTGTGAGGGTGACAGGGAGGCTGTTTTTCTTGGAGAATGCAAAGAGGCAGCTACCATTTCCCAGTCTTGGAAAGAAGCAGAAGCTGGATGGTTGTGTAAGCGACATATGCTAGCAGATCCTCTGAGCGCACTGACCCCAGTTCTCTCAGCATGAGGGGGCTGCTGGCAGGAGCCCCATGGGAGAGCAGGACAGGGTGGGCAGGTGGGAAAAGCTGTCCAGCTTTACTCCTGAGGAGGGGGTGGGCAGAGAATAGGAGGGAAGCTCCACCCCCTTTGTGAAACCCTGTTTTGGTTCAGCTCAACCAGCCTTCTTGGGGTGCTCAAGCTTGAGAGCCAAGGATGGCCATTTTCCTTGCTTTGTGAGAACCATAAATCCCTCAGTCTCTCCCTCCACTCTGGCCCCCTTCCTCAGCAGACAAAACGCCCAGGTCTCCTTTATCTTAAGAATCTTTCCTTACCCCTGCTTTCTCTTCAAGTTACTCTCCCCACTCTCTCTCCCTCCACTGCCAATATTCTAGGAAGGGCCCATACCCACCATCTACAGCTGACTCTCTCTTTGACCCATGACCATCCAGCTTCTGCACCTTAGTCTATGGAACTGGCTTCTCTGGCCCAAAGTTATACACGGTCCTAAATCAGCCACTCCTCACCTTTTGAATCTCTTTGGGAACTTAATGAAAGCTGTGGACTTCCTTTCCAGTGAAAACACACTCTTGTATCCACATACAAATTTGTAAATAATTTCAGGAGTCCATGTGCCTTCTTAACCCCACCCTTAATCCCCAGGATAATAACCTGTTCTCGAGTGTGGAATCCAGAGGTCTTTTCTTAACCAGCTTTGGGGATGAAGAACCCAGGTTCCAGAGTCAGACTGCTTGTTATAAATCCCGGCTCCACCCTTCCTGGCTACATGAACATGAGCCTCTCTGAGCCTCTGTTTCCCCAGTGATTAAAAAGGGGATGATAATATCTAACTTTACAGGGTTGTGAGAAAGATTAAATGAGTTCATTCAAGTCAAACATTTAAAACAGTACATGGCATATATTAAATATTCTCCTGTTCATCATCATCATGTTAGGTTCATTATGTATTATTCTCACTGACCTCATTAATTCTAGATCCAACATGGTTCCATGTCTGACTCATAGATATGTCTTGTGGGCTAAACATTATTCTAAAAAAAAATGAATTCATTGACAAAATTTAGAAATTAAGAGTTCACACAAAAATCTGACTCTTTGGCTTCTCTTGGAAAATCGGATCTGACCATCCCCGGTCCACATTTCCATCTGACATCATGGGCTGGGGCTGAGTAGCTAGAGTAGTTCTCCAGTTTTCCACAATCCCCATCCATCCTCTGCACTGAAACCAGGAATCCCTAGCCCAGGATAATTTCACATACTTAGTCATATTCCTTTCAGTCAAAAAAATCATCCTTGTACCCGGGAAAATGAAAGCTAGACCAAGGAAGCTGTATATTTTTTAAAAGAAAACGTAAATTAATCTGCGTAAGTAAAGACTATGATTATGAGTTTTATGCTATAAACACCCTCACTCACTTACTGAACTGTTCGGCCCTGCAGGCGTTTGAGTTTTCCATCTCTGGCTCTGTGAGATGTCTACCCATCGGCCACTGCTTGCTTCTTTCTCACATTCTCTCCCCCACCAGCTTCCTTGTCACTGCTCCCAAAGCACTTCTTTCTCATCTCATTCCTCTTGGGTGGGAATGACATGGGTTTTAGAGCAGAATAAACCCAGGTTCAATCCTAAGTGCTTCTGAGCTTCAGTTTTGTGTCTGTGAAAAGGGTACAGGGTTGCCTTGCCTTATAGGGTTGTTTGAAAATTAAACCAGAGAGTAAACATCCAGCCCTTTGCACAATGCCTGGCAAATAATGCTAGTTCCTTTCCTCCGGTTAAATGAGGATGATGCTCAAGGTTCTGTCCTCTGACCTTTTCCCTCACTATCCTGCCCTCTTGTTTTAGCAATTACTCAACTATATGAGGAAGTGACTGTGAACTGCACAAATATAGCCCACTCAACCCAAACTAAATGTATCCCCCACTCAACTTCCCTTAGCTAGATCCAAAAAATACCCACGGAAACTCCAGTGCCCCCCAACACAAGAGGAAGTGAGATGGATGAGGCAGAGGGAAGTCAAGTGGAAAGAAATATTGGTCTTAATTGATTAAGGTGACACTACCATATTCCTGCAAATTTTACAGAAATGTACAATCATGTGAGCTCCTTGCTAGGGCCTTGGAAGTTCCCATGCAAGTGATAAACCCTGAAGCTTAACCTTAACAAGCTTCACTCTTCACTCTGGCCAAACTAGATTGACACCCATTGCTGAGACTTTGCTTGTGTTAGTTCACCTTTCTGTGGACCAAATCCTGTCTAAGTCAAACACCATGAAAGCATCCCTGTCCTTTCCAGTTAGTTCTCTTCCATCCTCCTCTATACTCTTATAGAATCTCATCCTTTATGTCTTTTATTGTGTATGGCAGACATTACCTTGAATTTTAGTTTTCCATTCATTCAGCAAATATTTGCTGAATGCCCATAATGTTTCAGCCATTGTTTGGGCACTGGGGATACCTCAAAAGAGACCAAGTCTTAGCATTCTTGGAGCTTATAGCTGGTTGGGGTGGGAATTATAAGCACCTTAAAATTCAAAGAAGATCATTTCAGAGATGCCATGGAGAAAATCAGAGTGACTAGAGGAAGGGGATGCTGCTTTAACTGGATGGTGTGGAAGGCCGTTTTTGTTTGTTTGTTTGTTTTTTGTGGTACGTGGGCCTCTCACTGTTGTGGCCTCTCCCGTTGCGGAGCACAGGCTCCAGACGCGCAGGCTCAGCGGCCATGGCTCACGGGCCCAGCCGCTCCGCAGCATGTGGGATCCTCCCGGACCGGGGCACGAACCCGTGTCCCCTGCATCGGCAGGCGGACTCTCAACCACTGTGCCACCAGGGAAGCCCTGGAAGGCCTTTTTGATGATCTGGCCCTAGGTGATGAAAGGAAGCCGGGCCCAAGAAGAGCTGAGGGAAAGGCATTCTCAGCACAGGGAAGAGCAGGTGCCAAGGTAATAAGGCAGGAAACTGCAAGACCATGGTGACTCCAGATAAATTATTGTGCGCGACTCCCCTTCCTGTTTCTAATGTACCCTTAGTCTCTGCATGCTGTTCGGGACTCACTTATGTCTCCTACCTAGATCTTTCACTTTAGAGCAGTATCTTTTTCTGTTTGGAATTTCTGGTCTCTGCATCAAAACATGCCTGTTTCATGTTCCTGAGCAGGAAAAGCCTCTGGTTGCATGTTAATGAGTGATAGATTACTAATGTATTACTTCGTCTCAGATAGTGTCTGTGATTCTCAACAAGACTTTTGAAGGAAAACAAATGCCTTAATTTCAAGACGTGCCTCTGACAGCAGGAATATCAGTCAGTGTGGCAGGTCCATAGAAGAGATATTTTTAGACCGAGTTAGTGCTCAGGCCCTGCAAATTGCCTAAGGTGTGGTGACACCAACACTGGGTATATTCGTTTTCTATTGCTGCTCTAACACATTACCATACCTTTAGTTACTTAAAACAATATCTATGTATTATACGACAGTTCTGTAGATCAGAAGTCCAAGTATCCCCAGGATAATAACCTGTTCTCGAGCGTGGAATCCAGAGGTCTTTTCTTAACCAGCTTTGGGGATGAAGAACCCAGCTTTGGGGATGAAGAACCCAGAGTGGTTCGATGAGTCTTTTTCTTAGAGTCTCACCAAAGTTTTGGCAGGACTGCATTCCTGTCTGGAAGCTCTGGGTATGAATCAATTCCAATTCATTCAGGTTGCTGGCTGAATTCGGTTCCCTATGGTTGTAGGACTGAGGTATCTGCTTCCAGCTGGGGGCTGGTCTTTGCACCTAGACGCTGCCCATATTTCTTCTCATGCTCTCCAGGTGTCCCTGTGCCAGCAACAGTGGGATGGCTCTCTCTCATGCTTTGACTCTCTCTGACTTCTTCTGCCATATCTCTCTGCCTCCAGCCAGACAAAGATCTCTGCTTCTAGGGACTTTTTAAAATCACATAATTAGATTGAGCCCATCAGGAAAATCCAGGATACTCTCTCTATTTTAAGATCTATAACCTTAATCACAGCTGCAAAGTCCCTTTTGCCATGTAATGTAACTCTTCACAGTTTCCAGGGATTATGGTGTGGACATCTTTGAGAGGCCGTTCTGCCCACCACAATGGGCAAGGAGACAGAGTAATGGAATTTGCACTCTTGCTCTGCCATTGACTGTAACTATGAGTGAACCTGTTAATCCCCTAAATTCCAACTTCTACCTCTGTAGAGGAGGGATGAGAGCCAAGGCTTAACAATCCTATCATCATCCCATTTTACAGTTTCAGTTTAAATAAAACATGCACAAAATCACTTCATCAATTCAGCATACATACGAGTCATTGTTATTTTTATTGTTCTTATGTCACATGGTATAATTGCTGTAATTGCTCTTATGTTGTCTGGTGGCCCCTCTGCCACCTCCAGTAATTCTCCAGCAGGAAGGGGCAGCTTTGGCAGAGTTGGTTAACAATCTGGGCTCTGGAGCCATATTGCTTGTGCTTAAGTCCTTGTCCCTCTGTTTACTGTGTGACCCTGGGCAGGTTTTTAAGCTGCATGCTTCAGTTCCACCATCTGTAAAATGGAGAGAGAGTAACATCTGCCCCACGTGGTAGTTACAAGGAATAAATGAGTTTACACATGCGAAGTGCTTGGAACTGGGCCTGACACAGAGTAGCAGCCGCCATCATCTCCATCATCCACCTTATCGTCAGCACCCACATCACCACATCCTGCTGGCGTCCTTCACAGCCCTTTTTTACCATTTGCAACCACAATTTTTGTCTGTGTGTTTGCTCAGTGTATGTTACTTGCACTGGATTTAAGCGCCAGTGCTATTATGTTGAGGGGAGTTGCTTATGATTAATTTTTAATTACATTAGGTCATCAAGAATGCATTTTGTAAACAAGTGGAAACATTGAGGATAAAGCTAATGTCTCCTTTGGAGACTGTGTTTCCTCCTGGCCCTTCCTCTCCTCCCCAGAGAGACGTAGCCTGAAGTCTGACAGTATCAAGTATTGCTGTAGGTGTGAAAAATGGAAATGCCCAGACATTGTAAATTGATATGGCCACCGAGGAGGGCAGCCTGGCAGTGGGTATTAAAATTAAAAATGGGCACTTCTCATGCCTCAGCAGTTTCACTTCTTGGAAGACACCTTAGAGCCACATTGGCACACACGCCAAAGAAGCCACAGAGAAGGATGCTCATGGCTGCATCCTTCATAATAGCAAAACAGGGACAACCTAAACCTTCATCAAAAGAGGAATGGTTAAATAAAACATAGCATCTTCTGAGAGGTGGTGCAAGAAGTAAATGTAGAACTTCTATCTCTATTATTAAATTTCATATTTTTTATACTTTACATGTGTTAATAAGAACAAACTTGCTATGAGTCAGACCCTATTTACTCATTTAATTTTCACAACAACTTTATGAGGTTGGTACTGTTACTATTTCTATGAGGAAAGTGAGACACACGGAAATTAAGTAATTCCCCCAGGGTTACCCAGTGGACCTGAAATTTGAATCTAGGCAACCTGACTCCCAAATAAGTGGGATTAATCACTATGCTAAGCAGCTTTTCTTTTTTGTAATGTACGTAATATATTCATGTAGTGGCTCATGTCTTAATGTGTAAAAAAGGAATATGCAACAGCTGAGGGTTGTTTAAAGTTTAAAACTTTCAGGATTCTTGATCACAAAAGTTTTGAGATAGTTATGGAGTAGTGTATAGCCATAAAAAAGGATGAAGTAGGTCTCTTTTTTTTCAACTTTTTATTTTACATTGGAGTATAGCTGATTAACAATGTTGTGATAGTTTCAGGTGCACAGCAAAGGGACTCAGCCATATATATCCATGTATCCATTCTCCCCCAGACTCCCCTCCCATCCAGGTTGCCACACAACACATTGAGCAGAGTTCCCTGTGCTATACAGTAGGTCCTTGTTGGTTATCCATTTTAAATAGAGCAGTGTGTGCATGTCAATCCCAGACTCCTTAACTATATCCCTTCCCCCTACCCTTCCCCCCCTGGTAACCATAAGTTCATTCTCTATGTCTATGAGTCTGTTTCTGTATTGTAAATAAGTTCATTTGTATCATTTCTTTTTAGATTCCGCATATAAGTGATATCATACGATATTTCTCTTTCTCTGTCTGACTTTGAAGTAGGTTTTATGGGCCAACTTTGTCTTGTTTACTTGTGTTTCTCTGGTGTTTATTAAGGTACCTTCCACATAGTAATAACTGGCCAGGAACTGGGGAATAAATGAATAAGGTTAGTGCATGTCTGTCCTAGTCTGACTCTGAAGATAGGAAAAGGGAGCCCAGTCTTTGTACTCCTTGCTTCCCCTCCCCCAGGCCTGTGTCCTAGGGTCCTAGCTGGGCAGGTGCAGGGAGGCTCAGGTTTCTTGAGCATGGAGATGAAGGTCTTCAGAGCTGGGGATTCCTGGAATAGCAATAAGCTACCTTTAAAAAAAACTTCTAGAACAACTAAGTGAGCATAACAAGGTTACAGAATGCAAGTGCAACACACAGAAATCATTTTTCTGTTACTGACAATAGCAATGAACCACTGGGTCCAAGATTTAACATACAGTGCCATTTAAAATTGCTCCAAAAGAGTAATAATAAAATGCTTTGGTATAAACCCAACAAAACATGTACAGAAACTATATGCTGAAAGTTTTAAAATATTGATGAAAAAAATGTAAAAAGACCTAAATAAATGGAGAGATACAGCATGTTCGTGGATTGAAAGACTCAACATAGTATAGAGGTCAGTTCTCCCTGAACTGATTTGTAGGTTGAACACATTTCCTATCGGAATCCCAGCAGTGTTTTTTGTGGCTATAGACAATATGATTCTAAAATTTACATGGAAAGGCCAAGGAATTAGAATAGCTAAAACAAATTGAAAAAGAAGGAGAAAGTGGGAGGTTATATGCTTACTCTGATGCTAAGGCTTATATAAAGTAATTGAAATTGTGCAGTAATAGCAGTGTAGAGAGATGAATGGATCAGACTAGAGGACTCAGACGTAGACCCACACAAGTATGCCCAACTGATTTTTGACAATGATATGAAAACAACTGGCCATCCATAGGCGAAAATATGATCCTCGATCCAAGTCTCACACCTTGTACAAAAATTAACTCAAAATGGATCCTAGATCGAGATGTAAAGCGGGGAAATTAAAACTGGCAAGAAAATATAGGAGAAAATCTTCGTGATCTAGAGTTAGGTGAAGAGTTCTATCCATAACGCCAAAAGAACAATCATAAAAGAGAAAATATCGTTAAGTTGGACTTTATCAAAATTTGAAACTTTAGTTTTATGAAAGAACCAGTTATGAGAATGAAAAGACGGCCACAGACTGTGAAAAAATATTTGTAAAATCTTGGATCCAAAATATATGAAAGACTTGGATCCAGAATATATAAAGGACTCGGATCCAGAATAGATTTTTAAAAACTTTAAAGACTCAAAAGTGGAAAAAACCCATCCAATTAGAAAATGGGCAAAAGATGTGGAGAGACATTTCACTAAAGAGGAAATACAGATGGCAAATAATCACATGAAAAGATGTGGCCATTAGGGAAATGCAAAATAAAGCTACAATGAAATATAACTACACACCTATCAGGAAGGCTCAAATAAAAATATATTGACATACCAAGTGCTGGTGAGGAAGTAGAGCTCTGGATCTCTGCTACATTGCTGGTAGGAATGTAAAATGGTATGGTGACTCCGGAAAAAAGTTTGTCAATTTCTTATAGTTAAACATGCACTTACCATAGGACTCAGCAGTTGCGCGCCTGCACATTTAAAACATAAGAGCCACACAAAAACCTATACATGACTGTTCATAGCAGCTTTATTTGTAATCGCCCCAAACAGAAACAACCCAATGTCCCTCAACAGGCAAATGGATCAAACAACTACTCAGCCAGTGTGTGTGTGTGGATAGATAGATAGATGGATAGATAGATGGATAGATAGATGGATAGATAGATGGATAGATAGATAGATAGTATCTTGAAATGACAACATTATAGAAATGGAGAACAGGAAAACAGACCAGTAGTTACCAGAGGTTAGGGCTGGAGAGAGCCTAACCGTAAAGGGGTAGCATAAGAGAGTTTCTTTGTGGTGATGGAACCGTTCTCTATCCTGATGGAGATGGTGGTTACACAAATCCGTGTATGTGTTGATATTTATGCTAAAAAAATAAAATGAATGCATGTGAAAACTGCTGAAGTCTGAATAAGTTCTGCAGTTTAATTTACTATTGTAGTTTAATGAGTTTCTGTAGTTTAGTTTCCTATTGTACCATGGCCAGTTTCCAGGTTTTGAAAGTATACCATGGTTTAGTAAGGTGTTATCACTGGAGAAAGCTGGGTGAACATATGTGAGAACTCCGTTCTTTTTGCAACTTCTTAGGAGTCTAAAAATTATTTCTAAATTAAAACCAAAAAGTTTTAAGGGGCTTACTCATGAAAGTTTGGGACCAGTGATAGAGCAGTATACAGCCATAAAAAAGGATGAAGTATCTTTATGGAGCAGTCCTGCCTTATGTACTGTTATTTCCCCACTACCACAGTGCATAGCAAATCACAAGAACTTAACAAGTGACTGGGGAGTAAATGAAGAAGCTTAGTGCAATGTCTGTCCTCGTCTGACTCTGCAGGTAGAAAAAAGGAGCCCAGAGCTTCATGCTCCTTGCTTCCCCTCCCCCAGGCCCTGTGTCCTGGGATCCTGGCTGAGCAGATGTAGGGAGGCTCGGGTTTCCTGGAGCCAGAGATGGATGTCTGTGAGGCTGAGCAACAGAGCTGGAGACACCTGGAAGAGCAACAAACAGGTGGGCAGAGGGCACCAGCGCTGGCCCAGGACTGACAGGGGACGGTCTTCCCAGGGTTCCTCTCTGGCCATTGGGTTGGGTAGATGGCCCCGGGGAGAAGGAGCCTCTTCTCCTGGCATGAGCCTGGGCTTTGGGCTCTTTGAACTGCCTGCCTGCAGCTCTTTGAACTGTACTGCCCCGCTCGGAGACTCTTAGGCCTGGGTTTCAATCCCCATTGCAGCTTCCTAGTTGGGTGATCTTGAGACATGTCACCATCTCATTGAGCCTCAGTGTTTCATTCTGTAAATTGGGACTAATATCCCCTTAACTTGCCAGACTCTTGTGTGGACATTGAGATTATTCAGGTCAAGGACTGAAAGCTGGGCAGGTTCTTGTTCAGGGAAGAGGATACCTTTCACTTTCCTGTTTGTAACGTGCAGCAGGCGCCAATGGAGAAGGTGGGCCCGGCCTTCTGGGTGGGTTTGTTCTTCCCACTGATCCACTGCACTGACTTCTCTCTGTATCCGGCTGCATGTAAGTTAAAACAAGCATCCCAGGCGATCCCAAGAGGCTTTACAGGGCAGGGGTGTGGTCAGGGCTTTGGTGAGGGTGCCGGGATGCTGCGTACTGGTGGTGGGTCAGGCTGCCTGGATTCCATCCCAGCTTTGCTGTGTGTCAACCCTCAGCACCTTATTTAAGGCCTTAGAATCTCAGTTTCCACACTTTAAAGTGGGGACAAAGGCCCCCAACTCAGAGGGCTATGTGAGCATTAAGTATTTGGAAAGGAAAAAATACTGCATGCAAAACACTTAGCACCATGCCCTGCACCTGGGGGTTCTCAGCAAATGGCAGGGTTGCTAATTCCCAATCAACACCATTGTCTTCATGGCTACTGCATGCAGGCACGTGTAGGGAATGGCATTACAGAATTCGCAGGTGCTTGGAGCTGTAGGCACTGCCTCCTCTTCCACCCCCGTGGCTGTCGTGAGGAACCAATGGCCAGCCACCACAGCAGAGCCGAGGCCTCTGCCCTGTGTGCTGTCCCCTGGGCAGCCTCCTCTGGGGACCACACAGACAGTGGCTATGTGGGTTACCTGCAGCCTCACCCGACTCATTCCCCGGAAACTGGGCCCCAGCGTTCTGGGCCAGATAACACTCTCCTCGTCCTCAGATGCCCTAAGCTTCGTAGGGTAGATGCCTGGGCCTGGAGAGGGGAGGACGAGGCGTGAAAGCCTGCCTGCGATCAGCCAGCAGCCTCTCAGCGGGCACAGTGCGGAGGAGAACTCAGTGTTCTGGAAGACAAGCTTCTGCTGCCTTCACAGGGCCGCTGACTTCCCTCTGGCCCTGCTGCCTGGTCTCCCTGAAGATACAGGTCTTAGGAGAGAGCAGGAGCCTCAGAAAGCGTTCAGTCCAAAGCTCTTATTTTCTGATGGGGAAACTGAGATCCATAGAAGGTCAGGAACGTCCCCGCACAGGTAGGAGCAAAACAGCTTCCCAAACCTGGTTTCCCAGTTCCCAGTTAGTGCTCTCCCCTCCCCCTCTCACCACGTTACCACAGAGTCAGATATAACAGGGTTCAGCCCCTGATGCCACCGCTTGTTTGCTGCGAAGGTAAAGCTGCGGAGGACCTCACTCTATGCCTTCATTTTCTCACCTGTGAAACGGGATCATAATATGAACCTCACAGGACTGCTTCGAGGATGAAGTAAAGTGTGCAAGGTTCACAGCTGGAACACGGTAGACAATGAAACTGTGTGGGTATTAAGCTGACCTCCTTTGCTTCCTGTGTGCCAGACACCATTTAGAGGCTCTGCGTGTATTAACTCACTTCATCCTCCCGACAGGCAGGTGCTAGTTCAATGTCAATCTACAGAAGGGGAAATGGAGGCGCCGACTCACTGAGTAGCTCCTCTGCCACTGGGGATTAGAGCTGATGATCTAAGGTTATGTCATGCTGTGCACATACATTGGCTTCCCAGCAAAATGGTGAGACTTAGAGGCTGGGCATCGTGGGGGTGAGTCCAGGAACTGGATTGTTTTGACCAGGAGACTCCTAGGAGTGGTTCTCAACTGAGGGCCTTGGATATGTGAATGGAGAGGGGGGTCTGGTTGTCATGATGACAGAGCCCACAGCGAGCATGTAATGGGAGGGGCCCAGAGATGGGAAATGTCCCTCAGGAAAGACACAAAGAATTGTCCTGCTCCAAATGCCAGTAGCCCCCAACTGAGAGACCTGAACGTTAAGAAACATCCAAGAAGAGGGGACTGTCTTGTGAGGAGAGACCCAGGGGCAAGTCTCTGATGAGACATTTGGGGCAGAGCATCCAGAGCGCCTGCAGGATGAGGCAAGGTCCTGGAGCCCTGGGCCTCTCTTTGGGTCACCTAGGGAAAAAAATAAAAGGGAGAAAGGCCAGGATTAGATGAGGTCTTTGCTTCCCAATCTTTGGTAGGTGGAACAACGCATCATTTCTGTAGTTACATATTTCAATATGTACTAGAAAAATGACTAGCACATCAGATCCACGATCAAACGAATATGATATTTCAGATGAGTGTAAAGGAAGTATTTAAGATTTTTTTTTTTGCGGTATGCGGGCCTCTCACTGTTGTGGCCTCTCCCGTTGCGGAGCACAGGCTCCGGACGCGCAGGCTTAGCGGCCATGGCTCATGGGCCCAGCCGCTCTGTGGCCATGTGGGATCCTCCCGGACCGGGGCACGAACCCATGTCCCCTGCATCGGCAGGCGGACTCTCAACCACTGTGCCACCAGGGAAGCCCTAAGATTGTTTTTGAAGTGGATAGAAATGTTCAGTAATAGGGCCAGTGGTAAGTGGGTTTGCAGAAATAAGTAAAGTTATTGTTGGGGAATGACTGACAGTTGGGAAGCTCTGGACCCGGGATCCCCCAAGCCCTTGTGTTCTTAAAATAGGCATTAAAAACCACGATGGGGCATGAAGTAGTTTAAAAGGGAAATCCACTGCTACTCAGGGGACAGACAAGAGGATGAAGGGGAAGATGCCCTGTATTCCTCTTCCCTGTTGTGTGGCTGTGAGCCAAGGTCTGTTTTGGCACTAACAGGTGGTCCTACCCTTCCCCTCTCCTCGCCAGGACCCACCAAGGCAGAGGAGGTCCCAGGCCAGGGCCTCACCACTGCTCTTTGTCATTCAGGCCTTACATTAGTTGCTGAGGGCTGCTGTGGCAAAGTACCACCAGCTGGGTGACTTAAACAACAGAAATTTGTTGTCCAACCATCTGGAGGCTACATGTCCAAGGTCAAGATGTTGGTAGGGTTGGTTTCTTCCAAGGCTGGGAAGGAAATCTGTTCCATGCTTCTCTTCGCTTCTGGTAGCCTCGGGCGTCCCTTGGCTTATAGATGGTGCACTTCCTGTGTCTTCACATGGTCTTCCTTCTGTAAGTTTCTTTCTCTGTGTCCAAATCCCCCCTTTTCACAAGAACACCAGTCTCAGTGGATTAGGGCCCACTGTCATCGAGTACGACCACATCTTACCTTGATGATCTGCAAAGACTATTTCCAAAAAAGGTCACATTTACAGATACCGGGGGGTTAGACCTCAACCTCTTTTGGGGGGACACAATTTCAACTCCTAATCAGCCTGTTTCAGTGAGGGGAAGGGAGGACCCCACACCCACTGGCCTCCCTCTCCTGGCCCCAGTCTCCTCCACACTTTCTGCTGGGTCTACCCTGTCTTGGCTTCCAGGAAGGGTATGTTTCCCTCCATCAGTGGAGACAAAAATATGGTCAGGAGGTAGCTGGGCTTGACCCTTTGGAGATTTCACTTCCGGGGTGGCCATACTCCAGGATGTGATCCCCCAAACCCAAGAGTAGTCAAAGCTGCCAGAGGATATGCTCAGTTACACCCTAAACAACTGTGGCAGTCCCTGCGCTGAACATGACCTGGCAGAGCATGCGTTCAAGCGTGCTCCTCCCCCGCTGTGTGATAGTCCCCTTCCTAGAAACCAGCAGGTTGAGGAATAGAGGAGTTGTGTGACCGCAGCGGGGCATAGCCGACGGGTGGCGGATTCCCAGGTGTGCATCTTCTGACCCCCAAATCTGCTTTTATTCTAACCAATCTGCTCCACGGCATCCTTCCTGCCTTTCTTTCTTGAAAATTTGGTTAATTGTTGAATAGGCAGTTTAAACAGACTTGGTGCAAAATGCACAGCTGCGTCTTGCCTTTTGATGGCTATGGGGCAGTAGTAATACTGTTATAACCTCTATTGCTTCTACTGATATGTTTAGATCATGTTACTAAAATGTGTGCCAGACACTTATCTAAATGTTCATCATATATTAATGGTCAGTGACTCCATGATGTACGTACTATCATGTCCCCACTTTTCAGATGAGAAAACTGAGGCCCTGTGGTCACCTGCCCGAGGCCCCACAGAGCTAGAATCTGCACTCATGGTCTGCACTCTACTCACCGTGTCACAGCCTCCCATGTAAGTGTCTGGTTGATAGACGGGCCTAAATGCATTTGATCAGCATCCAATCTTTTGCTACTATTATACTGCTATGAATTTCCTCAGACATGTGTGATTTCTGCATGCACGTGAATACATCTTTTAGATAAATGCATCAGAGTAGACTTCGTGGATCGAAGGGCCTATACGTGTATTATTTTATCTTTACCCTGATTGCTTGCCTCTCCTGTTAGTGAACAGAACAGCAGCCAGGCTATAAACTAACTTTGTCTTGGTCACCAATTCTTATTCAATGTGATGTAACAAACGTGTATTGGACCGCCCCTGCGGAGGCAGAGAAAGGATGTCTTGAATGCTAGCCTCACAATCTAGCAGGGGACACAGACCAATCTCTGGTCCCTGGATTACCTAAATCTGTTATGGTCTGGGGCTTCACAGGCTTACTGTTTCAGAATCTGGCCTGGGACAGCACTCCAGCTCCACTGTGCGTGCTCCTGGCCCACCATAAGTGTACAGTAAACATTCACCATTAGGAGCATCCTGACACTCTGGGCCAGCCCCACCCCACCTCCAAACACTCTCTAGTGCTGAGTAGCGACTGCCTCCTTTTTACTATCCCTACTGAGTCCAGAAAAGTTAATGATCTTGTCAAGCTTACACTGCCAGATCATCTTTCTCTCCCTCTCTCTCTCTCTCTTTTTGGAGACTCCAGAAATCTGGCTTTTTATGTGAAATGTCCTGACTTTTTTAATGTTAGCAACTAATGAGGATTAAAAATAAAAAAGCAACAAAAACCCACTGTCAAGGCCAAACAAAACCCATCTGCAGAACAGATGTGGCTGGTGGCCCACCAGCTTGCCTTGAAGTCGGGCAGGCATGGCTTTGTGTCCCAGCTCTGCCACCTAGGAGATCTGTGACCACGTCATCGTTAGAAGCCTGGGTGTCCTCATCTGCAGAAGGGCAATGATAATCCCCACTTCGCGTGATTGATTTGAGGGATGGATGATTTGTGTAAATTACCTGACATTGCTGGCACTCAGTAGGTGGTAGATCACAGTGATTGTTATGGCAATGACATTAAATGAAGTCAGGGCTGTGGTAGGTGGAGATGTTCCAGCGAAGCTAATTCCATGTTGAGCCTGTCAAGTTTCAGTTGTTGGGGAGACACCCAGATGGAGTTGTCCAGAGGTAATTGGAAATATGCGTGGGGGGAGGAGATTTTCATATGGGGGAAGGGTGTCTTCTACTGAAGACAGTTTCTCTTTACACAGAGGTAAGACCTTTTTTTACTCTTTATACACTTTTCTGAATTCTGAAAGTTCATGGTCCTCTGGCCACACCTTCATGTTGGATGGTCTGAAAGGTTTTCTGTCATGGCTTCCTGGAAAACAGCACAATTCTCCGACGGCTGATCTTCTGATGGGAGGTGAACCTGGGAGAGAAAGTCAAACCAGGGCTGGTTCTCAGAGAGAAATTGCAGCATGTGAGGCAAAGGTGATAGAGGCTGTCGGCAGAGGTTCTATCATGTACAGGCGCTCAAATGATGCCAACAAGCATTTTCTGAGCATTCTCACTTTTTGGAAGAACCCCTGGACTCCAGTTAGGGAGATATGGGCTCTCATTGCTGTTCTGCTATGTATTCTCTCTGTGACCTTGGCCAAGTCACTTCCACCCTTTACACTCAGGGTCATTATTTGCAAAGCAAATGTGTTAGACTGTGTTTTAGTTTGCTAGGGCCACCAAGACAAAGTACCATCCATGGATGGCTTAAGCAACAGAAATTTATTTTCTCACCATTCTGAAGGCTGGAAGTCCAAGATCAAGGTGCCAGCATGGTCGGGTTCTGATGAGAGCTCTCTCCTTGGCTTGTAGGTGGACATCTTCTCCCTGTGTCTTCTCATGGTTGTCCTTCTGTGTGTGACTGTGCCCTAACCTTCTTGTCAGGACACCAGTCATATTGGATTAGGGCCCATCCTAATGACCTCATTTTAACTTAATCACCTCTTTAAAGACCCTATCTCCACATACAGTCACATGCTGAGGTATTGGGGATTAAGATTTAAACATATGAATTTGGGGAGGGGGCCCAATTCAGCCAATAACAGACCAGATCAGTGTTTCCCAAAGTATGGTCTCCTGCTACTGTTAGAATTGACTTTACATCAAATGCAGAAATAAGCCTTAAAGAACAATCCATTCTTCTGATTACTTGAGGAAGAAAGTATTTGGTTCAGTACTAATGTGCCTTTAATGCCTTTCTGACGCTTGCCAGAGCAAATGGAAAGCAGGCCTCAGGCACAGAGCCATAGGCAGGCAACCATATCTGTATTAGTCACTTATTGCTGTGTAACAAGCTACCCTCAAACTTAGTGGGTTAAAACAATTCACATTTATGGGTCAGGAATTAAGAAACAACCTAGCTGGGTAGTTCTGGTTCAAGGTTTCTCATGAGGTGTCATCACCTAAAGGCTTGACTGGGACTGGTAGATATACATCTTGAAAGTGAACCAACTTGGTGCTGGTTGTTGGAGGGAGCCCTCAGTTGCTTGTCATGTGGCTGCTTGGGCATCCTCACAACATGGCAGCTGGCTTCCTCCAGATTGAGCAATGGAGAAAACAAGAGAGTAAGGAGAAGCCACAGTGTCTTTGGTGTCCTAGCCTCAGAAATCATACACCATCATTTCCACAGCAATCCGACTGGGAGATTGTGAAATGAACAAAGCACAAGCCAGCCCTATTCATTGTGGGAAGGAACCACACGAGGGCATGGATACCAGGAGGCAAGGATCATTGAGGGCTAGCTCAGAGACTGACACAATAGAAATGAATAAGAGTTTTATTTTCTGGTTAACTATCTTTCTGGTTACCTTATCTATATTTGTACACAGAGAAAATATATATTAATATGTTGTGCTCATTTAATTTCCATGAGTGATATGCTATATATAAATATATAATCTGCCTTTTTTTCCACTCAAGAATATGTTTCTGAGATCAGTCTGTGTTGCTCTAAATAGATTTGGTTCATTCCCTTAAATGATCATTTATCCATTCCTCTATTAACGGCCATTTAGATGGTTTCCAATTTTTTGCTTTTATAACAATGATGGCTGAAACATCCTCATACATGTCCTAGGATAGATAATGAGAAGAGAAATTGCTGAGGTATAGAATATGTGTATTTTGTATTTTGCTGAATGGGACCAATTGCCCTTTAAAACAGTTATACTGATTTTACTGATTTACACTCCCCTGCAAAACAGTGTTTCCATTTCTCCACAATATTACTTACTCTTGATGTTGCCAGCCATTTTAGTTTTGGCCAATCTGATGGGTAGAGAAATGGTATCTCAATGTTTTGTTTCTTTTTTTTTAATTGTGGTGAGAAACACATAACATAAAATTTACCAATTTATGCGTACAGTTTTGTCATGTTAAGTCTATTCACATAGTTGTGCAACAGCTGTCTAGAACTCTTTCACCTTGCAAAATTGAAACTCTATACTCCATTGAACAATAACTCCCTTTACTCACTCCCTCCAGCCCCTGGTAGCCGCCATTCTACTCTGTTTTCCTATGAGTTTGACTACTTTAGATTACTCATTAGGTAGAAACATACGGTATTTATCTTTTTATGACTGGCTTATTTACTTAGCAGAGGTCCTCAAGTTTCATCCCTGTTGTAGCATGTGACAGGTTTTCCTTCTTTTTTGAGGCTGAATAATATTACATTGTATGGATAAACTATATTTTCTTTGTCCATTCGTCTGTAGGTGGATATTTGGATTGCTTCCACCTCACGGCTATTGTGAATAATGCTGCTATGAACATGGGTGTACACATATCTCTTCTTTTAATTCTTTTGGATATATACCCATAAGTGGGACTGCTGGATCTCATGGTAATTTTATTTTTAATTTTTTGAGGAACCTCCATTCTGTTCTCCATAGTGGGCTACACTATGTCACATTCCCATCAACGGTGCACAAGTGTTCCAATTTCTCTACGTCTTCACCAACACATGTTATTTTCTGGTGTTTTTGATAATGACCAGTCAACATTTTCATTTTACACCTTTCTGAGTTGAGAGAGGTTGGATATTTTACATAATCCCACTTGAGCAATGGAGACATTATGGTTCTGGGAGATAAAGTCACTTGCCCTAAAGCACAGAGCTAGTCAGTGGTGAAGCCAAACCAGAACCCAGGGTTATGAGGTCCATACCCCCATGTTCTTTCCAGTACCTGACCCTGCCTTTAAACTTTCAGTGCTTCCTTAAGAAAAGAAAGGAGATGGGGAGAGCAGCTCCTTGTTTCTGAATTCCTGCCTGATATACCTCTGACGAGTGGGGAGTCTACAGAGCAGTATTGTTCTTGGATCCTCAGGCCAAGTGGCGTTACCTCCACCTAGGAGGAAGTGGTGTCTAAGCTAATACCCTGGACGGGAAATGTGTGCCCAGAAGATTAGCTCCATTGTGTGGGGCTGGACGCTTTCCACCAACTTTGTTTATGGGACAGATTGTTTTTGTGAAGTTGTTTGCTCCGGTGAGTCTCCAAGTGCTTGAGGCCTGCTGGCCATGAAGAAGGTCAGATTTACGGGTAGCCCAGAGTGCAGCCAGGAAAGGCCCACAAAGGCACAGATCCCCTGGGGGACTTCTGGAGTCTGTCTGGGGCTCCCTCAAAAAGCAAAATTGTGGCTCTGTTTTATTTTATTTTACCTTATTTTATTTTACTTTACTTTTATTTTAATTTCATTTTACTTTAGCTTTATTTTACTTTACCTCACCTTATTTTTATTTTATTTTACTTACTTTATTTTACTTTACCTTACTTTATTTTGTTTA
Organism: Aethalodelphis obliquidens; assembly: GCF_003676395.1. Taxonomy (NCBI): domain Eukaryota; kingdom Metazoa; phylum Chordata; class Mammalia; order Artiodactyla; family Delphinidae; genus Aethalodelphis; species Aethalodelphis obliquidens. The sequence continues at coordinate 1,906,232 of NW_020837962.1, read as the reverse complement.
TTTTATTTTACCTTCATTTTATTTTATTTTACTTTACCTTTATTTTTATTTTACTTTATTTTATTTTAAAAATTGGCTGTGTAATGTACCCCAATGTTCATTGCAGCACTATTTACAATAGCCAGGGCATGGAAACAACCTAAATGTCCAACGACAGATGAATAGATAGAGAAAATCTGGTACATATATACAATGGAATATTACTCAGCCATAAAAAGGAACGAAATTGGGTCATTTGTAGAGACATGGATAGACCCAGAGTCTGTCATACAGAGTGAAGTAAGCCAGAAAGAGAAAAACAAGTATTGTATATTAATGCATATGTGTGGAATCTAGAAAAATGGTGCAGATAAACCTATTTCCAGGGCAGGAATAGAGACACAGATGTAGAGAATGGACATGTGGGCACAGGGGGCGAAGGCGAGGGTGGGACGAATTGGGAGATTAGGTTTGACATAGATACACTACCCTGTGTAAAATAGATAGCTGGTGGGAACCTGCTGTACAGCACAGGGAGCTCAGCTTGGTGCTCTGTGACGATCTAGATGGGGGGGTGGGGGGAGGGAGGTCTAGTAGGGAGGGGATAGATGTATACATATAGCTGATTCACTTCATTGTACAGCAGAAACTAACAACATTGTAAAGCAATTATTCTCCAATTTAAAAAACAATTGGCTGTGTAACAGGGTGGTGGACTGTTCTTCCCTCTTGGCTCTTGGTTCTGACATTTTTGTGTCACTGCCTACCTTCCACGTCAGCTCACCTCTGCACACTTCCATATGTGTTGGGATTTTGAGGTTGTTGTTTTTTTCCCTAATTATTTCTGCCAGAAGCATCATGCATCTAACAGCACATGTTCCCTTGCACCCATTTGTTCCAAATCAGTGAGCAGATGGCGCCTGTAGGGCACATGGCTCACACTCGTCGCCGAGGCCACTAGGCAGCTCTCCTCGGATGGTCTGGGAGGATGCCTGGTGTCTGGCAGGTGGTGCAGATGCCAATTGCTAACATGTGTTCCCTCTTCATTGTTCCATCTTCCTACTCACCCAACCAGTCACCCACCCGGACAGACCGCCCCATCACCCTGAGCTTCCATTCTGTTCCCAGACCTCAAGAATCTAGGCCAGGCACTCTGGCAGAGAAGGATGCAGAAATAAAGAAGAGAGAGAAAGCTTCTTAGCTTCTCTGAGCCTCAGCTTTCTTAACCGTACAGTGGCATGATAAGGCCATCCAGGCTCCCGAGGTTATTGAGAGTCAAGGACATTGGCAACTAAAGCACGTAAGTGCTTTGTACTTGGAAAGCACTCAATCAATGGTTCCTGTTATTTCCCCAGTGCTCTCCTTGGGGCCAGTCTCTGTTTTAGGGACACAGGAAGATGAAATGAGCCAGAAACTTGTCTCTAAGAACTCACCTTCAAGTGAGAGAACCACAGTGGACAGACCAGTATATATAGTGCAATGAGAGGCAGGAGCACAGAGGAGGCACCTAAACCAGGGTGGGGGTATCAGGGAAGTCTTCCTGGAGGAGGCAACATCTGAACTGAGACTGAAAAGTGACTCCCTCTGCTATTTAGGTGATCCTGCCAAAAGCATGCCAGAGCCTCATATGACATCAGTGGCAATGTCCAGTGGGAGGCCTTTCCTATCTTCTCCAGCCCTGGCTGACCTCCTTTCTTGAACCCCCTCAGTTCTGTGCTGGAAAAAGAAATTTACACTTAACTATTTCTTCTCTCCTATAATATGTTTTCAATGCATATGAATGTATCTAAAGACACCATCTTAAATGTTTCCATGACTCCCATATTCTCCGGCAAAGACCTTAATCGTTCATTCACTCATTCATTCACCCAATCAATCTACTAAGTCTCAATCAACACCGATTGGTGACAAGATGAGGAAATCAGGTCCAGGTTCATTAAAGTGAAGTCTGTCTGAGGAATGTTTAAAGAAGACGTGGTACATATATACAATGGAATATTACTCAACCATGAAAAGGAATGAAATTGGGTCATTTGTAAAGACGTGGATGGACCTGGAGAGTGTCATACAGAGTGAAGTAAGTCAGAAAAAGAAAAGCAAATATAGTATAGCATATACGTGGAATCTAGAAAAATGGTACAGATGAACCAGTTTGCAAGGCAGGAATAGAGACACAGGCGTAGAGAACAAATGTATGGATACCAAGGGGGAAAGGGGTGGGGTGGGAGGAATTGGGAGACTGGGATTGATACACATACATTATTGATGCTATGTATAAAATGAACAACAACAGATGGGAACATGCTGTATAGCACAGGGAACTCACCTAGTGCACTGTGGTAACCTAAATGGGAGGGAATTCCAAAAGGGAGGGGATACCTGTATGTGTATGGTTGATTCATTTTGTTGTTCAGTGGAGGCTAACACAACATTGTAAAGCAACCATACTCCAATAAAAATTAATTTAAAAAACAAAACAAAATAAATAAATAAAAATTTGCATATTAAAAAAAAGAGAAAAAAGTGAAGTCTGTTCCTTTCCTGTCATTGAGCTGCCATCCGGGTCCCAGCGGCTCCAGGCATCACTAACGGCAGCATCTATGGCAAGACAGCAGGATGGAAGGGCGGCTGAGTCTTGAACTCCCATGTCTAGTGTGTAACGTTTGTCATGCTCCTTCCTGGCTCTGACCCTCATTTTACGCTCATAATCCTGGGAGGTGGCATCTTTTATTCCCATTTTGCTGGTCACTGTCCCAGCAGGTCATGGTTGGGACAATTGGTGGTCAGCTCAGTCCACTCAAGGCGCCCGGCTGGCCCTACCTCAGACCTTTCTGGTGCTGAATTTCCCTCTGGGGTCTGGCTGCCACACCCATTGGCCCCTGGTCATCTCTAGTCACTTTGTAACTCTATATCTCAGAGCCACTTTACCCCTCCCATGGCAACTCCTATTAATCTCACCCACGAGAACTGTCAGCTGTTTTCTGTATCCCTCTACAGGGCACACGGAACCTTCTGGATACAAAATTCAAGCCCTCCCTTTGTCTAACCATAGTGTGTACTGATTTTATTTTAATGTGGTCTCTTCTCAGAGTCCTGTATGGGAAAGGATATAAAATCTTCTCTGCTTTTGGCTTTTCCCACACCCTATGTAACAATCCTCTCCTAGGAGTCCTGCCTAGATGGACATCCCAACACAGCTGACTGCTTGCCGGCCTCTCTCCCCCTTCTACCCTCTCCACTCCACTGGGCTGGAAAGGGGTTACCCTAAGGAGTAGGGAGGAAGGTGGTTCAAGAAAGGAAGCCAGCTGACTGATTAGGAAATGTATGTCAGCAGATACTCGAAAACCTTGCCTGTTACACTACTGGCCAAGGCTCTTGGGAGGGTTAAATGGGAGATGTATATGCATGCTATCTGTACACGTGGGAATAGATGTTTTAAAAATACAGAGAGGATAGATTCTAGAATCAAACTTCTTGGGTTGACATTCTACCTCCACCAGCTAGAAGCTGGATAACCTTTGGCAAAACACTTAAGCTCTCTGAACCTCAGTTTGCTCAACTGTAAAATGGGGATAATAGTAACCCCTACCTCACTGACTTATGAGAAGTAAATAAAAGAATGCCCCGTGTTCATTAGGATGTGTGTTTGGGTGCTAATAGTAAAAATTGGGTGCCAATTTTATTTGAGGATATGTGCTCTTTGGTGTTACCCTGAATAAAAATGAGTTTTTTTGTTAATAGGGAAGAAGAAAGTGGGTGTTGGGTAGGTTTCTAGCAAATGATCTTTGCCATGGTTGGTAAAGTCATCTCAGCATAGTGCCTAGTACTGAAAAATGCTAGTTAGTAGCAGTGATATTGGTCATGAACTACATCCGTGGGACCTGAAATTTGGACTGGCAACTACATGGTTACAAGGCAATTAAGGGAAGGAAGGCTGTGGGGTCCTCTGAATTCACCCAGTTGTCATCATTGCAGACAACTTGGTGCTCATCATTTCCTTGCCAGATCCGTCTTTGCATGGCAGAGACTAGGTGCTTAATAAGTATTTCGTTGAGTGAATGAATGAATGAACCCCTTTGGTTTACCCTTCCCAACGCATGTTGAATCTCTGTCCCCACAATCTCCTACTGACCTCTGAGTGGCTTTGGTTGAGCACCAGTGGCAAAGCCCAGCTCTGTACTTCCCACAGTGCACAACAGCAAAATCTCATATTAGATTTCACTTCCAGCATTTCCTGGCCTGAACTTTGGAATATGACAGGCTTTATGCACCCTACCCTTTTGTGTGCCAGTGTCTGTCTCCCTCGCTACCCCGCTAAAGGTGCTAATCCAGCCACTCACTGTAAATGGTGTGAATTTCTTCCAACTGCCACAGTCATGTTTCTTAATCAATAGCCCGACTTGTCAGCACCAAGTAAACATAGCTTTGATTTGAAGAGGAGGAAGCCAAAGGACACTGCTGCAAAAGCACACAGAGAAGGAACCCTTTCTTCCGTACATTAATTAGTTAAGACAACAAATAATAGCAATCTTTGAGCAACGATTACGTGCCAGGCACTGCTCTGAGCATTATACATGTGTGGACGCAGTTCATCCTTACAGTCTTTCAAGGTATTGTGACTGTCCTATTTTATATGTGAGGCAACAGATAGCTTAATAGTTACTGGAATGTATCATGAGTCAGGCACCGTGCCTACGAGCCGAAGATGTAGTTGTGAATAGGAACAGACATGAACTTCTGTCTCATAGTGCTTAGACTCTAGGAGAAGGACATGGACAAAAAGAAAAGAGCAAAGTCAACACACTCATTTCAAACACTGTTTCAGCTGGGATGCTTTAGGCTGCAAGTACCAGATAACCTAATACAGTGGTATAAACCCTAGGGATTTATTTTTCTCCATGGAAAAGATGGTAAAAGGATGCTGGTGCTGGTTCTATGGCTCAAGAATCCAATATTTGCCAGGTCTTTCCCTCATGGTCGTGGCATGGCTGAACAGCTCCAGTCATAGCCCCTGTGATTCAGCAGAAAGGTAGAAGATGGGGGAGGGGCAGTGCCTGCCTCTCTCATTGGCCAGATCTGGGTCAGATGGCCACCTCCACCTGGATGGTCACTAAGGAGAAGGATGCTGACAGTGGAAGTCAGGTCAGCCAACCAACAGTGTCTGACACAGTATGTGCTATGGAAGAAACCAAACAGGATCGTGGGAGGGAGGGCTCCTGGTTTGGGGAGGGGACATTTGAACAGAAAGCTGATGACTAGGGGCCAGCCCTGCAAAGATCTGGGGACATAGCAAAGCAAAGAACCTTATTCAGAAATGAGCATGGTGAGGTCTTGGGAGAGAGAGAAGTCCAGAGTGGCTGGAGCATGAAAGTCACGGGGAGCAAGACAAATGGAGGGTGTATAGGAAGACAAGAGTTAGATCATGCGGAGTCTCTAGGTCCTTTAAGGAGCTTGGATCTTTCTCTCTGTGTGATGGGAAGTTACTGGAAGCTTTTAATCGGCGGGGGGGGGTGGTTGGTGAAATGACCTGATTCACGTCTTAAAATGAATTATTGGAGCAGAAGAACTGTTTGAGAGTCACGAGGCTTAAGGAGACTTAATTCTAGGGGATGGTATTGTTTTTCCCAGCTCCTTCTTCTCGGGTTTACTTTTTCTGCCTTTTAGATCTCTTCCATCCCCTCTTTTTATTTCACAGCAGCTGCTGGAGAGCTGGACTGTGTCATCTCTGTGCTCCCAGTACCTAGGTCAAGGCCAGGAACATGGTAGCACTTGGTAAACATCCCTTGAGCTGAACAGGATGGAGGCAAGCACTTTACTCCAGGGTTCCCAAACTTCTGCCACTCACACTCCACGTTTGTGGGTTTTGGCTAGATCAGTGGCTCTTAACCAAGGAGTTTGCCTTCCAGGGGGCATTCGGCAATGTCTGGAGATATTTTTGGTTGTCACAACCAGGAGGAGTGCGGGATTTGCTTCTGGCATCTAGTGGGTAGAGACAAGGCATGCCGCTAACCATCCTACACCGCGCGAGTCAGCCCCCGCACTGCAGAATCATCTGGCCCCAAATGCCAACAGTGCTGAGGCTGAGGAAACTTGGACTAGATCTATATACCTATTCTATTATTTCCTTAATCTTTCTCTTTACATTAGTTCACTTTTTAATTTTAAAAAAACGTTTAGAGAAACCATTTATCATTGCACAAGAAAGAAACCAGTGTCTTTCAAATATTGATTACATCCTAGCTGGACATTGTGACTAGTCAAGGCTCTGAGTTTTCTTTTGTTAAAAAGGGAGTCTGGGGACTTCCCTGGCCAGGGAACTAGATCCCACATGCATGCCGCAGCTAAGAGTTTGCGTGCCACAACTAAGAAGCCTGCATGCCGCACCTAAGACCTGGCACAACCAAATAAATAAATAAAGGGAGTTTGGGGACTTCCTTGGCCGTCCAGTGGTTAGGATTCCGAGCTTCCACTGCAGGGGGCACAGGTTCGATCCCTGGTCAGGGAACTAAGATCGCGCATGTTGAGGTGTGGCCAAAAAAAATGGGGGTGGGGAGAGTTTGGTCAATGTCTTGAAAGACTGAGGAACTGTTTCAGATTAAATGGGAGTTTAGAGAAGTAACAGATAAATGCATATAATTCTGGACTGGATCCCAGATCCGAAAATCGAAAATTACTGAAATGACTTTATTGGGACAATTCACAAACTTTGACTATGGACTACATATGAGATACTGGCATGGTATCAATATTAAATTTCCTGAATTAGTAGCTCTATGGTGGCTATGCAAGGAAATGTTCTTGTTCTTAGGAGATACATGTAATATTTAGGAATAAAAGATCACAGTATTGGCAACTTATTCTCAAATGCTATTTTTAAAAAGTGTGTATATGTGCATGTTTGTGTATATATATGTATACACACATATATATGTATGTATATATGTGTGTGTCTATTTTGTGTGTATGTACACATACGTATACATAAACACCCGCACAGAGAAAGCAAAAATGCCACAAATGGTGAATCTAGGTGAAAAGTATAAGACAGTCTATTGTACTGTTCTTGCAACTTTTCTGTAGGTTTGGCTTTTTGCAGAATAAAAATTAAAAGCAAGAAAACAAATGAAACATCTCTCTTGAATGTACCTCTAATATGACAAAGTTCTCGAATTTTTTAAAAGCTCAGGAGGGCTTTAATGTTAGTTTCTAATGAGTTGAACACTTTGTAATTTACTCCTAAAATAGTTAACAAAAATTAAGATGTCTACCAAACGGAAAAATACCATGTTTCCGCCATCATATTTATGTTGATAAGATAGGCAAGTTAACTCAAGAATGGTGCTAGAATTGTTTGGCGGGGGCGGGGGTGGGGGGGTGTTTGTTCTAATGTCATGACATCACTTGTCTGGAGAGGTTAATTACATAGAGCTTTGAGAGTGTGTTCCAGTCAGTGTGCCTGAGGTTGCGATGCTCTTGGTAAGTGTCGATTGATAAATAAAGGAAAAATTTTTCTTTAAAAAAAGATTAGCAGGCGTCAGCCAGGTGTTAAAGATAAAGGAGCACCAGCAAGAGATTTTCTCAGCAGAAGGACAGACAGCCAGTTGAAAGAGGGGTGATTTTCTTGCTCTGTGAGTCAGGATTTTCAGCCCAGGGTCAGCCACCCTGAGGCCTCTGGAGGCTCAGCCATTGGTATTTCTCTTCAGTCCCATGAAAGTAGGAACTGTGAGACTCAGTTTTCTCAGCTGCAAAATGGAGATAACACACCACAAGCCAGGTGCCAATCTGGAGAAGGGTGGTCCTGCGATCTGTGGTCTCTCAGCAGTACTGACTTCACTTGCCACACCCACCCACATTCCAAGTCCCGAGGAAATTCCAGCGTCCTTGCAAAGATGTCATCGGATTCCTGGGGCCTGACACTCTCGCTGTCACTGGAGTTGGCCTCGACTGCCTCCTGTCTCAGCCCACTTTTCGTTCTCCCTCTGGGTCTCACGGCAATCATCTCCATTCTGCAGGCGTTCGGTCCCTTGCTGTGATTTCTGGCATATACACGAAGACAAAGACACACACAAACACACCCAGACACAAACACACACAGACATACAGGGACATACACAAACTCAGAAACAAAGGCACATGAAAACAGGCACACCCAAGCATAGACAGGCACAGCGATACGCACGGACTGAGACAAAAGCATTCACAGACACACACACAGACACACACAGATGCACGTCCAGACACACATACAGGTATACACAAAGACGGACACATACAGACACACCAGACCTCAGTGTGTGGTAGACTTTACAAGGGACTGGGGGTCTGGAAGGAGTTTTCAATGCAAACAATTGATAAATGTGTACTTGGTATCTTCCGTACAAGTCCCCGGAATATCCTTCTCTTCCTCCCTTCTTTTACCCCCACCCCACCCCCAATATTCTTCTCCACTTTTTTTTATTTTTTTATTTTTCATGGCTCATGGGCCCAGCCACTCCACAGCATGTGGGATCTTCCCAGACCGGGGCACGAACCCACATCCCCTGCATCGGCAGGCGGACTCTCAACCACTGAGCCACCAGGGAAGCCCTCTTCTCCACTTTTGTTTTTTAAAGGAACAACTCCTTTCTTCTCAACTTCCTAATTTCAAGCTCTGCTCTGGACATCCCCTCGCATGTCTTTTCTCTCACGAACGTGCTCTGCTAAGGAACAGGCCTTCCGGTCTGGCCTCTTCCACTCATAGCAGGTTTCATGATGGAAAAGAGCAGCAGAAAGATTGATTTCCTCACTGATATGAATTATGCCACACGCCCTCACACAACCTTAAAATACTGGCATGGTGTCTTAGTCTGTTCTGGCTGCTATAACAAAAATGCCATAAACTGGGTGGCTCCAAAACATTTATTGCTCACAGTTCTGGAGGCTGGAAGTCCAAGATCAAGGTGCCGACAGACTTGGTGTCTGGTGACGGCCCACTTCCAGGTCCACAGACACTGACTTCTCACTGTGTCCTCACATGGTGGAAGGGGTGAGGGAGCACTGTGGGGTCTCTGTTATAAGGACACTAATCCCATCGATGGTGCTCCACCCTCATGACCTAATCACCTCCCAAAGGTCCCACCTCCTAACACCATCCCAGTGAGTGTCAGGTTTCAACATACGAATTTGGGGTGGGGGAGACACAAATATTTAGAGCACAGCACATGATTACGCTGTCTGGTATTACATTTAGGGAGGGTTTGGCCTGGTGGTGGTGGTGATGGTTTCATTCATTGCTGCCCGGTAGGGTCGCTGGGAGGACCACGTGAAATGCAGTGGTAGTTGTGGTGATGGTGGACACTGTGGGGTTAGGATTCTTTTCTACGTCGACTTATGGCCTAGTGTTCCTGGTGGTCGGTGCCTCATCTTCTCAAACACATCAAGCCCTCTCCTGGGTCAGGGTTTTGTACATGTTGTCCCCTCTGCTTGGGGTTCTTCTTCTCCATTTTTGACGTGTTTATCTCCTTCTCATTGGTCTCGGCCTTGGTGTCGTCACCTTAGAAATGTTTTCCCAAACCTCTTTGTTGATTTCCTTCATGCTATTTGTCATGCAAATAGCAGTTATTTTCATTTTCTTTTGTACTTTATTTCTGGTCTCATTCCCTAGATAGTAAGCTCTCTGAGGACAGGAACCATGTCTCATGTTCACCATCATATCCCCAGAGCCCAGCACAGGACTTAATATGCATTTAAGGTTGAATGAAACACCCGCTCAAATCCCTCCTCCAAGAAATGGATAGCTCTTACGGGCCTTACTTTTTTTTTTTTTTAACATCTTTATTGGAGTATAATTGCTATACAATGGTGTGTTAGTTTCTGCTGTATAATGAAATGAATCAGCTATACATACACATATATCCCCATATCTCCTCCCTCTTGCATCTCCCTCCCCCCCTCCCTATCCTACCCCTCTAGGTGGTCACAAAGCACCGAGCTGATCTCCCTGTGCTATGCAGCAGCTTCCCACTAGCTATCTATTTCACACGGGCCTTACTTCTTACACCAGTTTTAGAATGGACTATTTCCAGGTTGCTCCCTATCAGCAATAACTAGGTAAATTCATCACCTCGTTTTTAAAAACGTTTTCTTTCAGACCTACAGAAAAGTTGCAAAAACAGCAGAGTGTTTACATATACTTTTCACCCTGCCTCTCCTAATGTTAGCATCTTTTACAACTGCAGTACAATTGTTGAAACTAAGAAATAAACATAGGCACAATATTATTAATTAACCTATAGACTTTGTTCAGATTTCACCAGTTTTTCCTTCTGACATCAGTTTTCTATCCAGGGTCTCACGTTGCATTTAGTCCTTGTGTCTCCTTGGTGACCTCCTATCTGTGACAATTCCTCAGTCTTTCCTAGTCTTGTGTGAATTTGATATTAAAAAAAAAAATACTGGTCAGGTATTTTGTAGAATACCTCCATTTGTTGTTGGTTTTTTTTAAATGTTTTCTCCTGATGAGATAGGGGTTTGGGGTTCTGAGGAAGTGTACCACCAAGATGAAGTGGCTTCTCATCGAATCGTGTCAGGGATAACTAAAAACATGACTTACTACTAGTGATGTTAAACTTAATTGCTTGGTTAATGTGGTGTCTGTTGGGTTTCTTCACTGTAAATGTACTACTTTTTCCCTTTGTAATTAGTAAATATTGGGGGAGAGATACTTTGAGACTATCCTTTTCTCCTCACAATTTTGACCGCTTAAATTTTAGTATCCATCTGTGGATTTTACCTCAGGCAATTATTACTGTGGTGTTCTGGACATGATTTGTCTACTTCCCTTATTCCTTCTACATTTATTAATTGTAATTCTTCTTTAAGGCAAGAGTCACTTCCTTTCTTCTTTCCTTCCTTCCATCAATATGGACTCATGGGTATTTATTTTATTCTATGGCTTCTAATCCAATCCTATCATAATTTTCTTGCTCCAATTGTTCCAGCTTTGACCACTGGGAGCTATTTCAGGCTGGTTCATATACCCTTGCAATAAGCCTCCAACCTTTTTTGAGCAATTCCCTATTTTCTGGTGCTACACGGTGTTCAAGGCTCATCTTGTATTTTCCTTGCCCCAGCTTTGGAATCAACCACTTCTCCAAGGAGCCCTGGTTCCTTTCATTGAAGAATGGTGTTTAGAAACCAAGATATTGGTGGCAAGTGTGCTCATTGCTACTGGGGAATCCTTGCTTCTAGGTCCTCTCAGTGTTCAGAGCTTGGAAATATATTGTGTAAACTAATCCATGCATACACACTTCTATATTTATATCTGTATCTATCTGTCTATCTATCTATCTATTTTTTTAAACTTTAGTTCATACTGATACTACTGATCTCAGTTCATCACCATAGGGTCATTCATGCCTCCCTGCTTATTTGTAACTTTCCTGATTTGTAACTTCATTTGTTTTTTTAATTGAAGAGCTTGATAAATTGTGAAAAATGTTCCCTTCTCATGCCTACCCTCTTCTTTTCTCCCCTGGAAATGACTAACATGAGAATAGGACGTTGAGTGCTAGAGGTTGCTGTCAGAAGCTAGACAAAAGACAACCCAGTAGATTTCATGGTCCTTCTTAGTGCAGAAAGCACTAATTACACACTTTATACTTTATCAGCAGTGGGGTGCAGGAGCGTCAGCCCAGGCTCTGGAATGTGAGCTCATTGTTCCAGCCAAATGAGTCAGATGGGAATGCAAATTTTATTCAAGCAGTTGTGTGTCAACATTGTTATGGAAAAAACAATTTGCCTATTTTTTTTCTCTCTGGAGAAAACTCTCACCCAGTGGTCCTCTTACCCTGACCACTGTCCTTGCTCCTGGAAGCACCTTGCCTCTTACCTCCTCGTTGATTTCTGCCCCTCTGTCCCTCCTAACATGCATGCTGTCCTCTTTCCCTCTGACTTCCCATTTCCATTTCCACAGACTTTGTGAATTTTCACTTAAATGCAGATCCCAGCAGAAACCATTCATGGCTGGGTCTTCAGAACCTTCTCAATCAGAAAAGCCAACTTCATATTTTTAAAAATTTTGTTGTCTGAGGTTTGGTTTTCCTCTTCCATTCCCTGTTCTTGTAATACTTCGGGTGTGGGGGAATGTTCTGTTTTTCCGTCCTTTCATAACAGCTTGGAGCTGTTCAGCACAAAACCTCAAGAAATTCTTTGCTGAACACCCATGTTTTGCCCTCCACACTCTGAATATGTGAAAGATAAGCAAGGAGTAGCAAGAGTGGCTCACTCTGATGGCATATGAAGCACTTTTTATTTGAAACTCAAAAGCCTGACTCTTTTAGCTCCCCACGAAAAAAAAAATAAGCCCATTGGAGGTATTATTCCTTTTGGTGTTATCAACAATTCCAGAAGCCCACAGACCTATTTGACTGGTATCCTGTCATTCCCATAGCCAGGGGAGGGGGCACCCTCGCAGTGGCCTGGGCTGACCAAAAATGAACCCAGAATGAACCCAGATGGGGATGATGTCAAGTCAGTGAGAGAGAGTGCCTCGGGAGAGCCCATATTTTCTTAGCTGTATCCAGGAAGCCTGGATGGAAAGGTCTTGGCAGCCACAAACTTCCTGAAGAGCCAACTGGGCATCTTCCTAGGGGGTAGCAGGGATGCTAAATCATAGCGGGCACTGAACCATCAATGAGACAATGAAGAACTGCTTTCGAGAATCCCAAGAATACTGTCTATTCTTGGAAGGAATGCTTAGCAAAGTCATTTAGGGCTGGCGGGAAGGGAGGAGGATGTGGTGAGTAATAATATTAACAATGATAGCTCTGGGGGCATGCTGAGCCACAGTCATAGAAATAAGAAGAAGGAGATGATGATGCCAGTGCTAACCACGATGAAATCGGCTGGAAATTAATTCAGTTCTTCCTTATGAGCTGGGTGGTGTACATAAATTTATTGTACACATCATATCTCATTGAATTCTCACAACAACTGTGTGAGGCAGGTACTGTCATTAGTCCCATTTTTCATCTAAGAAACTGAGGCTTGCAAGATACTACGTACGGGGCTTGCAGTCCCCAAGCTACAAAGTGGCTGGATTCGAATCCTGAAGCTGCTTTCTGAAATACTCTGCTGTGTTGTCTTCTTGGGAGGGTCTGTCCTGTAAGCTGTAGGGCCTTGGTTTTGCGGAGCTAGGTATTTGGGTGGTTGTGGCGGATGCATCAGCAGAAGTGCCCACGATGCTAGTCACACGGCCTAGAGAAAGGAAGAGAGGGGCCCTCCCTCCACAGGCTGCAATCTAATGGAGGAGGCATTTGCAGGGCCACGTGTAAGACCTACTGTGGGGCATGGTCAGCCATGGAGGATGGGTTCATCAAACCACTTATCTAAAGATCTGGCAGCTGTTTGGAGGCAGGGTAGTGGGAAGAGAGGGAAGGCATGCCAGGCAGTGGGGCCAACAGGAGCCAAAGCACAGAGGTGTGAACTGGTAGTGTGGGCGAGAAAGGCAAGCAGTTTGGTGTGGCTAGAAGCTAGGCTAGGTGAAGGGGTAGACAAAAGCTCTAGCTGGAGAGACAAGCAGGGGCCTTGTGTGAACCAGCTACACCCAGTGTTTCAGAAGGTCAGCTCTAGATACAGAAGAACCTGGGTGTGGATTCCAGTTCAGCCTTGTACTAGCTGTGTGACCATGGGTGACGTTTTAGAACTTCTCTGAGTTTCAGTTTTCATCTTTGGAAAACAGAGAGGCAAATAATACCATCTACGTTAGGAGGAGGAAATGGAGAGCCCAGGTACCCAATCTTGGATCACACCATTGATGAATGGATTTGCCAGGACGCACATCTACTTTCTATCACACATACAACTTTACAGTTCATAAAGCTCCCATATATTCTCACTTAATTTTACAGATTTCAGATCACTAAACTATAGTTGCATTGTAATTTTTCTCTCTGTAATTGTCATGCCTAGTCTACGTGGCGCTCTGGGGTAAGCATCCCGTCCGGCTCTCCCATGACATGGTGGGTCAATAGTAATGCAAGGGTCTCAGGTTTGCCAGTGCATCAGAATCACGGGGGAGCCCCAGAAAACTGCAGCGGTCTGGGCCCCATCTCAGCATAACTGCACCAGAACCTTCAGGACTGCTGCTTGAGCTTTCTCTTTTATCCATCTGTGGTTAGAACCATAGCAGAAAAGTGTTTCTCGAGTAAGTGAGTAAATGACCGTACTGTACGTATCGATCAGTATAGGCCAGTAAATGCTATGACAACCAGCAACCCCAAACAATAAAGGTTTGGTTTTTGCTCAGATTCTATGTCCATGATGGATTGGCTGGGGGCTCTGCTGCTCAACAGAGCAGCAGCCCGGAAGTGACACATACTCCCTCCATTCACACACCCTGGCTGGGACTCATCATGGGACCCCACACAGGTGGCCCAGGAAGTGGGTTCCAGTGTGTGCACAGAAGGTGAGGAGCCAGAGGTGGGCCACACAGATGACTGCCAGATTCTATGAAGCTGGCATCATTAACTTCATTTTCATTTCAAAGTGAGACTTAAGAAGCTTGCTCAAGGCCAGATAGCAAATATGGAGCTGGACTTGAGCTCTTTTTCTGTTTTTCTCCTGGCTCAAGGCCATCCTTTTTTTTTTTTTTTTTTTTTTTTAATGGAATGAGGCTGGAGGGTGCATGGCATTAAACATAGTGGTTAAAAGCCTGGGATCTGGATTGCCTCCAGACCTTCAGCTCTGCCACTTACCAGACGTGTGAGCTGGGCAAGTGACAGAACCACTTTGTGGCCATCAGAGAGACAGTCAAAGGCTGGGAAGGGCAATGGAAGGAGATGTTTTCTGGAATGAAGTGTTTGGGGCCAGGTAGGGCTTACCTGAGTGGGATTGATATTGGGTGAGGATGAAGGAGGTTGGTGTCAAAGGTTCCCAGGATTTGGGTGGCCCCTGACACACCCAGGAGAGATGAGTGCCTGTTCCCCATAAGTTGCTTCTTTCCTCCCTGCCCCAGTGGGAATGTTTGGGCTGCAAGGAACAGAGAAGCCAACTCAGGTTGATTTAACCATGCCTTAGCTCAGAGAAGGGGATGTCCAGGGCCTTGTAGGTCTGGGATCAGTCCAGCAGCTTGGTAATGTAGTCAAGGACCTAGGATCTTTTGGTTCCTCCGCTCTGCCTTGCAGACTTGACCTTATCCGGCAGTTATGGCAGGAGCCACTGATGGCCATGGAGATTCCATGCCAGGCAGGGAGAGCAAGCTGGCTTCCCGGGGCTCTCTCTTCCAGTAGAGAAAGTTCCCTTTGCCACTGCCCCAGCGAGTCTCTCTCCAAGTCTCACTGGCTCCAACCAGCTTCAGCCTATGAGAGGTCAGTGTTCTTGGTGGAAACGCTGGCCGATTCAAGCAGAAAGGGGAACGTAATAAAGGATGTTAGGTAACCCACAGAATCATTGGGAGGGCTGGAGGAAAGAAATTGAGGCTAAGCTTCTAGGAAAAATGCCCCAAACCACACTGCAGGCCCGGCCTGATCAGCTAACCATCACCCTGCCTGAGTTTGCCGTCACTACAACCATCACTGCCGTCAGCACCCGTGTGGCTTCTCTACTGGGAGCTTGGCCCTGCAACCGCCATCCCCAAAGCTGGTTGCTTTGGCCACCGGTCACATCAACAGAACCGAGGCTCACGAC
Organism: Aethalodelphis obliquidens; assembly: GCF_003676395.1. Lineage (NCBI taxonomy): Eukaryota > Metazoa > Chordata > Mammalia > Artiodactyla > Delphinidae > Aethalodelphis > Aethalodelphis obliquidens. The sequence continues at coordinate 1,890,587 of NW_020837962.1, read as the reverse complement.
CAGATTGAGACTCACGTGGCATGTCTGGCTGGCAGAGCTTATGTCCTATCCCTTGTCCTAGTTGCAAGGGAGGCAGGAGATGTGCAGCCTGATTTCTGCTCTAGGGTGGTGGGATGTAAAATGTGAGATCTCCTCAAATACGGATCAGCTGGAGATACAACAGCTGTGTCACGACAGCCTGCCCATCCTTGACACAGCACTGGTGGGGCAGAGGCAGTAGGAGTCCATAATGAGCTTGGATTGACCAATGGGGAAGGATGGTATGTGGAGACCAATGGCGTTGCCTGGGACTCTCATCTGTCTCCAGATGGGTTCTCTCCTCTCTACTGTCCCCGTGTGATCAGGGTGTGTACCTGCCTGAGATGCCTCTTAAGGCCCCAGTCCACCTGGCTGTCCCAGTTACCTACTCTCACCTATTCTTTATGGACCCATCCTTATCTCCGCAATGCTCTCCCCTCTCCTCCTTGCCTAGTTCACGCTAATGCATCCTCCAGAACTCGAGTTCTGGCAAATTCTTTCCTACCCTTCCATCCAGCCTCTTTTATTTTTCCTGGTCATTTGCTCTTCTTTTTCATTCAGTATATCACATGACATTTCAACATTTATTGGTTCCGTTATTTAATTAACACCTCTCTTCCCTCTAGGCCATCAATACGATGAGAGCATAGACTGTGTCTTGCTCACAGCTACTAACGCAGTAATTGGCACTTAAGTGCTTAAGTTTTTATTGAATGAACGAGGGTTAAACAAATCCCATTATGGGCATTTATAAAGTTCCTCTTGGATCAAAAACGTTTTGATAGTGCTTTTTGGAAACCACAGGTTCAACCCTTAGAGGTATACACATTAGAATCACCCTGATTTTTTTTTCTCCATCTATAATGCCCTCCGTGGATCTTATTACATCCACCCCTGCCCTGTGAGAATCACTTCCACAGTGAGCCATTGCCATTGATGGGAACATGTGACACGCCTTGTATCAGGGTAGGAACCTAACCTGGGGTACCATGGCCTGAGGGTAGTGGCAGCTTCAGTTTCTACAAAAACTTTCCTCATGATGTCACAGTGATTATATGAGCCCCCAACCTCACGATAATTCTCTTAACAAGTTTCTTTTTGTTTTTGCCAACAACTTAAAAATATTTGGGTGGCTTTTACTACGTAAGGGGAACCTTTTGTTAACAGGCTGCCAGTCTCCCAGGAAACTGGGAAGAGAGAGCGCATCAGAGCTTCAGGAGAGCCTGGTCTCTTTCCACCATCAGGAGGAGAGGCGGGGGTCATTTTGTCCACTAAAGAGCAGTGGATTGTTTCCAGTGTGCTAGAAACTAATTTTATTTCCATATCTGAGCATATAAGGTCACATCCTCCAAATTGATTTGGAGTTTATATCGGGAGATGGGGAGAGAATAAAATAACTCAGACATGTAATAATAGCTATAATTTACTGAGTGCTTAATCTGTGCAAGGTACTTTTCTACATGTTTCACATACATTAACTGGGTCCTCTTCCCAGCAACCTATTTATATCTTTATTTTAGATCAGCAGTCCTCAACCTTTTTGGCACCAGAGACCGGTTTCATGGAAGACAGTTTTTCCACGGACGGGGTGCAGGGGGAGGGGGGCGATGGTTCGTCGGTAACGCGAGCGATGGGGAGTGATGGGGAACCGCAGATGAAGCTTCACTCGCTCACCTCCTGCTGTGTCGCCCGGTTCCTAACAGGCCGCGAATGCAGCCTGGGGGTTGGGGACCCCTGTTTTAGATGAGAATATCAAGGCACAGTCCACCCAGATGTGTATGGTATCTTAGATTGGAGTCCTGACCTCAGGGGATTTCTAGCTTTACAGCTTTATGAAGGCTTTTGGGGCAGGGAGAAACTTGTTGGTCCCTGAGGCCAAAGTTTGCAGGTCTGGGCACATCCTGACCTGGTGGAACTCCAGCCTTCCCATTTACCACCTGTGTGTATCTTTGGGCCGGGCAACTTCTCTCCCCTCTTAGGCCCTTGGTTTCCTCACCCGCAAAATGGGGACAACGATACCTCCCTCCCGATGGGATTATTGGGAGGACTAAATTAGCTAATGAATGGACAGCACCTGGAGCAGTGCTTGGTACCCTGTAGCTGCCCATCAGATGTGATTTCCCTTCCTCGCTCACTTCCTCCATCAGGTGGGTTGGGTGCTGTTCACACCTGGAGGGCACTTATTACCTCTGGCCTGCAGGAAGTGGCATTATTTCTGGAGGGAGTGAGCAGCCTTGCAGGGTGGGCAGGCCAGAGTTTGCTGAGATGGATGTGACTGTCAGGTGGCCTGGGCAAGCCCCTGCAGACCCTGATGCAAGGTTAAGGAATAGCTAGAAACTCCAAGGCTTTTGATTTTACAGCAGCTTGTTGGCCCACACATGCTAGCTCATGGGACTTTAGTGCAAGGCAGTACTGGGTTCTGGATTCAGACCCAGGTTCAAACCCTGTCTTACCGTGGAGCCTTAGGCCAATTTCTTCATCTCTCTGAGTCTCCATTTTCCTATGACTTGACTCGGAAGAATATTGGTAGTGACCTTGAAACGCCCTCAATAAATGTTAGCCCCTCTTTTTTAGAAACAATTATATGTATAAGGTTAAGATTTTGCCCCTAGGAATAAGTCACACCTTTCTCTGCGCCCCCTGACATCCATGTACATTCTGGTTCTGGGTCCTGTGTCCCATTCTACTGTGCTCTCTACCATCAAAACGCCACCAGTATAAAGAGGAGACCATCGAATATAAGTAGTTTTCAGGGCCCTGTACAGGGTCTGGCACAGGGAGGTTTAGGAAGTTCGTGTAATGGGGGAGAAGCATTTTCCTGACAGCAGCTCCATAAAACCAGAGGGACTGTAGCAACTGCCCTCCTAGGAGTGCCTCCTCTCACCTTGGTGAACCTTGGGAGGGAAGTAAAGAAGGGCTGAGATTTGGTGCCCTCAGCGGAAGGAACAGGGACAGGGTCTGGGGATTGTCATGGAGGCGGGAAAACTGCGCTTTGGCTTGAGCGTCAGACAACCCCGGATGCCCACTCCTAGCTGTGTGACCTAGAGGTAGCAGTTGTTAACCTGGCCAAGCCTCCATTTTATCCTCTCTGAAACGGATAGGATGGTAATACCCACTTCTTGGGGGCTCTTGTGAGGACCCAGGAGGAGTTGTAAAAGTACTCGGTACCCAGGAAGCATTCCAAGACTGGCTGCTGGGATTATTGTTGTCACAGTGGTCACAGCCTTTGCAAAGGCTCCAAGGTCCGGGGCCCCGGGCGCGCGCATGCGCACGCGCACCCGGTCAGCCAGGTGAGAGGGAGGCTGCCGTCCCGCACCTGGCTTTTAACCTTTCACCTTCACGGAGCGGAGGTGGGCGGAACGGATGCAGAGACCCGGACGCGGGGTTGCGAGCCCGGCTAGACCTAACCCCGAGGCGAAGGGGCGGCTCTTCGGGAGCGCGCCTAGCTTGCTACAGGCCGGGGTCCGCGCGCGCCGCGGAGAGGGCGGGGAAGCGCGGAGGGGAGCGAAGTCTCGCGAGATCGTGCGGCGGCTGTAGCGGCAGCGGCGGCGGCGGCGGCCGAAGAGGTGAGCTGCGGTCGGCGGCAGCGACGGCGTCTGCCGTTGGGGCTGAGAAGCGGGTGAGAGCGGCGGAGACCAAGGGCCGGACGGGGGAGCCAGCCGGGCGGGCGGCCCGTGTCCTGGGCGGCCTCTCCAGTCGGCCCTGCGGCTGCAGCGGAGCCGCCGGGTCCGCGCCGTCCCGGGACCCGCGCGGGCGGGGCGGGGCTGCCGGGCCAGGGCCGCGGGACCGCAGGGCCGGTCTCCTCGCAGCCAGTCCCCGCACGCGGGTGCAACCGCGAGGCGCGCCTCAGTTTCCCCCGGCGGCGGGTTGGCGCCGTGGACGCGGCGCTGCTGCCCGCGGCAACACCATTTATTGAGCCTTAACCGTCTGCCCGCGCTTACGCGGTTCCACTGCTGGGCTGCACCGAGAGGTGAAGCGCCCTGCCCAGGGTCTCCGTGCTGGGACACGGTAGAATCGGGGTTTAAGCCCAGGCACAGCGAGTCCAGCGCCCCGCCCCGTACTTGCCTCCCATCCTTCTCCCCACCCCCACTCGCTGGGTTTTAGGGCTCGAGTTCTACTCCTCCGGTCCCTATTGGGCTGCAGAGGGTGTGTCTGGGGACCCCCTCCCCCTGCTTGAATGCAGCATGGCATATGAGTTTATTGGGTGAGAGTCCTTGGCTTTTGTCGATTTCTCAAAAGGTTCCCTGCTCCCGAAATGGTCAATAACTTTTGTTTGGCCCTGTGTGAGGGCAGAAGTGGGCTTAAAAGCAGCGGTGTGTGCCGGGGGTGGGGCGTCAGATCGAATGGAAGTGGAATATTGCAGCCCAGGGCTTGCTTTAAGCAAAGGAAACTTTTCAAGTTTGTTTTTGGTTAAGCACGTGATTCCACTCTTCGGAGCAGTGGTGCTCAACTTTGTCAGACCAAGGCTCCTCCCACTTGCAGCAGAAGTTTGTAAAGCCCCCATTACAGCTCTGAAATGAACTTCGTCAGTAATGTAACCTACCTACATACATAATTGAAAATCAGTGTGATGCTCCGATTTAAATGTAAGGGAGAAGTAAAAGGAGAACAATATATGACATGCATTGCCATATCACATCTAGCACATACTGCTGTGCTGTACCTGCTTCTAGTGGATAAGCTTGGCCTGAAGAGAGGTAAAAATATTAGAAGCTATTTCATACAAGAAAAGGAAAGATCAGAGAGATAGACACAGAGGTAGGGGACGCCTAAGTGTTGGGATAAACTTTTTATTACAATGAAGAGAGAAACAAGTCCGGGTTGAATTAGGAATAACATGCCAAGGTAAAGTACAGACTGTCTCAATCAACATGTAAATAATATTAATATAACCCCTCCATGAACGCCACGTTTTCAAACGACATTGTAGGGCAGCTTTTGTGCCACAAGCTTGGAGGTACTGCTGCTTCGAGGCACCATGCTGCATTCCTACCACTTATCACTGATAATAATGAATAAAATATTAGCTAGATTGAAAGGTTTTGTTTGTTTGTTTTGCTTTGTGTTTGATTCGTTGCCGGTATGTTACTTAGTAGTGTAGGTATGCTCAGTATTGTGACACTGCAGTTATATGTTGAGTTAATGCATGGTGTGAGGAAATGGTCGCTAATTTTCAGACACGAGTTATTATTCAATCTCAACTTCCCTCACGTTAGCTACCTTCCCCTGAATTACTGGGGTTTTTCCATAGTTTCTTGTGAAAACTGTTTAGTATTGTGTTCTAAAGTAACGCCAGTTACCGTGATAAATCTGGCTGGTCATTGAAACGATTCTCAGGACCAGGATAAATGTTCATTATGTAGATCTGTCCCATGCATTGTGAGAAGTTCAAGCATCCTGGCTTCCAGACACTAAATGCCAGTGGTGTGCCTTAGTCACTTGATAACTAAACACGTCTCTTAGAGGACCGTACTAGCTCCTTTGAGATCCACTCTAAAGAACAGTCGTCGTTGTCTAGTCAGTTATAACAGGGAGGGGGGCAGAATTTAACTGACATTCAAACGATTTTTATTGGGAATATTTTTTCCCTGTTCTTTTTTTCTACTTAACTAATATCCATGTTAGAGAATTTGGTCAATGCATATTGTACAAGGGTGAAAACTAAAATGACCTATAATCATATTGTCCTCAGTCCTCCTAATATGATTCATTAGAAATTCTTTTCATTTGAAACTCTGTTAGTCTTGCTGCTATGGGGAAAATGCAAATTGAGTTGAGAAAGTTCATCTCCGACTATTATATAGCTACAGTGTAACATGAATTTCTTCAACTTTTGTTAAATCTACAAAGGAAGTTTATTTTTCCTTTTCCTTGGATAGATAAATTGCTTCTTTGCTATAAGATGTTCGTTTATTGTTCACTGCTTGTTACTTTTGAAAGGTGCTATGGAAACAAGCATGTAAGTAAAGGCTTTTGTCAGAAAAGAAGGGTATATTTTGTACCTGCTTTTTGTATTTGGAGAGAGTGTGACTCTTGAACTTGAAACCTTTTATCCGGGCATCTTGGTAGTTTCTGGTGGGATTAATCGGGTGAGAGGGAAGAAGGGAGTTGGGGGGCTCCTTCCTTTCAGAACATGAAGTTTCTCCCACTGCCTCCTCCTCAGAGGTCTCCCAGGTGCCAGACCTAAAGGTTTTTCTACAGTGATCCTCTGATTATTTTTACTTCCCCTTGACCCATATGTTTTAACAGGACTTTAACAAACTGCAATTAAAAAATGTGTTTGCCCTGTTTTGTTTTGTTTTTGTTTTGTTTCAATAAATGACATGGCACCTCCTAGCAGGAAGGAAGCAGGGTTTCAACCCTGAAGTGTTACTGCAGTTGGCCTTTAATTGGGGTGGGGGTCTTTTCAGGGGGACATTATTTACTCACTCATTAAACACCTATTGTGGGGGGAAAATAAATAAATAGCCTAGAGATAGCTACATTGAATACTTTTGGATTGGAAATTTATCCAAATTGAGTGATTAATTTGTATTACTTTGTGTAAGCAGTATCATGTTCCAGGGTAAAAGGAGGTCACTCTTTTTTAATCACTACCTTTTAAAAATATACTCATATGTACAAAAATGAACCAAATAATATTGCATGGAAGTTGAAACCGTTCCAGTGTTTAGGCGTGGAACAAATTGTTGTATGGACAAAAATCCATGCCTCTGTGCATGAAAATGCATAATTTATTATATGTATATCTCTGAGATTTATAATTAAGCTATTTCATTGATATATTTTTTAAGATGCATATCTGAGATGGACTATATCTTAAAATTGACAAGTGATGGTTTAATTGGCAACTTTTGTTCTTTCTTAGTGGTACATAAAATAATAGTGTCTGGAAATGATGGCATCTTATCGATAGATGCTGTAAGATAGGGATATGTAGAAATTTCAGCACATTGATTAATGTTTAACACCAAAAACTTTATACAAAGGATGACTTGCAAAATGAAGATACATAACAGTTCCAGGTCCTTCCATCTCAACTAGAATTCTTTACTTGGAAGATACCTTTAAAGATTTTCCCCCCATGTAAAACAAATGGAGAATCAGTGTTTGTAAATATAAGAACCATTTTCAAAATGTTTAGAAGGAAACAAACTGGTGATTTTTCATGGAGAGCAGATGGTATGGTTAATGTGTTTGAAATAAAGTTGATCAGTATAACCAGGCAGATCTATGAATATGGCTGCTTGGTTTTTTTCCCCCCATTCTGGAAGGTTCATGGGTCCACTTATAAATGAAAGTCGTCTCAAACGAGACATCCTTAAATTGAATTTCAACAATTCACTGTTATTTTAATAAGACATATGCTTGAAAATGTATTTATTCCGAGTTAAAGACAGAACTTACATGGGAGGCTACACGATGTCTCCCACCCTGGAAACCTGTGTATGGACTCTGCTACTGAGGGCAAATTTCACAGGAAACTCACCCACGTGAAGACTACATACCTTCTTCCCCAGGTGGATTTGAGCTTTTCTTCGCGAGTGCACTCCCCAAACCAGCAGCACATCAGCAGCTTCCTGGAGCTGGTTTGAAATGCTGACTCAGGGACTCACCCCAGACTTACTGAACCAGAATCTGCTTTTTAACAATATCCTCCTCCAAGTGATGCATGAGGATGTGTAAGAAGCATTTGACCAGATCACTGGCTCTCAAACTTGAGTGTGTATTACCAGAATTACTCCCTACCACTCCCAGAGTTTCTGGTTCAGTAGGTCTGGGCTGGGGCTTGAGAATTTGCATTTTTACCAGGTTCTCAGGTAATGCTGATGCTGCTGGTCCAGGGACCATACTTTGAGAAGCATTAGGCTAAAGCATACTCGTTGCGCTTTCCTATTCTCTCTTCTGATTCCTTGCCCCCCAAATAGCGCTTTTATAGATTATTATAATCATGTGCTTTAGCTTGATTAAAGAAAAAAAATCGGATTGTCTCGTATGATTTTTAGTGATGGCCACACTAATCTTGCTTGTTAATATCTAATTTCAGAGAAAAATTCTTTCATTTTTATTTACTATTACTTTTTAAATTGAAGTATAGTTGATTTACAATGTTGTGTTAGTTTCAGGTGTACGGCAAAGTGATTCAGTTATACATACATACATATATACATATGTACACATATATATATATATATTCTTTTTCGGATTCTTTTCCATTATAGGTTATACAAGGTATTGAATATGGTTCCCTGTGCTATACAGTAGGTCCTTGTTGTTTATCTTTTTTATATATAGTAGTGTGTATCTGTTAATCCCAAACTCCTAATTTAGGAAAAAAATTCTATTTTAATGCGTGTTGGATTTTGACTCTAGGTGATAAGTAGTTCTCTTTCTCTTCGTCCTGTGAGTTATACTTTTAACACTTTAAAATTCTTTTTGTATATATAAAATGTTCATGTGGTTCAAAAACTAAAATGGAGTATTTTGAGGAGGCTAATTTCCAACTCTGTCTTGGTCTAATATGCTCCGTTCGGCCACAGATAATTTTTTCTATTTGTTTCCTATAGATGTCTACTGTTTCTTTGTGTAGATACAAGCAGATACCAGTATACTCTATATATCTCCTCCTTTTTATATAAAATGTAAATTATTCTGACCCTGTTTTTTTTTTCAGTTAGTATACCTTTAGTATCTTTCTACATTAGTATATAGAAAACATTTATTTAACAGATGCAGAATATACTATTGTGTGGCCTGTGCCAGTTTATTAAGTAGCCCCAGTAAATGATGAAGTATCCCAATAAATGATGGATACTTGAGTGTCTTCCAGTCTCTTCCAGTCACAGCCTGTGGTGAATAAACTTGTGTACATGTCATTTCGTATATGTGAAGTGTATCTGTGGGATATCTTTCCAGAAGTGGGATTCCTGGGTCAGTGAGCAATGCATTTATAATTTTGATAAATGCTGCCCTCTTTCAGGGTTGTACAATTTTGAACTCCTGCAAGTAATGCACTAGAGTACCTGTCTCCATAGCCTCTCCCAATAGAGTGTTTACCAGCCTTTGGATTTGTATCAGTCTGAAAGGTGAAAAGTTACTCGTGGTGTTAATGAGCATTACTTTGATTATGAATGAGGCTGAGCATCTTTTCACGTGCTTAAAGGCTGTTTCTGTTTCTTTTTCTATGAACCATCTGTTCATGCCCTTTCCGCGTTTTTCTTTTGGATCACTTTTTTCTTATCAATTTCTAGGAATTAATTTTTTTATTTTATTTTATTTTTTTGCGGTACGCAGGCCTCTCACTGTTGTGGCCTCTCCCGTTGCGGAGCCTGCTCCGGACGCGCAGGCTCAGCGGCCATGGCTCACGGGCCTAGCTGCCCCGCGGCATGTGGGATCTTCCCGGACCGGGGCACGAACCCGTGTCCCTTGCATCGGCAGGTGGACTCTCAACTGCTGCGCCACCAGGGAAGCCCAATTTCTAGGAATTTATAAATTAGAGAGGTTAGCCCTTTGTGATGTGAGTTGCAATTTCCTCAAGATTGTCATTTTTAAAAAAATTGCTGTCATGTATTTTTGTATAGAGAAGGCTTTTAAGTTTTTTCTTTAAATTTTAAGTAGTTAATATTTTATGGTGTCTGGATTTTGAGTCACGGAAAGGCCTCCAAGAATTTGGATTTGGCCCATTTTTTTTCTTTCAGTGTTTTTTTCTTTTATGGTTTCATTTTTACACTTAAACCTTTGATCCATTTAAAATTTATTCTGGTGTTCAGGAGTGATATATAGATTCAACTTTTTCCATATGGCTACCAGTTATCTTTACCCATTTGTTTCAGAATACAATACACCTTCATTATATTCTGAATTTCCAGATGTATTGGGGTGCATCTCTGGACCTTCTGTTCTATTCCATTAAGTCTTTCTACTCCTGCACAAGTACACATTATTGGTTTTATAAAATGTCTTAATGCCTTGTAAAGCTAGTTTCACCTGTTGCCCTTCGTTTTCCTGGCAATTCTTGCTTGTTTATTTTTCCATGTGAACTTTAGAATCATTTGTCAGTTCCAGAAGAAAAAGAACTTAGGCAAATTGAGATCGTGTTAAATTTATAAACTAACATAGGGAGAATTGATATCTTTCGGATATTGAATTTTCCTATCCGGGAACATTGTGTATTTTTTCATTTGTTTGGTTTTACTCCCGAATCCTTCTGGAGCATTTTCAAGTTTTTCTCATATAGGTTTTGCCCATTTCTTATTAAATTTATTGTGTGTGTGTGTGTGTATATATATACACATATACATGTATGTATATATATATATATTTGTGAGATCTTCTTTTCCTTTATCTTTTCTAAGTGGTTTTTTTTTAAGGTTTGTTTTTTAAATTAATTAATTTTTTTTTGGAGCTGCATTGGGTCTTCGTTGCTGTGCCTGGGCTTTCTCTAGTTGCATTGAGCGGGAGCTACTCTCTGTTGCAGTGTGCTGGCTTCTCATTGCAGTGGCTTCTCTTATTGTGGAGCACAGGCTCTAGGCATGCGGGCTTCAGTAGTTGTGGCACGTGGGCTCAGTAGTTGTGGCTCGTGGGCTCTAGAGCTCAAGCTCAGTAGTTGTGGCACCCGGGATTAGTTGCTCCGTGGCATGTGGGGTCTTCTTGGACCAGGGCTCGAACCCGTGTCCCCTGCACTGGCAGGCGGATTCTTAACCACTGAGCCACCAGGGAAGTCCCTGTAAGTGGTTTTGATTGTTTGTATGAAGGCTGTTTATTTCTGTGTAAGTACAGAAGTTTATATACCCTGAAGTTCTAAGTAGTTTTTAACAGACGTTAAATTCTGCAGAATCCTTTATACATTTTTGCCTAAAACAAAAGAAAGCCTTGGGAGTCAGGCTTACAGTTAAATTCTGTGGCTGCATTTATGAGCTCTGTGGACATCTGGGGATCTATTTGACTACTCTGAGCCTCAGTTTCCTAATCAGTAAAAGGAACATTTCTGGCTTGGTAAGAATGTTGGGAGAATTAAAAAGAGCTTGGGGCTCATCACTTAGTGCCGCTTCCACCACCATCACTGCCAGTGGCAACATAGATTGAGGTTGCTGTGCTCTTTTTCTTCCTCTTTCCCCTCTCACCTTTAAAAGACAAAAAAAGAAAAGAAGAAAAATGATAAAATGATGCTAGACTTGAAGTTAAAAGCAAGTTGTGATTCACTCGGAGCAGGATGATCAATATACTGAGAAGAGAACAAACTCAGCCCCGTATTTGAGGCCCCTCCTGCCTACCTTTCTAGCCTTGCTGCTGCTTGCCCTCTCCGATGCACCCTGACCAGAGGCTGCTTAGCTTTCCCCAAAGGCCCTGTGTTTCCTATAACCCCATCCCTTCCACCCAGAATGTTCTGCTACCTAATTCTACCAGTTTAGATATGTGCTGCCCTGCACCCAGTAAAAAACACGGTCTGTCTCCATGTGTAGCTTGTCGGTCCTATAGCTTGGCCTTGATGGACTGGAAACTGTGAGGAGAGAAACCATGTCCCTCATGTCCACCAAAGAATACAGAATACCTGGCAAAGAACAGACACTCAGATATTTTAAAATAAGTAAATGAATAATTGACTTTGATCTTTCTTTTGCCTCGTATTATGTGTCTGGCTAATTCATCTGTCACCCAGTACATTGTAAACCCCTTGAAGATAAGGCTTATGCCACTTCTCAATAATAATAGTAACAGTAATAATAATGGTGGTGGTGGAGGTGGTGAGAGGCAAATGGATTTATTTCATATAAGAACATATAATAATAAAAGCGAAAATTGATGTTCATTGAACATTTATTATGTTACAGGAACTGTTTTGAAGTCCCCGATGTGGATTATCTCATATAACCCTCAGCAGTCCTGTGGGTTGGATCCTGTTATTATGCACGTGGGGAAACCGAGGCACATGGGTTTATGGACTTGCTCAACATCAGACAAGCTAGGAAGTGGTAGAGCTGAGACTCAGATGCAGGTGTTCTAAGTCTAGCAACCCAGCTTTTCACCTGCTGCAAGATTGGATACAGTCATGTGTAGGTCCTCCAACCATTTAAGAAGAGTTATTTAATTCCACTTACACCTGCTCATTTTCCTTCCCAGTCGTGCCATTTTAGTAACTTGTATTTTATTCTTTCCAATCCCTCTCAGACTTCATGTGCTCCAGGAGGCTTTCTCTGACCACCCTGCCTGGCATGAGTAGATGTTCAATTAAAAGTAATTTTAACTTTTTTCCCCTCTAGGTTCACAGTGAAGGTGCTAAGAAAGAGAATGTAAGACAGGAAAATAATTAAATATTTTTACTGAGGTAAGATTTTTATGATTTAATTTTTTTAAAGGAAATGTCTCTTATTTTTAAAAAATTCCTCTCCATAGCCTGCTTTCTTAAGATGTAAGAGGGAGATTGTTTTAGGAGTGTTTAAGTTCATAGAACCTGAGGTTCTTAAGGTAGATGCCAGGAATGTGGACTGTTTGAATAAGGTCATTTGGCTTCCTTACTTCTTTGACTTGAATCTTTAAATTTCCATCATCTCATTGTTTTAAAGCATGGTGCTGAGAAGGAGGTCCCACAGGTGGAAATCCATAAGCTGTTTGGTGATTACATATACTTGCAACATTCAGTGAAAACTTTGATTTTAAAGTAGGGAGTTGAAGGGATTTGAAGCCACTTGGTGAGATTGCAACACTTTATTTTCTTAAATGAAAATGTGTTGTTTATTTTCTTATTATAATAGTAAGAAAAAACCTCCCTCAATGACACCTAATTCCTGCCACCCAGAAATGGCTGCCATTAATATTAATATTTTGGTGAAAATCCTTTTAGAAATTTATCTATGAATATAGAAGTATTTATATACAAATCTTTAAATAAATTGGTTTACACTGTATATGGTGGTCATTTTTAAATGCAACAATATTTTTATATATCTCTACACATGAATTGTTAAGAGACATGCATAATCATATATGATCATTTTTACTGACCATGTAATTCCATTGTTTTACAGGCACCATACTTTATTGAATCATTCCTTTGATGACCATTTAGATTGTTTCTAGTGGATAATAGTGTGTTGATTAACCCTGTACTTAAATCATTGTATACATGTTCATTTATTTTCTTAGAAGTATAACTACCCACACTGAGTTTTGTTCATCTTTTTAATCCTTGCCAGTCCAATAGGAGAAAAAAATGGTATCTTTTTTTTTCTTTTTAATTTTATTCCTTTATTTATTTTTGGCTGCATTGGGTCTTCGTTGCTGCGCACGGGCTTTCTCTAGTTGCGGCGATCAGGGGCTACTCTTTGTTGCGATGCCCGGGCTTCTCATTGTGGTGGCTTTTCTCGTTGCGGAGCATGGGCTCTGTGCGCGTGGGCTTCAGTAGTTGTGGCACGCGGGCTCAGTAGTTGTGGCGCACGGGCTTAGTTGTTCCGCGGCATGGGAGATCTTCCCGGACCAGGGATCGAACCCATGTACCCTGGCAGATTAAGAATCCGAATGGATTCTTAACCACTGCACCACCAGGGAAACCCCAGTATCTTTTTTGAGATAGCAGGGTTTTTGACTGGAGTAAACCTTATATGTTTTAAAGACCTCTTTGATTTGATAGTCTTACATAAAGAATTTCCTCATCGAGCACATACCTGTGATTCTCATGTGTAAGTGAGACACTCTCTTGGACTTTAAATATGATGAAAATGTTAAAATATGTTGAGTTCTTTGTTTTTAGGTCTATTGCCCTGATTAACTCATTATAAATAATTTGAAATTATTGGCAACTGACTAATTGTCTTGGATACTGAAAGTTTTCCTTTATAGAGAGTAATACCTTTGTTTTTTATTCACTTACATTGGACCTTAAAGAAGCTTTAAAAACTAACTTCTTAATATCTTTCAAACATGAATACCAATTGTAGAATAGCGTACGGAATGTGATTTACAAATTTAGGTGATAACAGAGTATTACTGAGTTACGTGAATATGTATTCACGTGTAAACCTATGAATATTGATGTTGAGTCTCATCTGTCCAAAGGATTTTGCCAGTTTCTGATATGAATGTGAGATCTAATTTTATGTTTGTTTTAGATTTTATTTCAATCAAATAAGGGTTACCTAAGGAAGGTCTCACATGGAACAGATACCAACTTTGTTATTGACCTACTGTTTGTTCTTTGACTTAACAAAAAGCCAGTTAAAATTCATCTCTTTTTCCTTGACGTAAAATGCATCTTATAGAATGCCTTTCATGTGGGTGCTTTACTTTTCACTCCAAGTTAACATTGTTGAGGCTGGGACCAAGTGTGTTTTATTCACCATCTTACATCCAGCAACTAATGTGATATTTGGCACGTACATGGCAGACACTCAGATCGTTTTTGAAGGAATTAATGATTGGTGAATATCATCATTGTTAAGTTAGAATTAAGATGTAAATGAGAAGTGCCTTAAATTTTAATTAAGAAATTTAATTTCTTGGAGAATAAAGCTAGCATCTGTGATTTTTAAATGTATCTAAATCTAGACATGCATAATTGTAGTGACACTTGCTACCATAACATTTTGTGATGTTTTGTTTGGACTGTTGATTTGGATTCTGTCCCGTTTCTTTGCAGAATCACATATACTGCTGTGTTTTAAATCTGCTTTTTTGTCTGTTTCTTCTTGTTGCTGTTAAGGGCAAAGTAAGTGAAGTAGGTCAGGTACTAGATCTTATTAAAGAACCCTATTTGTGTTTCATATTACAGACATGGGAATATCTTTCAGTTATGTTATTTGAAGACAAGGATGAAGTAAATGTCCCCAAATATATTTTAAATTATAATGGAGAGAAATTGAGTTATATTTTAATTGGGATTCAGCATTTATTAAAAATAAAAGTAGATAAATAGATTGCTAGCCATTAAGAAGAATGTGTAAATCTTTGTTAAGTATCCCGCCTATTAAGCTTTTCTGACGCATAACCAGTTTTTCACAGCCAAAATAAACAGAGAGAATGAAACAATTATCTAATAGATTAAAGCAATGTTGAGGACTCTTGTTTCATACATTTTGTTTCCACTAGAGTATGGGATTCTAAAGAATGCATGTGCTAGTTTTAATCAGTATTTTAGCAGCAGTTATTGCATGTAGAAAAATTTAACTTATTAAATAATCCCCTAGCAATTTTTATTTGTACTTTAATTTTCTTAGCAACTCCTTCCTTAATAAATAGTCTAAAGTTAAATCTAGGCAGACTTGAAAGGAAATTATTGAGTCTTCATTAGTAGGGTCTAAATTAATTAGATTTCCTGGACTTTACCCTCTGATATCATATTGTGGCGAACGGTATGATTCTGTATTCGTTTTCTAAAATACCCAAAGTTCTGGGTTCTTATATCTCTTTTCTGCAGTAGTATAGGGATTTGCTTATATTGTAACTTTCATTTCACTGATGAGTTAATTTCTTTAATTGCATGCTTTAAAACCCCAATTCTAAAAATACTCCTGGAAAGTGAGGCATTACTAGTAGTAGTAAAACTGGAGTCTTAATTAAACTTAAGACTTTATCATTTACTTCTTTTAGCTGCATTTGTAAAAAATTTTATACTGTATTTAAACAGATTTCAAGACATTCTTAGTATTTAATGGGTTGGATTCTGTGCATTTGCAAGTTTCCTCCTATTTTAGGCATAAAGGTTAAAGTTTAGACTGGCAGTGTACGTGGTTATTGAATTGGAAAGTTAGAAAGAGGAGAAGTTCTGTCTTCATATACAGGGTGTGTGGTGGTAGAATATTTAGGTGAAACTGTTTCATTGTCAGGGTGAGAGTACTGAACTGCAGTAGGAGGGCAAAAAACTTGTTAAGTGCTTATATGCGATATAGGTAACAGCTCCCTAGCAAAGCCAGCACTCTGGCCTTACTCCTGTAGTATCTGTAATGAGTTGGTCTGTCACAGAGGTTTTTGTTGTTGTTGTTTGTTTTGTTTTTTTTTGTTGTTTGTTTTGTTTTTTTTAGAGGACTGTATTATTTCTCACTTGTGAGATCAATGTTTTATTTTTTATTTATTTTATTTATATTTTATTTTTGGCTGCGTTGGGTCTTCATTGCTGCGCACGGGCTTTCTTTAGTTGCGGCGAGTGGGGGCTGCTCTTTGTGGTGGTGCATGGGCTTCTCATTGAGGTGGCTTCTCTTGTTGTGGAGCACAGGCTCTAGGCGCATGGGCTTTAGGCGCATGGGCTTCAGTAGTTATGGCACGTGGGCTCAGTAGTTGTGGCGCATGGGCTTAGTTGCTCTGCGGCATGTGGGATCTTCCCGGACCAGGGCTTGAACCCGTGTCCCCGGCATTGGCAGGTGGATTCTTAACCACTGCGCCACCAGGGAAGCCTCCAGAGAGGTTTTATTAAACTCTGAGTCTTAAGGGGAGAGTTTTGGAAAGAGGGGTAGAGAACAATAGCTTTGGGCCACAAGTTCCATAATGAATGTGGTGCTTAGGGAAACTCTCCAGGAATAGCTATCTCCAGCCTCCGAATGTCCCATTGCCCTTGAGACATTTCCCTCCTTGCTAACCCTAGAAACTTTTCCTGGTGTTGTGGTGTGATGGAACATTGTCTGGAGCTGGGCGGAGGGAGTCTGACCGTCTCCCGGTGCAGGGTCTAGATGCTCTCTTTAAGTAGACTTCCAGCATGGGAGTATGGCATATTCTAGCACTGTGATGACAAATATGGGAAGTCCATGCAAGCTTTACCTTCGTTCCAGTTTGTTCAGAGAGGACACCTAGTTCATGGTGAGGGTTATGTTTGTGTCTGCTAAACCCAGTAAGTTTTGTTTTAAGTAGATTTCAGTCTATTCTAATGTAACAAAGTTTTTCAGTCTGAATGTTCTAGCAGCCATCACTCAAACGTTAATTGCTGTCAGTGGGAAGGGATATCCTCCTACATCTTTTCTGGAGCGCTTGAAACCATCCCACTTCCTTTTTCTTTTACCTTAAGAACTGATTACTGACACTTGGGAATTATAATCAGATTGCATCAATCTTTATAGAAAGGTTACCAATTATTGCACTGGAAAATAGGCATTTGTCTCTCATAGTAAGTGTTTCTCTTGGTGTGTCTCTCTCAGTTCATTGCTTTTAAATACCTCTTAGGTGAATGAATGCTTTGTGTCGTGCCCTGATTTAATACATTTAAAACAGACTTTATTGATGGCTTTCTTACTTTCAGTTATATGGGAGGGGGAATAATTTATTCAATATGGAATTTTCATAGAATATTTCGGTTGCTTAGATGTCCTTGGGGTAGAAAAGAAAGGTTGATGTCAATTACTTACACTGTGATATAAGCTCCAGAATCAGTATTTGCGTTGAAAAGTTGAGAACAGTGAGGATATTTATGGTGGGGATGTACATGTAGAGCATTGGACTCTACCTCTTGTGTGTATTCTCTCATTTTGTTCTCTGATGACTCTCTGAGGCTGGATACAGTCACTCCAGTTTTAGAGAACAGAAGGCCTTGGTTATGAGATTTGTCCTTCGGTACTCAGCTAGTGTGCTTAAAAGAAAAACAAAGCAATGACTTGAATCCAGATCTCTCTGGCTCTTCTTGTGTTCACCAACAGAGAAAAGGGTCTCACAGTTGTTAGAATGTTTCCATTATTGTAGATTAGTGAAATGTTGGGTGGAATGAAGACACAGCTGCTTTATTACCACCATCACCATCATTCTTACCCTCCCTTTTATTTCTAATGTTCTTCAACATTAACTGGTAAAGTTTAGGAGCCTGCCAGGGTATCTGGCTCATTGTGTTCAATACAACATAGGCTTGTTTAATTTAGCAGTGCTCTGAGATGAAAGGTTCACGACGGCCAAGTACAAACAGACCTTCTGTGGGATGTTAATTTTGTTATAGGAGAGAATGCTTGTTTTTCCTTGCTCTGTGCTAATAAAGAAGCTGGCACATTTTCTCATGAGTTAAAAAGGACTTGGACTTGTTTAAATCTGTGTAATCAAAGGGAAGTGAGTGGTTCTGATAAACATTTTTCTTTGTGCAGTCTTTGGTTAATTCCATTTCATACCTGCCAGAGAATTGCAGTGTGCTCTTTTGTTCTTTCCTCTTTTTACTTTGGATTTGATATTATGGTTGGTCATTGTAGGGATTTGGTGGTAGGAAAATAAATCATTTCCTCGTTTGAACAGATTGTGTGTTTTTTGTTTTCTTTTATGACAGGTTATCCTATAGCAGGCAAAGTGATTCAATCAGACCCCTACACAGAGGTGTCACTATATGATTTTGTGCAGTAATTTTTTTTGGTAACAGTTCTATTGAGATGTAATTCACATACCGTAAAGTTCACCCGTTTAAAGCATAGAATTCGGTGGATTTTAGTATATTCACAGAGTTGTGCACGGATCCCCACTGTCTAATTCCAGAACACTTTCATCACCCCAAAAAGAAACCCCAGGCGCAGTAGCAGTCACTTTCCGTTCTTCCCTCTCGTTAGCCCGTGGCAGCCACCATTCTACTTTCTGTATCTGTGGATTTGCTTATTTAGAGTATGTCATATACATGGAATCATAAAATATGTGTGACCTTCTGTGTCTGGCGTCTTTCACTTAGCATGTTTTTGAGGTTCATCTGTGTTGTAGCATGTATCAGAACTCATTCTTTTTTGTTGCTGAATAACTCTGTGGCACGGAGATATACATTTTGTTTATTCATCCCTTGATGGCCACTTAGGTGGTTTCCATGTTTCGGCTCTTATGAATAATGCTGCTGTGAACATTCATGTACAAGTTTTTTGGGTGGACATCTGCTGTCGTTTCTCATGGATTTATACCTAGGAGTAGGATTGCTGGGTCTCATGGTAATTCTATATTTAACTTTTTGAGGGACTGCCAAACTGTTTTCCAAAGCGGCTGTACTATTTTACGTTCTGATCAGCAGTGTTAGAAGATTCCAGTTTCTTCACATCCTTGCCAACACTTGTTATTTTTTGTTTTGTTTTGTTTTTCATAGTAGCCATTCCAGTGGGTGTAAAGTGGTATCTCGTAGTTTTGGTTTGCATTTCCCTAATGGCTAATGATGTTGAACATCTTTTCATGTGCTTCTTGTCCACTTGTATATCTTTTTTAGCGAAATACCTATTCAAATTCTTTTCCCATTTTTAAAGTTGGGTTGTCTTTTTATTGTTGAGTTATAGGATTTCCTTGTATATTCTAGATGAACTCCCCCCCCCGCATATGTCCTTATCAGATATATGAATTGTAAAAATGTCCTCCCATTCTGTGAATTGTCTTTTCACTTTTTTTTAAATGTTCTTTGAAGAAGTTTATAATTTTCATGAAGACCAACTTATCTATTTCTCTTTGGTTGTTTATGTAGTCTTATCTCTGTTTGAGATTTTCTGTAAGTTAAAAAAATCACACCTTATTTCTACACATCTCTCATTTTAAAAACTGGTGCAAAATTAAATGGTCAGCTGTTAACTATACCGTGGGTTAGAGGTTTTAAATATCTTTCGTGTTTTTCAAATATTCTCATCTAATTCAAAGTGAGAAGACCAAGTTTCCTAACCTAATATCGAATGTGCTTTTTTCTAAATTAGAAAAATGTCTTTCAGTGTTCTGCCTAGCTCAAAATTCATGCGTCATTCTGTGAACGTTTTTAAGTGTTTTGTATGTACTGAGCACTTGACTGGGCTTGGGGATCCAGAGGTGAGTGAGACATGGCCCTATCCTCATGTGAACAAGAGCTCACACGCCAAGCTAGAAGCATCCACAGAGGACAGTGGAGGTCCACAGAAGGCAGGAAGGAATAGTCTCCTGTATCTGGGTGAGAATGCCTCACTGAAGAGTGGACACTTACAGCAGCTCTATTGAGGTATAATTCACATATCATGAAGTTCACCCATTTAAAGTATACCACTCAGTGGATTTTAGTATATTCAAAGTGTTGTGCTCAATTCACAAAGGTGGGTAACAATCAGAACTTTTAGTTAGGGTCATTGATTCTCTCCTTCAGTTTCTTGTTACTGTGTATACAATATATCTGGGCCAGATATCTTACAGTAGCTGTATTTAGCATCCTTAGTGTAATAAAATGTAGGCAAATGTAGGCATAGGTGTGATGACTTTGATGCCTAGAAGTGAGCCTAAAGAAAACCACTTTTCTTTAATTTCTTCAGGTTTTCCACATTTTCAGAAAGGAAAATACCCTGCTTACCAATCAGTTCAGCATTGGTATGTGTGTGTGTGTGTGTGTGTGTGTGTCTGTCTGTCTGTCTGTCTGAGCCATAGCCCAAGTATTTCCATATAGTCAGAGCATGAAATGTTGCTTGCCTGGAGAGGAAGATTGATTGTAGAGAGCTGAGTGTCCCCTGTTAAGGAAGTTAGATTTTGCCCGTATTGATGCTGGAGCCACTCTCCAGCAGGGAGAGAGTGATGTGGTCCCTCTGGCTGCTGTATTATGGATGCTAGATGCAAGGGCAGGACTGGGGACAGGAGACCCATTAGGTTGTTGATCTAGTCCAGTGAGAGGTGATGAGGACCTGAACTAAGGTGTTCGTGGCAGAGTTGGATAAGACACAGGCTGGAAGTGTTTAGGAGCTATTAGTCCAGAATCCTGGCTACAAGTAACAGAAACCCTCCCCAAACTATCTTAAGTTCAAAGAGAGATTAATTGGAAGTTTCCTGGAGAAGGTTGTAAAAGGTATGAAATGCTGTAGAAACCAGGAAAAGCCAGAGGCCTTGTGGATTGGAACTGGTCTCATCAACACAGAGATTCTTTCTCCCATCTCTGCTCCCTCGGGCGTCTGCATATGGCAGGGGCCATTGTCATACTCTCCAACCAAGAGGAGGAAAGAGCTCCTCTTTCCCAACTTTAGTTTTTAAAATCCCAGGGGCTCTCTTGGCCTTGGGTTTTGTGCCTTCACCAGGCACTGGGATCTTTGGAAGCTGTCTACCACCATCTCATTGGCAGTTCCCAGAAGAAGTGGAAGAAGGTTGTTCTGGGCAGAGCTAACCATGTACATCTACTCTGGAAATACTGAGATTAAGAAGATCTGAGAAGGAAGGGAGGGCCAGGAATGCCTCCCACATTTGTGACTTTGGTAACCTGTGATGGCACATTTCCATCCGAGAATGAGTTCAGGGAGCAGGCAGACCAGAGTGCAGTGGGTAAACTGAGTTCAGTTTTAGACCAACTTAGACTGGAACATAGAACTAATCACAATTTGTATGTTACATATTTTTATGATTATTAGACTGGTTTGGCTTTCTTCACAGTTAGAAGCCCTTTGAAGACAGGGACTGTCTTGTTTTCTTCGCTCAAATATCTTTGTGAATGAATTCAGGAGAACAGGTTCAACAGGCAGCTGGATGGACAGTCTGGATCTCAGGTGAGGACAGGAAATATGGGTTTGGGAGTTATCAGTATAGGGCTACATAGTGGACAAGCTTACCTGGTGGCTAAGGGACTGTTATAAAAGCTCAGATATTGTATAGACCTGTAATTTTCATGTCCAGGTAATGAACTTATGCCTTTTCCTTTTTTTTTTCCTTTGTCCTGCCGAGTATTTAATGTCAGTAATTATCTACTGACAGTTCTGCTAATTATTATTTTAAAATTTTGTGATTAGAATTAGATTTGTGATACATAGGGAAATAAAGGTGATAAAGACAGATTCTATTTCCTTTTAAGAATAACTGACTCATAGGATGAAACCTTGGATATGATTTCAGATCACTCCTGTAAACTCTCACAAGAGATGTTTATAAAACACTTGGAACAATACAGATTGTACTAAGAAAATGTGCTTTGATCAACTCTGGAGATACAAAGCAGGGAACTTAATAAATCAAGTCCTATTTGTGAATGGAAAAGACTGGAAGTTCACCTTAAAAGTAAGAACTCAGTTCACGTCAAGACTTAAATTTTGTATTCTGAATAGCAGATGTTAATTTAGTTTCATCTTTTATATAAAAATAAAATGAATTGCAGATTTCAGATCTTGGCATCTTGAAATCTGACTCCTGATTCCTGTCTCTTAATAGCCATTGGAACACTAGTGTAGAAATGGAATTTGACTTTGGTTTTTTACCCTTTAATTTTGAGGTGAGTGTGCTTCCAGCTTTGTCTTCCCTCTATATTCAAGAAAACCAAATCACTGGTAGCTTGGATATGGCGTAATTTTTATTATTTAAATATTAGAAAAATAGGGCCTTGTTTATCTAAAGTAGTAATATTATGTTGACACTTGGGAACGATGGTTTTTTGGTTTTTGTACTTTTTTTTTTTCATTTTAAGGTGTAAATACAATTGTATTACTTTTGTGGGCTAAACACTCTCGTCCTACTACCTTGCCATATGACAAGATATTCTAGTAAATTGCGTATATTTTAAGTGTCTTTGTTTATTGCCTAGATTCCTTTCTTTCCCCCCTGCAGTAGGGGTGAGCCATATTTATTTATTTATTTAAATTTTCATCGAAGAACTTTCACTAAATTTGCCTGACCCCCCAATGCAGGCAAGTGTCTTTTAGCAAGTTAATCTAAAGGAGCATTTCTAAAAACTCAAATTGAGTAGATTATAGCATCCCAGCTTTTTAAATTACTGTAAGGTATATATTTAAAATATAACACAGATAATTTTCTTTTGGTTTATAGATTAATGCTTATTCTTTCAAATGGAGTTTCAACACACATCTAATAGACTAAGACTTTGAGCATTCTGAATTTTACCAAAGCTGCTCAAAGACTGGGAAAGAGAATACATTTCAGATTTTAATGATCAAAATTCTGGATTTGACTCCTGCATAAATTAGTGAAATAATATACGGAAAAATCTCTGTGTTGAGACCCCAGAGCCCAGCAAACTGTATCCCTGTTGAAATCAGTTACAGAGCTGAAATTAAAGAATGTTGATTTTTGGCGGTACCCCTTATCAGCTCCTGGGAAAAAAATAGTTAATATGCCTCAGATAGAGTCTAGCTTATTCTGTATTCTGAAATGATTTTTATTAAGAGGTACTTAGCTTCATTGTTTACTAATTAATTCTTCAGAGGTAGCATCATTCAAACTAGAAAAGTTCACAGCCTAGCTGTCAGAGAAGGAGTCAGCAGCCCTTACAGATGTTGGTGAACAGCGGCCCTGAAGAAAGAGGCCTGAATCCTTTATGCAGCTGGGCTCGGGGTTTGTCAGGGTCACTCTTCTACTGCACCACCTAAAACAAGATCGCTTTCACATATGCACTATTTCCATCCATTAATTTTTGGATTTTTTGATGACTGATAAATACAGTTCAAAAAGGAGCATTAAATAATGGGGGGGGGAATCCAAATATTTTATTGCTACTCACATTTAGTCTAATTAGGGAAAAATTTGCCTGGGTTGTGGAAAGTATGTACAATTGAAATGCACCTCTGATCAAGTGTGTGGAATTTAGGCTAACGTGTTGCCTAGCAGTTGTAAAGAATCTGGTAAGTGATTCTAAGTAATAAATACGTATTCTGTATGTAAACAGACATTTCTAATGTACTTCAGCAGTGGTTTCTGTAGTTTAAGTAGTGATAGATCTTGATTATGCTCTCACTGAATAGTCTTTCTTACTAGACAGAGAATGCAGAAGGTCTTCAACCAGTTCTTGCTCCTGTGTTCGTAACGCTTGAATTTAAGTCAGTTTTATTCTTCATCTCAGAGATAGCAAAATAGTGTGCAGAAATGCTATAAGGGTGGAAGCGCGTGGTTTGTAAACTTCTTCTACAAGTGTGTTGTCCATGAAACTCTCGTACATAGAACAGCTCATCTCCAGAGGGCAGCGGAAGGCTGACTGGCGCCCCAAAGGGGCTCCAGGAGCACCATTTGCAACCGCTGTTCAGGCTGTCGTGAATCAAAGGTCAAGCCTGGGGAGGAATGAAGGATAAAGTACTCATTCGTGTATCCTATTTATAACTTTCTGCTGTATTATTTACTTATATGAAAAACACGGATACGTTTTTAAATCAGAATTGTTTTAAATGTTCAGCACCACTTTACACGTGGTCAGAAGTAATAATCACACTGCTAGCTACTCTACCCCGTAGCTCTACGGCAGTCTTGTCGTCTTAGAAAAGAGACCTTGCCTGACGACAAGATTACGATACCAAAGCGTGGGAGAGAAATTGTCATATACACCTAGTCCTGTCACGACGTTTCTCTTCCGTGTTAAAACTTACAGTCTGATTAAAGTGAATTAGAGAATAGTAACCACACTGAGAAAAAACAAACACGAAGTGCTCACAGTTCCAACAGTCCACATCCTCAGACAGGTGTGCTCCCGCTTGGGGCCTGGCTTGGGAGACTCACTGCTGAGGAGTGTAAGATTTCATCTGTGCTGTTTGTCAAGGGAAATAGCTCTGTGACCTTGGGCAGGTTCTTCAGGTCATTAACACTCTACCAAGCTGTGAAATGCTCCATCACAGAATTGTTGTGTGGGCTCGTGGAAATTCTGCCTCTGAAGTGGCTAGCACAGTGCCTGGCACGTTATAAATTGTTGGTAGATGTTAGGTGACGGAACAATACTTTCCTCCAAAAGGGAATGTAACAGGGCATTAATGGACAGTGGAGGTGTTGTGAAGAAACACAGATTTGGTTCTCAGCTTGAGTGGAACTCCAACCGCAACAGGTGTCATTTCACCATTTTAATTAAAGTAAATATTGGAGGAGAGATGGAAAAGTTCCATAATGGGAAGTTTATGTTAACAGCTGTTGAATGTCTCTACTTTTTGGACATATTTCCTACCATTTTACCTAAAACAAAATCATTTTCATTTTTACAAATCTGAAAAACAAAAACCAGAAGTTAAAATGACTGAATACTCTGGTTTGTTTTTCATCTTTTGTTTTAATGGTTATTGCTTCTCTATGGGAATGAGAATATTCACAAGCTATGCTTGCAGAACCTGTGGTCTGGAATGCCGTGGTTACCGAATATTTAGGAGATTAGCAGTGTTTAATGTGGATATGAATTTGGGTATGATGTGTTTAGAACATGTGACAGGGAATCATTGTGTCAGTCAAAATTCACTAAAAGCTTATCGTTTGGTAAAATTGTTCCTCTGAGAACAGAAAACATGATAGTCCAAAGGCAGCCTGAAAGTTTTAGGAAAGGAATAACAATGTCTAAGGGAATCTGAAGCACAATGCATCAACAGTTTTCTCTAACAAGGGATAATTACTGATTTTTTTTGTCCATTGCATGAGTTCATTGGATTCTTTTCTTAAAAAATCCTGAAAGAGAAGTACTACTGGAGGGGAAAAAAGACGGTATAGGTTTTCAAATGGATACCCTTGATAAAGTGTAAAATTTTCCTATATATTAGTGGCAAGAGACGTGGACTTACTGAATTTTATTTATGATGAATAAATAAGCTTATATTTTCCATCAGACGTAATTACCATCCTTGGTCCAATAGGCATGGAATTCTCTAAACAATAGAGAATGTGCTGTGGTAGAATGTCATCTCTGATACTAATAGGAAATTTACTTAAAGTTGCCTAGTTGTTATATATAGTTAGTTAATTAATTAATTAATTATGGGTCTGTCTACCTGTTTTTCACATCTTTTTATACTTCCAAGCTGGCAGGACCTCTTGAAGATGACAAGCTCCACTCTGGCTGTGTATGGAAGTACTTTTTTTTAGTATTTGTCCTGAATTCACTTAGGTTTCAAGATATACCTTTGTTCTGTAATTTTAAGCTGCCAGCGTACAATTCTTTAATCATCTTATCACTGGCATTTATTATTTTAACTTTGACCATATTAGAAGAATTATCCTATTTCCATTGATATTCTTTAGTTGTATTATTTAAATGCAATGACTAAAACCTTACAGAACATTCCCAGGCTAGATGCAGAATGGCTTTGTAATTTGGTACTGACTGGGCTGCCTGAAATCTACCATGTACAACAATGCCAGACAGAGTACATGTGCAATAAATGTTTATTTGAATTAATGAATTGCTCTAGGGTGGGTTGTGGTTATAGTATTTTCAGAATTAAGTGACCAAGCATTCAGTACTGGTAATTTAGCTAAGCATTCGGGCTTTGTTTGAAGCCAGTAAACAGACTGCTGTGTAATCCAGGGAGACCAGTCTGTTCACTTTTCCATCCAATAGTAATTTACTTTTACAGTTGTGTTTATATAGAGTAAAGGTCAAAAGAAAAGGTGTTTGAGGCAGTTATCTCAATTGCTTCACTACAGTGAAAGATTTTCAGTGTGCTAATATAAAAAAGGACAGTTTAAAATGGATATTGTAAAATATAAGCAGTTACTTTTCCCCCAGCTTTATTGAGGTATAATTGACCTGCAATAAATGGCCTGTGTTTAAAGTGTACAATTTAATCTATTCTGACACAAGTATACACCCTTGAAACCATCACCACAGTAAGGGTAATGAAAATACACATCACCTGCAAAAGTTTCTTTGTACCCCTTGGTAATCCTACCCTCACGCCTCTCTGCCCCCACCTCCATGCAGCCACTGATCTACTTTCTGTTGCTTAGATTAGTTTGCCTGTTCTAGGGTTTTATATAAATGCATTCATGTACTCTGTACTCTTTTTTGCCTGGCATAACTGTTTTGAGATTCATCCATGTTGTTGAGTGTATCAGTAGTTTTTCCCTTTTTATTCCTGAGAAATAATGGGTATTCCACAATTTGTGTATGTATCTATTCACTGTTGATGGCCATTTGGGTGTTTCCAGTACTGACTATTTTAAATAAAACTGATCTGAAAGTTTATATACAAGTCTTTGTATGGACATATGCTTTCTTCTCTCTTAGGCAGATACCTAGGAGTGGGATGGCTGGATCATATGGTAGGTGTATGTTTAACTTTTTAAAAACTGCCAAATTATTTTTCAAGTAGTTGTGTCCTTTTACATTTCTCACCAGCAGTGCATGAGAGTTCCAGTTGCTCCACATTTCTGTCAGCAGTTGGTATGGTCAGTCTTTTTAATTCTGGCCATTCTAATAAGTGTGCCTCGGTATCATCTCATTGTGCTTTTAATTTGCATTTTCCTAACGACTAATGTGTTGAGCATATTTTCATGTGCTTATTTGCCATTTCTCTGTGAAATATCAGATCTGTTATCCATGTGTTTATTGTATCTTTTGTTTTCTTATTATTGAGTCTTGAGAGTTCTCTATATATTCTGGATATAGATTTCTTTATCAGATAAATGATCTGAAAATATTTTCTCCCAAACCGACTTGACTTTTTTTTTTTTTTTTTTTTTTTTTTGCGGTACGCGGGCCTCTCACTGTTGTGGCCTCTCCCGTTGCGGAGCACAGGCTCCGGACGCGCAGGCTCAGCGGCCATGGCTCACGGGCCCGGCCGCTCCGCGGCATGTGGGATCTTCCCGGACCAGGGCACGAACCCGTGTCCCCTGCATCGGCAGGCGGACTCTCAACCACTGCGCCACCAGGGAAGCCCCTGACTTGACTTTTAATTCTCTTAACAGTGTCTTTCAAAGAGCAGGAATTCTTAAGTTTGATGTTCAGTTTATCAATTTGTCCTTTTAAGGGTTATGCTTTTGGTATCATATTTAAGAAATCTTTACTTAATCCTAGATCGTAGAGATTATCTCCTGTTTTCTTGTAGAAGTTTCCCAGTTTGAGGCTTTACATGTAGGCGTACGGTCCATTCTGACTTGATTTTTGCACATGGTACAAGGTGTGATCAGAGTACATATTTTTTGCATATGGATATCTAGTTGTTCCAGCACCATTTGTTGAAATGACCATTCTCTCTTCACTGAATTGCCTTTGCACCTTAGTCAAAAATCACTTGTGGGTCTATTTTGGAGTCTGTTTTGTTCCATTCATTGTCTGTCTTTATGCTACTATCACACTGTCTTTTTTTTTTTTTTTTTTTTGCGTTACGCGGGCCTCTCACTGTTGTGGCCTCTCCCGTTGCGGAGCACAGGCTCCGGACGCGCAGGCTCAGCGGCCATGGCGCACGGGCCTGGCCGCTCCGCGGCATGTGGGATCTTCCCAGACCAGGGCACGAACCCGTGTCCCCTGCATCGGCAGGCGGACTCTCAACCACTGCGCCCCCAGGGAAGCCCTGTCACACTGTCTTAATCACTACTGTAGCCTTATATTATACTAAGTCTTAAAATTTGGTAGTGTTAGTCCTCCAACTTTGTTCTTTTTTTTTCAGAGTTGTTTTGGCTATTCCAGGTCCTTCACATATCCATGTGAAGTTTAGAATCAGCTTATCAATTTATACAAAACAGCCTGCTGAGATTTTGTTTGGGATTATATTGAATCTGTATGTCAATTTGGGAGAGAATTGACTTCTTATAACAGTGTTGAGTCTTCCAACCCTTTATTTATGTTTTTAATTTCTCTCAGCAATGTTTTAAAGTACAGATCCTGCACATCTTTTGCCAGATTTAGCCTGTTTCATATCTTTTGGCCTTATTATCAGTGGTGTTTTTAAAAATTTCAATATAAAATTGTTCATTACAATTCAGAAGTACAATACAATTTATAGAAATACAATTCAGTTTTGTATATAGACCTTATATCCTCCAACTTTGCTAAACTCACTTATTCCAGTAGCTTTTTTGTAGAGTCTGTTGCATTTTCTATGTAAATAATTATGTCATTCCTCATCTTAGAGGGAAATCGTTCAGTCATTCACCATTAAGTGTGATGTTAGCTGTAGATTTTTTTGTGGATTCCCTTTATCAGATTGAGGAAATTCTCCCCTGTATTTAGTTTACTAAGAGCTTTTTCAGGAATGGATTTTGTTAGATATGTTTTTGTACTTATTGGGATAATTGTATAGTTTTTGTTTGTTAATATGGTAAATTACATTGAATATATTTCAAATGGTAAACCAGCCTTGCATTCCTGGGATAAACCCCACTTGGTCATGATATATTATTCTTTTTATATATTGTTGGGTTTGATTTGCTAAAATTTTGTTTGAAATTTTTGCATTGTGTTCATGAGGGACATAATAGCTTCTTGTAATGTCTGCCTAATTTCAGTATCTGGTTAATTCTGGCTTCATAGAATAAATTGGGAATTATTTCTTCCTGTTCAATTTTCTGAAAGAATTGGTAATATTTTTTTCTTTAAATGTTTTTTAGAATTCACTAATAAGACCATCTGGTTCCAGAGTTTTCTTTGCGGGAGGATTTTTAAACTAAAAATTCAATTTTTAAAATAGATGTAGGGCAAAAAAAAAAATAGGTCTGGGGCTATTCAGGTTATCTATTTCTTTTTGACTGGGTTTCAGTATTTTTTCTTTACTAATTTATTTTTGGCTGCATTGGGTCTTCATTGCTGCACGTGGGCTTTCTCTATTGCGGCAAGCGGGGGCTACTCTTCGTGGCGGTGTGCTGGCTTCTCGTTGTGGTGGCTTCTCTTGTTGCAGAGTACGGGCTCTAGGGTGCGTAGGCTTCAGTAGTTGTGGCTTGTGGGCTCAGTAGTTGCGGCTTACAGGTTCTAGAGCACAGGCTCAGTAGTTATGGCGCACGAGCTTAGTTGCTCCGCAGCATGTGGGATCTTCCCGGAGCAGGGCTTGAATCCGTGTACCCTGCATTGGCAGGTGGGTTCTTAACCTCTGTGCCACCAGGGAAGTCCCAGTATTTTGTATTTTTCAAAGATTTTGTCCATTTCATCTAAGTTGTTGAATTTATTGCCATAAAGTTTTTCATTACAGTCCCTTATTATCTTTTTCATATCTGTAGGATGTATAGTGATATCACCTCTGTCATTCCTTATATTGGTATGTAATTTGTGTCTGTCTTTTTTCCTGATCAGTCCATTTGGAGGTTTATCAAATTTATTTACCTTCTCAAAGAACCAGCTTGTGTTTCCTTTGTTTCTCTTTTTAAAAATTTGGTTTTCTTCGCTGATCCTCATTATTTCCTTTCTTCTCCTTACTCTGTGTGTGTGTGTGTAATTTTAGTTATTTTTCTTTTTTGCTAAATTTTTCTAATTTTGTACAATATGGTTCTTTAAAGATCTTGATTTAAATTGTTTCCTCCCCAAGGTAAATGAGGATATAGAGGCTCAGAGAAGTTGAGACAACAGTTAAAATTCATAGCCTTATATCCATTTTCTTAGTGTCATAAATGCTGTGATAGAGGCAAGTAAAAGTGCAGTGGGACCACATAAGAAGGGGGTGAGACTGTAAAGAGTGCGTAACAGGACCTCTTTGGAGAATTGGATGTCTAAGGGATCTTATTTTGTTGAGGTCTAGGATAAATCTATGAGACCAAATCCAGAGTATTAGTTTATTTTACATTGGTTGCAGATCTCCCTCTTGGTTGCTGTATTCTGAAAAATGAGTTAGAATATTCCAGGAGTTAACTCTGCATACACCTAATGTTCCCTTGGGTTTTATTGACAGATCTGCTTTTTATTTCTATTAAGACTGTTTGTGGTGGTCGTGGTAACTCTAGCTGTAACAGTGGTGGCAGGTTTTGCTGACAAGAGTATGTTGAATAGGAGGAAAATCTGGGGGTGGAATGTGGGGGGATTGTTATAAAGATTTACATCAGTATCTCACTGCAAACTTAGTCTCACTTAGTAATGAATATTTCTCTAACAAACTATTCCTTGTTTAACACATTATAACTTTTTTAAAAAGTACTTTTATCGGGCTTCCCTGGTGGCGCAGTGGTTGAGAGTCCACCTGCCGATGCAGGGGACACAGGTTCGTGTCCCGGTCTGGGAAGATCCCACATGCCGCGGAGCGGCTGGGCCGGTGAGCCGTGGCCACTAAGCCTGCACGTCTGGAGCCTGTGCTCCGCAACGGGAGAGGCCACAACAGTGAGAGGCCCACGTACCGCAAAAAAGAAAAAAAAAAGTACTTTTATCATTAAAAAGCCTTAATTCTATAATTATTTTATAAATGGAGTGAAACCAACATGATGTAGTAACATCTCAGGGTCCATATTACAAGGTTGAGTTCCCCTCCAATCTGAATCAAGGTACTATATTTAGGGATTGTGAAAAATACATAACAGATGTTTGCTGGGAGGCACTAGTAGGGTTGGTGGTCAATTGTAGGGAAGAAACAAAAGGGAAAAAAGTAGAGGAGTTATTTTCAAATGGCCACGAGGGCCAAGAATTACATGTATTATTTTATTTTATTTTTTCTTAAAAAAAAAAAAAGCAATGTGAACCTGAGCCTTTAAAAAAAAAATATGGTTGAGAGAGCAAGCTACTCCTTTAACTCTTTGCTTCTCAAAATTATCAAAATTTCCATCCTTTAAGTCTGTAGAGGAGAAAACAGCGATGGGATGAAGCAGCGAGTTGTGATGGTGTCAAGACCAGAACCCAGACTCCTGGGTCAGAAAACCTGAGTTCTAACGCACCCTCCTTCCTTTGCTCTCTGTGTAACCACGAGTTTAGCTTAGTGGTACTTTTCTTCTGGTGTGGTTTAAATGAGAAAATGTGTGGGTTATCACTCAGATGTTTAATACTACTTTGGGTAGGGGACCCATTTTCCTCTTCTCAAGGACTAGAGGAAATAATTAAGAGTAATACGAAGATAAGCTACTTAGAGTTGTTGTTTCCTAAAGTGATTCCACCTCATGCACTCTACTTTTATTTATTTTTTGTTAATTTTTTTATCGAAGTATAGTTGATTTAAAATATGTTAATTTCTGCTGTACAGCAAAGTGACTCTGTCATACACATAGGTACATTCTTTTTTATCTTCTTTTCCATCATGGTTTATCCCACGATATTGAGTATAGTTCCCAGTAGGACCTTGTTGTTTATCTATTCTATATGTAATAGTTTGCATCTACTAACCTCAGATTCCCAGTCCTTTCCTCCCCCATCCACCCTCCCCCTTGGCAACTACAAGTCTGTTCTCTGTGTCAGTGAGTCTGTTTCTGTTAGGTAGATAGGTTCATTTGGGCCATATTTTATTTTATTTTTTTATAAATTTATTTATTTTTGGCTGAGTTGGGTCTTCGTTGCTGCATGAGGGCTTTCTTTCTCTAGTTGCAGAGAGCGGGGGCCACTCTCTGTTGCGGTGCGCAGGCTTCTCATTGTGGTGGCTTCTCTTGTTGCGGAGCACGGACTCTAGGAGCATGGGCTTCAGTAGTTGTGGCTCGTGGGCTCAGTAGTTGTGGCTCGCAGGCTCTAGAGCGCAGGCTTAGTAGTTGCGGCACACGGGCTTAGTTGTTCCATGGCATGTGGAATCTTCGTGGACCAGGGCTCGAACCCGTGTCCTCTGCATTGGCAGGCGGATTCTTAACCACAGCGCCACCAGGAAAGTCCTGGGCCATATTTTGGATTCCACATATAAGTGATGTCATATGGTATTTGTCTTTCTCTTTCTGACTTTCTTCACTTAGTATGATAATTCTAGTTGCATCCGTGTTGCGGCAAATGGCATCATTTCGTTTTTTTAATCTACTTTTAGAATTATAATTTTTTTCTAATTGAACAAACGTAACTGAATGTTCATGCATTGATAATCACTTTAAAACCATCAAAGATTAGCTCTTAGTTTTGTTTGACCTCAAACTTTGTAACAATGTGACCAGCAAACAGTATGTTCTAAAACAAGTGTTGGCGCAGGCTCCCTCTCTCCCTCCCTCCCTCCCTCCCTCTCTCCCTCTCCCTCTCTCTCTTTCTCTCTCTCTCTCTCTCTCTCTCTCTCCCCTTGAAGTTTATATAACATTGTGGGGGGGGGGCGAGGGGAGGGTGCTCGCTTTTCTCTCATGATAGGTACTTTGGAATGTGCATTTTCCTCTAATTGAGGACTTCCCATTGAGTGGTAAGAAGTCTTGGTGTAGAGAGATCATTTGCAAATAATCTCCCTTTGCTGGAATGTCCCTCCTTCCTTACATTGCTGTCCTTCCCCTATCTTACTTTTTAGGATTTAGCTCCATTCCTTTTTCCTCTGGAATCCCTTTGCTGATCCTCTTGCCCAGTTGTGTTAAAACGCCTCCCTCCCATGCTCCCATCACATCTTGTCTCATCTAATGTTCCTTACCACACCATGTTGTGATTGTTCTGTTTTCTTGTCTGTCTTCCTAACAAACTTTAAAGTCAGGGAATTGATCATGTCCATATCCCAGCACCCAGCAAAAAGCCTGATTAAAGGTGCTCAGGGAAATTGTGTTTGGAAGGAAGCCTTGAGTTTGGTGCATTACATTCAGAGAACGATAAGAATACACTATTTATCTAACAAAAGTATTTCTTCTTCCATGTTCAAGCCTCATCTCATTTTTTTGTTTTTGTTCTTTGTTTTTACTAAGGAAACATTTGAGCTACAAGAATGAGCTCAGGGGTTTTCTTAGTGTCATCAACACCCTTAGTATTACTGACACCCTATTGCTCTGTGCTTCTTCGATCCAGGGGCTTTAGCGGAACCCTGGGATACATCCATGAATTCCCATTTCCGCTGCTTCAGGTAGGAGAACGGAATCTTACAGCAATAGCAAAAAACTATACTTCTGCATTAGGCACATACATAGGCCAGCTGGCTGCAGCTGCAGTCTGCAATACCTTCACAAAGCCAGTCCAGCAAAGCTGCAGTGACTTAGGTGCCGAAATTGAGATTGAAAGAGTAGCAATTTTAAAGAGGCACTGGTCCCTGCTCCCCTTTTCCGTACTATGGAATAGGAAAGAGGATTAAAGTACTGCTGCTGTCAATCAGGTGATACTTAACTTCCCTTCAGAACTTCTGTTCTGTCTAGTTTCTGGATGCTGAGGCATAGAAACCATGATTATTATTGGAAGAAAAAACAATGAAATCGCATGATGACGTGACATATGTATTATTTAATTTATAGTCTACCTAGTTAATGGATGACAATTTCTTTTCAAAGGATGTTCTCGAACCAGAATGGGGGAGAAAAACAGAACAGATTACAAATGAATTTTGACGTGGTATAGAACAGCGAGGTCCTGAACCAAAGTTTAGCCAGAAAGACTAAAGATTGTCTGTTTTTGTTTATTTGGTTGGTTTTTTTAGTCTATTTTTTATTTTATTGAATGAAAGATTCTTTAAATTCTGTAGTGCTTTACAGTTTTCAAAAGTTTCACACATGATTTCACATAATCCCATAATAACCCTTTTTTTAACCCCCTACCACTATGGTGCCCCTCCCCCCTTCCCTCTCCCCACTGGTAACCACTAGTTTGTTCTCTATATAGGTGAGTCTGCTTCTTTTTTGTTTTATTTACCAGTTTGTTGTATTTTTTAGATTCCACATATAAGTGATATCATATGATACTTGTCTCTCTCTCTGACTTATTTCACTTAGCATCATGCCCTCCATGTCCATCCATATTGCTGCAGATGGCAAAATTTCATTCTTTTTTACGGCTGAGTAGTAGTCCATTGTGTGTGTGTGTGTGTGTGTGTGTGTGTGTGTGTACACCCCCATCTTCTTTATCCATTCATCTGTTGATGGGTACTGAACATTGTCTGTTTATTCAGATCAGGAGGAACCTGTAAAGGCCTAATTTGTTTGAATTATCTGGGCTGAGCATATTTTCTCATTCTTCCCTTTTCACCATTTCTTAGAGATTCTGATAGAGACTTCACAGAGCTACATGACACAGTCTCCTAACTTATTCCTGAACTTCATGTTCACCAGATGCAGCAGCAACCTGACGAGTGAATGTGATGAATGAAGCTCACGGAGTAGATGGATGTCTCTGTATTTTTCACTCAGCAGGACAATATAGTGAAGTTCCGTTAGTCTGTTCATCTCGCTGAATCTTAGCTCTTAAATGTGTCAGTGTCACTTGAAGTCTTCATTAACTAAATCGTTGGGCTTTCACCTTACAAACCAAAGAGCATCCCATTTGTCAAAAAGAATCAAAACCAAAAAAATGGAAATTGTTTTTGTTAACACACAGTTATTTCCAGTGGTGAAGTTTGAAAAAGACAGGTTTTTAAATGTAAGCTATGAGAGACTTAGTAAATTTCAGATGAGAGCTTTTCCTTTAAGATTTAATTAACTCATGGACTTAGGTACCACAGTCCATTTTCCCTGCGTAGCTGTCCCATTCACTGGACAGCTTTCCTAGTTAGGGTAGGTAATCACTATGTTTTATGGCTTCCATTCTGAAGAAATTATAGCTGAGTATAGTTAGCCCGCCTTTGAGCTGAGGTGTATTTACATTTCTACATTGTTATCCTTTTAACATCTTATCCTTTTAAGGACTTAGGACTGTCAAGGTAGCAGCAGTGCTTTTTGTTGGTCAGATAATTAGGAGTGAAGGTAGTGGCTAGGAGGAAGGAGACCTTGTATTTTTTTTAAAAAAGAAAAAATAAGATGTGAATGAATGCCCAGACATTGAAATTTAATATTATGGAAATCAGCAAACTTTCAGAAAGTAAGCAGCCTAATTAAGAATGAAAAATTGAACCCATTTCTCCTTTCCTTTGAGTTAAAATGACTGAGCTGGTAGAGGCCTTCAGAGGATGTCTTATTCCACCGCCACCACACCCCATTGCCTCATTTAGGCCATGTCTTTTTGTTTTCTTTTGTTTCTTGTTTGTTTTGCAGTACTCGGTTTTTGTTTGTTTGTTTTGCAGTACGGGGCCTCTCACTGTTGTGGCCTCTCCCGTTGCGTTGCGGAGTACAGGCTCTGGACGCGCAGGCTCAGCGGCCATGGCTCACGAGCCCAGCCGCTCCGCGGCATGTGGGATCTTCCCAGACCGGGGCACGAACCCGTGTCCCCTGCATCGGCAGGCGGACTCTCAACCACTGCGCCACCAGGGAAGCCCCGGCCATGTTTTAAATTAGCCCATAGCGGTCTCTCCATAATCTCTTTCTTATATATAGAATTGTCCATGACATATTTTATAAAAAGTCAGTTGTCAGAAAGGAGTGGCATTTGTTACTTTAAAAATAAAATGTCACAATTTGTATCTTTTGGTCTGTGGGAGTCTGAAATACAGCCCTGGCCTGATTAGGCGTACTGTTCTTGAATAGATATTTTAGATTTATGAAGTAATAAGATTCTGTCCCTTTGTTTATGGAAATTATAGTCTAGTTATGTTTGAAAAATTGTTTTGATTTATTGTTAGTGGTAAAGCTAGAGTGTTCCTAGAGAGGAAGTTACAGAAAGTTAAAAGCTGTCATTCTCTCTCTTCATACTAAGAACAAAAGCAGATGACTGAAGTATTTCAGTGAGTTGAACCTCAAGTTAGAACTTGCTTTTCCCAGTATTGTAAGATGTACTTTGCCTAGTTGCTATGGAATCACATTTAAATTATTGAGTTGAAATTTATGATGTAGATCTCTATACAGATCTGCTGTGAAAGATAGATGTTGAAAACTAAGAATCTTAATGCTACTCCTACAACTATTTCAAGAACAAATATTGACCACACACTTGCTCTGTGGAAGGTACTGTGTGGGAGACCCGGGTACACAGCTGGGAGGACAAGGTTCTCAGCTTTGAGAAGCTCAGATTCTTGTAGGGAAATAGTAAACAGCCACATGGACCAGAGCAGGACCACTGACAGAACGTTGGTGTGTGCAAGGTGCAACAGGAGGGCTGCTGAAGGGAGTACCTGAGGTAACTTTAAGGATGTGTGGAGTTTCCTGGTAGACAGGGAGGTGGGATGAGGATTGTGTTCCCACAAAGGAACTGCCTGGATAGAGGCTAAGAGGTGAAGAGTTGTTTGTTTGTTTTTAATCACTATACATACTGTTAGTAAATATTTGGGGAGTCTTAAATTTTTGAATTCATGAGCCAGTTGAATGTAGACTCTGGAGTCAGCCAGCCAGCTGCCCCACTTGACTGCAACTCCAAGGTATTTAACCTCTCTAGACCTTGTGAGGATGAAACGAGAGACTATTTGTGAATAGGGCATAGTTCAGAGTTTGGCGTTTAGTAAGCTCTAGGTAAACGTGAATTGCTGTTTAACAGCGTCAACATTGTCAATGTTCATGCTAGCCGTCTGGCAATTTTGAATGCTTTTTGTTACTGAAGGTTCTGTGTCTACGCTTGCCTGTCCGTAGTGTCCCGTTGAGTAGTGACCGAGTGCTCCGCACTGGGCTGGGACTCCATGTGGGGAAGTGTGCATAGCTCCTATCCTCAGGCAGTGTCCAATTAAGCTGAGAATGAAAATGGGAAAATCTGACAGAAAGCGAGTGCACACTGAACTGTACTATATGGCTGTCTGTGCACATGTTCAGTATATTAATTAAAGTACAAGCATCTCTTGTTTTACTGCACTTCACTTCATTGCACTTCGCAGATGATGCATTTTTTTACAGACCGAAGGTTTGTGGCCACCCTGCGTCGAGCAAGTCTATTGGTGCAATTTTTTCAACAGCCTTTGCTTACTTAGTGTCTGTGTCGCATTTTGGTAATTCTCATAATATTTCACAGTTTTTCATTATTATATATTTGTTACGGTGATCTGTGATCAATCATCTTTGATGTTATTTTGACTCACTGAAGGCTGAAATGATGGTTAGCATTTTTTAGCAATAAAATATTTTTTAAATTAAGGTATGTACATTTTTTTAGACATAATGTTAGTATGTACTTAATAGACTATAGTATAAACATAAACGTTATACATACTGGGGAACCAAAAGACTCGTGAGGCTCGCTTTATGGCGATATTCGCTTTCTCATGGTAGTCTGGAACTGAACCTGCAGTACCTCCGAGGTCTGCTTGTATAGTTACTTATGTGGCCCACTTACTCTTCAAGGGGGTATAGGCATAGTTACCAGAGAGAGCACAGAGGATAGAGATAGTAGTTAGGCAGAACCAAAGTTAACAATGACTCAGAAAAAAAGAAAAACTTTTCTGTGTGGTGGACCTGCTGGATGTAAGAGGGAAGCAGTTGCCCCCATGATGTGATTCCAGAGCTGCCGCCTAGATTCTCTCTCCCATTCACATCTGGGTAATTGAAATTCCATCATTTTGCAGGGCCACTTGAGAGGTCAACCACATATCTGTCATCTTTCTTTTAGAATGAAGGGACTTATTGTATCCTCTGCTGATAGTAGTTTTTGATCAGATATAGGAATGAGTGCTAAGTATAGAATAGGAGGTGGGTGCAGTTGAGGTGGGGGTGAACATTGCCAGAAGTCGGACTTCGTTTTGGTCTCTAACAACTCCCGACAAAAAGTTCAAGAGCAAACTGCCTTGCACCATCTGCTCTGCTAGAAACAAGGGATAAACACAGAGATGAAAAGATGAGAGCTCCTCACCTCAGTGACCTTAGAATCTTACGGGCAGGTGAAAAGACAAAGGTAAACAGGTAAGTGTATTGCACATGGGGTGCAGTTACTGGAGAGGAAGGTGCAGGAAGGTTAGTGGCAAAGTACACCAAAGAGAGGGCATAGCAGGGGACTTTGGGAACTCTACAAGACACACTTTCCTTTGTTGTCCTCTCCAAGTGTCTGATTCCAGGCAGAGACAGGATGCCCTGAGCTCTCATTCCAAACATCTGCCACCACTGCCTCTCCTCCAGGCACCCCTTTACTTCAGGGGGTCCAGGGCACAGCAGTGAGCTGCAGTGCTTCCCGAGTGGAAGCTTACAGTGAGTCCAGCTGCTGTCCACTGGCTTCAGTCTCCTTGACGAGGGCCATATGCTTCTCTGAGCCCTGGATTTGAAATAACTGCTGACCCTGATGTTGGGTGTTATGAAGGGGTAGGACTGGGGCAGGTTAAAGGATATCCAGGGAACCATAGTATCTATAGTGTCGCATGTCTGTATTGCTCTTTCGTACATAGTCCAAGTGTTTGGAATCCTATTAACACACTTGAATCTTGAATATCTGAATATGATGAAAGGTTAATATTCAGAAAAGAATACTGTGAGGATGGGAGGTTGAATTTCATTATAAGCTTGAGTTCATTTAACAGCCCTTCATAAAAATTCCTAAATGCACAGTAGTAACATACTGAATTACGCACAGAGGGAACTTAGAGCTGATGGACTGCATAAACGGCTTTCTGGCTGTGTACGTTGACTGTTGAAATCCGTGTGAGAGAGACGGCCATGGAAGCAAGGCACCGTGGGTGACTTGGCCACTTCATAGAAGTTTGGGAGACAACATTTAAGGCCTGTACCCTGAGGCGGGGGGGCTACTTCTGTCTCCCCTAAGATTCAAGATTTTGAACCCGTTTATTTTTATTTTTAAAGAGAATACTCAATTATCTCTCCTTCAGTTAGAGTCTGAAAAGCTGTGTTTAATAATAAACTTGGTGTGTGTATGTGTGCTTGTGTGTTTCAGTCAAAAGTTTCATAACAACAATAGCAGCAACTACACCAACAAAGCACAGCTTTGTCCCGTCATCTCTACCAAGTACTACAGTAGCTTGATATTTGGGACTTTTAAAGCCAAGAGTCTTAATGTCTGTTCTTTACTATAAGAAAATGTGAAGTCCTTACAGTAATCTGAAATATGTATAATACATTTTAATGGATTGTAGAACTGTGTACCACATTTCTATTTTATTAGTTTCTTTTTCTGTTCCTGGCTTGATTTAAATATCAAAATTATTGGAAGAAATTGTTTAAAGGGTTTGCAGCTTAACTGTCTAAAGGCTTAAATATAATTTCTTCATTGTTTCTTTGCAATTTCTATAAAAATACAATACTGTTTTCATACAGGAAGCTGAAAAAGCAGGCTGTTCTAAAGGAAGCTGTTCTGTAGTTCCTTCCTTTCTAAACTTTAAGCTGAGTGCTTTTCCTCACTCCAAGTTCAAGGGCTTCGTTTACGTGCATGAAAATAAACTGAACAGCACCTGCCACTTAGTCACAAAGGGCATGTCTTGAAGCTGCGAAGCAAACAGATGTACTCAGTTTAAGCTTTTGAGATGCTCAAAGCATGTGGTAAGAAAATAAATTCCAAAACGAATAGTATGAGGAAATAGTCAGGAGCAAGCATAAACAAAGCAAGGGGCCATGTTTGATACCTGAATTGTGTACATTTTAATCTCAATACTGTCATCACTGCAGGGACTAGTACTTTGAAAATCTGTCCTTGAAAACACACAATTGTCACTGTTTTCCCAAAGAAGGATTTGGCGTATTTTATCGTTTTTTAAATTTCTTTTTAAAAATTTTTTCGTTGCACTCTGTGCAGTAGCAAGAGGAGAAAAATAAACAATACTAAATAATTCTGCTGTAAAATTATTCCGCTTTATCTGTTGACTTCAGTTAGTTCAGGCAGTCCACTCTAAATATCTGCTTTAGTGCGGATAAGTATCTGCTTGCTGAAGTCCGTGGTAGCTTGTGAAAGTTCTTCTTGACACAGAAGAAATGAGATCGCCAACTTGTCTGTATTTTTGTAGTAATTGTGCTTGGCTTACATAAAGCACTGGAAGCTCTATTCATGTTAACTTCTGTCAAGGCTCAAAGTTCACTAGCAAATTACCTAGAAACTCCAGTTTTACTAATTGTCTGGGAAAATATGTAGAAGCCTTGCTAGAAATATTATGGCTACATTTTGTTATCAGCAGAGTTCTGTGCACTGACAGTATGAGGAATAACAAACATAAATTCTGGTCTTTGCCAAGATTTCCATCACGGATGAGGCAAACAGGGTCTGAAATTCTGTTACTGAATCAGAATAGGAGGGGAAGAAGGAAACAATAAGGGTCAGTATGGTTTGCCCTTTACTCTCAAAATCATTTTAATGACCCTTAGAGTAGGGCTTGTGTCTTAGTTACTCTGTTGCCCTGAGACTTACTACAAAGTTAAAAACAGTGCCTGAGCTGGGCTCCCCACGAAAGGACAAGGCAGGCTTATCTTCAGGAAGGTCCTGGATGGAGTCAGTCCAGCAGCTTTGAAGCTCTGGTTGGATATTTGCAGAGGCCAGAGCCAGGTGGCTAGTTCCATCGTGTAGTATTTGTCAGTGAAGTGTGGCACCAAGGGTCTCAGTGGGCAAATAGGAAGGGCTGTCATGGAAGGAGCTCCGGAGGCAGACAGGAGACAGGGGTCCAGTCCCAACTCTGTCAGCGACTGACTAGTTTTGTGACTTCAGACAAATCACTTCACTTCCTTGGGCCTCTGCTTCCTCACGTGTAAAGTGAGGGAGCTGAATCCCATGATCTCAGAAGTCCTGGCCCCTCCCAGCCTCCAAACC
This sequence comes from Aethalodelphis obliquidens, assembly GCF_003676395.1. Taxonomy (NCBI): domain Eukaryota; kingdom Metazoa; phylum Chordata; class Mammalia; order Artiodactyla; family Delphinidae; genus Aethalodelphis; species Aethalodelphis obliquidens. The sequence goes on along the minus strand of NW_020837962.1, from coordinate 1,849,471 downwards.
AGCTTCCAAATGCTGTCATTCTAAGAACTTCACCAGTGTAGCACCGTGTCTTCCATCTTGTGACAGTTACACAGCCCCTCTCCTGGAATTTGGGTTGAAATTGTTCCACAGTACGCAGTCAGTCACCAGGTTCTGTTCATTTCTCTCTGAAAAATGTCTTTTTTCTTTTCATCTTTCTCACTGCCTCCGAATTTGACTAGGCTCTCACCATGCTCGTCAGGATGTTTGCCTCACACTCTTGCCTTTCGCCCTCCTTTCCTCCAACCCCCATCCTATTTCTGGTCCAAGTGTAAATCCCTCCTTTCCCATCCCAAACCATCCCATCCCATGCTGTGGGTCTTATCTCCCTTAAATCCTACTTTCATCATGAGCATTTTCTCGTTTAGAAATCATCAGCCTGACACTCTGTGGTAAGATACTCTAATCTTGTCTCACCCTATCCATCTAACTTTGTTTTCTACCACTTTCCAACACACCCCACTATGTAATAAGACTGGTTTTAGCACTGTTTTCATAAGCATTCCGTACTCTCTCCTGCCTGTATAACTTGTTTATTTTGTTTCTTTCATCTGGAATACTTTTTTCTTTTCATAACCTATACATTTAACAAATTCAAGATGCAAGAAAGGTAGGGTAACTGAATAAGGCTCAGTAGCTTGGAGATGGGAGTGGTAGAGAGAGAGGTGGTTTAGCCATAGCATGAAGGAAAGAACATTCAGGAGCCAGGGGGAAGGACAGGTAGAGGTTAAACATGCACAGATTTTCAGTCATAGGGAAAGGAAATTTTAAAGAAGCTCACGTCCATCAAGTGGCCTTTGCCTTCAGTAGAATAGAAGCCAGGTTCATCTGCTGAGTGATGGGGGCGGGGGTGGGGGGCGTGAAGCTAGGGACTTGAAGAAAGTAGAAAACCACCACCTGTCTTGGGCTTTGGGATGGGCCTTACCAGAGGTGAATACAGTATTTACTGAAAAACGTGAATCCAGAATTATCATGAGTTTGTGATGGACTCATTTCGTTTTCTGAATTTGTTCAGCAGTGCTTGGTTTTAGGGATCTACATGGGGAAACCCTGACTTGGATATTATAATTGTTGAAGTGGCTCTATCCCTCTGCTGCCCTGCACCCAGTTCTGGGCTGGATGCAGAGACAAGTGAGGGCAGAGGGGCTGGTTAACTTAGCAGAGGGAGGAGCTGCAGCCTCAGGGATGTGCCACATGTGTTCGTTCTCTCACTCTGCTAGTTGCTCCTTTTCTCAATCCTCTAACACCTCTTTCCTTGCCTCACAGTCACTTAATGGCCTCACTCCCATTCACTGAGAAGCAGCCATAAGAGAACATCCTCAACCTTTTCCTGCCGAATCTGCACCCGTCAGATGTGTGCCCCGCACCCAGCCTTCCCCCCTCACCGTGCGTGCAGTTCTCCACTCACGTCGAAGGCATTCCTTCTGTACAGGATGCCATCCTCTCACCTGCCCAAGGGCGCTGCTCCACTGGCTTTCGGCTTCCCTCCCGCCCATCGGTTTTTCCCTGTTCAGGGGCGAGTGTGGAGTGGGTGTGGCATGGGTTTAAGCAGCACTGAGGGTCTGCTGAGCAGGCGCAAAGAAGTAGTGGAGCTGAGTGCCCGACCGTGACGTAGAGGAGGGGAGAGACCATCAAGGTATGAGGGGCAGTAAAATGGTGGTGGGGTCAGTGGCGTGGAGGCCCCAGGAGGTGAACGGATTGTTGGATCCAGCATTTGAAAGAAAGTGAGCTGGGAATCTGAGAGGTGGTAGTCAGAGGGTAGGTGCCAGAAATTGTGATGCCAGAGGCTAAGTCCTGGTTTGGCGAATGATCGTGGGGACAGGTGGCTGAGGAAAGATGAATTGTTGGACAGCAGCCACGGTAGTCGCGACAGAGTCTCATGATATGACATTCAAAGCCGAGAGACTTAGGGAGGAGGGAGAGAATGGTTTGGAAACCACAGTGATGACCAGGGTGATGCCACCTTGCCTCCAGCCCAGTAGCGCCAGGGCTGTGGGAGGGACAGCCAGCACCACGTGAAAGAGCTGCAGCAAGGCCAGGTGGCATCCAGGTCTCCTGCTTCTCCTCTCACTCCTCCCGGGTCTGCTCTCAGCCCAGCAGCCAGAGCTGTGGTTTTACAGTAGAAGCCGGTGTTCTCATCCCCATCTTACTCAGGGCACGCTTTGTAGCCTGACCCTCACCTCCTTCAGGGCTAGGTCATTCAGCTGTCTCCTTCTTGGGGCATCTCTGACCACCCTGTTGGAAACGGTGTCCTCTTGCCAAGCACTCACACCCCTTTCCCTGCCTTTCTGTTTTCCTCTACAGCATTTATCACTACTTGACAGCACATATTTTACTTATTTACTTATTTGTATATTCCATGATGGCAAAGATTTCTATATGGGTTGTTATATTTTAATTTTTAATACTGCTTTTCCACCTGTACCTAGAACAGAACTTGGCAAAAGGCAGATATTTAGTGAACAGTAGTTGAATGTAGAATGAATGAATGGTTGGATGGATGGATGGATGGATGAAAGGAGGGGTGATGGGACAGGTACAGGAGGCACAAGGAAACAGTGTCATCACAGGAGGTTTTTCCAGAATTCAGGTTCTAAGATGGGTCTAGGATGTGATTGTTCTTGTGGGAGGTTGGAGAGAATGGGAAGGTTCCTGTTGTTGAGGAAATTGAATTACTGGGACAGTGGATAATTAGAGGGAATTCCAGCTCCTCTAGCATGATGGCAGAGATTACATAGAAAGAAAAAATACAAATCAGGCCCAGTCAGCAAGGAATTTAGGAGTGTCTGGGTGGTCAGTAGATGACCCTAACAAAAACTGGGGAGGAGATGGTTTTAAAAAAAAAAGAATACCCACAAAGATACTGAGTAACAGTTGTGAGTTATTATTGCCTCCTCTTACATCAAGCTTGATTTTTTCCCCCAAATTCTCCCAGGTGTATCTAGTCAAATGTGAGTGCCTTTGGTTTAGTAAATCTCTTGAATTTTTTTTAGGATAAAAAGTATTACACAGATAGAACGAAAATGTACTAACACTAGTTTTTAAAACTCTGGTACTCTGGCCTGGAATAATGAGTCTCTCAATAAAAATAGCTACTATTGATGGCTGGTTCCTTCGGGTCTTTGGGGTAGAATACAAGCAGTTGCTTTTCAAACTGTCATAGGTTCAAAATGTAACATGACTTACACTGATGTATTTGTGGTTGGAACCTTTAACGTTGCCAAAGCCTTCTCAGTTGACATCTGAATATCTCAATTATGTTTCTGGTAAATTTATTATTTTAAAATACCGTGCCAGACCATAGTGCTTTACAGAGTTGGCAGCATATTGCTGATGACCTAATTTATTATTCAAACTCACTGTAAGTGTTCTAAATGTTCCAATATACAACTATTCAATTTATCTGTTGGAAGTGCATTTTAAGTGTATTTTATTACATAGAAGGGTTGTTTTCCTTTAGTCTAAATAAGCATAAAATAAATGTTTAAGTATTTTAAACCCCACTTCCCACATTTATTCTATCTTTAAGTGCAAAGTACCTTCCAGAACATCAGAAAATGTAGTCCAATTTCCAGTAGGATTTTTTCAGGGTAATAGCTTCTTTCGAGCCTACACTCGAGGCTGCAGTCTCTGAGTTCAGGCATTATTGTCTTCTATTCTCTGGTTTTCTCCAATTTTCTGGTTTGCTTCAGTTCAATTTCTTACTCTCTTTAGATCCCTTTAGATAATTTTTAATTATCCTTTACGTCTTAGCTTCAATATCACTTGCTCAGAGAGGTCTTTCTAGATTCTTTTCTTCCTACTACATTTGGTCCCTCTGCTGTATATTGTCATTATGCTTTCCCATCATAACTTTTTACACCTGATTGTAATTGTGTGCTTCATGTCCGTGTGCCCCTGTAGAATCCATAACCTCTGAGGGGTCTCATGAACGCTGTATCCCCAGCATCTAGAACAAACAGTGCCGGGCACACAGAAACCTCTTCACAGACGTGTGTTGAATGAAGGAATGAATGAACGAGAGTGAGTGCCTCCTTGCCCCTGCAGCCGTGGCCTCTGACCACTTGACACAGCTGTTCGTATTTGCAGTACTCAGCCCAAGTACAAAACAGCCAGGTCTCCTTTATCAAGCAAGTGTCAGGCAAGTTACTGATGTGTTTGCGGCTGTGCTAACGGCGATTAGGAAGGCGACCTCAAGTCTCTTTTAACTTCCAACTGGCTTTACTTGGAATTATTCTACTAAAAGGGAGATCTGGTTCTTGCTACTGATAATACCTACTCTTCCTTCTGTGCAGCAATTCCAGGAGGAGGAATTGTGAAGTAAATAAGTTTTTGTGAAATAATTTTTTTAAGTTCTTTCCCCAAATCCCACTACTGTGACTCTGCTAGGATCACATGCCAAATTATGTGTATGTATATATGTGGTATCTGGAAGTTTCATACTGTTTTTAGAAAAATACTTTGAACAAATAATAATTCAGTAACCTACTTTGCCTAATTTCATGTAGTTTGACAAAAGTTTATTCAGCACCTTGTATAGAGGTCCACAATCCCTTATCTTAAACCCTTGGGTCCAGCTGCATTTTGGAATACAGACTTCTTTGAATTTTAAAAAGTGACTATGCTACCCAGTGAGGTCTGGGGCAGCATCCTGCAGTCAAACATTAATCCTCTGCCTTGAAACATTCACATTAAATAGGATAAATGTACTATAAATAGCTTCAAGTCAGTTCAGGTTCTGGTGTTGCTGCCACATAATTCTGGGTAGGTTGGGCCACAGATGAATTGCAGAAAACTTAGCTTTGGAATTCGAGGGCTCTGGAATGGTGAGGACTGTGATAGGTGCACATCACAGCCTGTGTGTGAGCATCCCTAGTGCCTCCCTCCGCCCTCAGAACCACCATGCGGTCAAAGCCACGCCTCTGTCACCTGAACCACAGGAGCCCCTCCTACTCGGTTCCCTAGCAGTTCGTTCCCTGGGGCGGTTGTCCGAAAGCAAGTTTCTTCCATATCCCTCCTCTGTAAATCCTTGCGGTGGCTTCTTATTGCCCTAAAGATAACGTCTGCATTTCTTAACCCGTCACGCAAGCTCAGTATGATCTGGGCCCGTTTATCTCCTCAGCACTTCCATAGCCACTCCCCATGTTCCCATCAAATGAACATTTTTCTTCTATTCCATGGTCCCTTGCCTACTGGCTGTACCTTCTGTCTGGAAGCTGCTTTATCCTGCTTCTGTCCTTTCATCCCATACTTAACTCTGTTTTTCAGGTTTTGAACTAGATGTCACTTTCAAGGAAATCTTTCTTACCCCTGGTTCTATACTAGATACCTCCTCACCTTCGTACTTGTACTCCTTGTACACCTTGTACACAAGGTGTACACTTGTACTTGTACTCCTTGTACTTGTACTCCTTGTACACCTTGTACACAAGGTGTACACTTGTACACCTTGTACTCCTGTTGCATTGTGATGTAATAATGCTGCTAATTCTCTGGAGCAGGTTTCTCAACCTCAACACTATTGACATTTTGTAAAAATACACCTGTCTAACCTCGGCACTATTGACTTTTTTTTTTTTTTTTTAACACCTGGTGTTTAATATTCTCCTAGGCCTCTGACACTCGACCTGCTTGGCCTCTGGCCATCGTTCTCTGACATTTGCCCTGCTTTAGCAGTCAACTTATAGACGTGGTTCTAAGTAACCTGCACCAGGTCTCTCTACCTGGGCATTACTGACATTTGGGCCAGATAATTCTTTGTTGTGGAGGGGCTGTCCTCGAGCCTCATATAGGCTGTTTAGCAGCATCCCTGGACTCTACCCCCTGGATTCCAGTAGCACCCTCTCCCTTCCGCCCCACGTGACCACCAGAAATGTCTTCAGGCATTGTTAAATGTCCTCCGGGGGACACAGTCACCCCCAGTCGATCCACTGGTCTAGAAGGAAAGCTCTTTGAGGCAGAGGCTATGCTTGTGTGGACCTTCATAAACCTAGCTTGGCACACGTAGGTCCACTTAAATGTATTGAATTGAGTAACTAGGGGATGAAGGTACTGGGCAGGGAAGGGGATGGGTGGCTGGAAGGTTGAAGAGAAAGGTTAGCTCTTTCAGGACAGGAGGATGAGAGAATATATGGCAGGTGCTTTCTGAGGAACTGAGCTACCGCACAGTGGGCTCAGACTCTGTTCTGCCTCTTTGGACGACTGCTTCTTTTGCCTTTTGGGCCATCCCCCAAGGACTTCTTGCTTGCGTTAGAGCTATAGGCACAGAATCTCCTGATTGCTCAGAGGCTTCTTAGAACCAACCAAGAAGCATTTGTTAAAGCACCATGAAAGTAGGGGGCACAGCTATGGGTCAGAAGCAACCCCCGCCATCATTGCTTCAGGCTAGTAGGAAAGACACTAGTGGGTCTGGAGGCCCTTCCACCCCTCCCTTCCTGGCATACTGCTATTTCTCCTATATCCAGTGTAAATTACATTAGGCCTTTCTATTATGTGGTCCCGTGGCGCCTATTCTTTTCCTTCATAGTATTACTCGCAGTTTTTAATTATACATCAGTAGTTTTTTTCTATGTTTAATGTTTCTATTCTTTGAGACTATAAACTCTATGGAGGAAGGAACAGCGTAGGTTTTGTTCATTTATCCTTCCGTAGCTCCTGGCATGGTATCTGGTGCATTGTAGGCATTCAGTACATAATTTTTGTAAAAATGAGAATGCATGTGATGGACCCTCCAAGAACCCATATTCCAGTGCAGGAGACAGTGCATACTACAATACCAAGTCTGTACCAAAGGAGCAACAAAGTACGGTGTTGGTTTGGGGAGTAAGAAGGGAGAGAATAAATTGGACTAGAAGTATCTGGGTTGACCTTATGGGAAGAAAATTAGAAAATATGGAAAACTAAGAAGGAAAGAAGAAAAGTTATCCATAGCCAGGGGCTCAATATCAGAAGACAACCATTTTGATAAATTTCAGCCTCTGCTGCTTTTTCTCTTTCTTTAAAATACAAGTTACTTCATGCTTTTGAAATATTTCATGAATACAGAACAGTGTAGAGAATAATATAATCTTTAAACAACTTAGTCAAATTTCAACATTTTGCTACCTTTGCTTTACATTAAAAGCTTAAGACGATATAAAATAAAATATTGCACGTGTATCGCATTTGATGCTTCCTGTGTACCCTCCCAGCTGACATTTCCCCATCTTCCTTATGCAGAGAACCATCATCCTGAAATGGGTGTGTGTCATTCCCATGCTTGGCTTTCTACTTAACATTACATGCATATGTGTTAATAAACAGTGTATGTAGTTTGTGGATCTTGTGTATATATTTCCGCAACTTGAGTTTTCATTTAACATTATGTATGAGCTATATCTGTGTAGAAGTGTGTAGCAGTAATTCTTCCTTTTTGCTCTATGGTATTCCAGGATTGTACTATAGTTTATTCCTTCTCTGTCAGTGGAAGTTTTGGTTATTTTCATGCTTTGCTATTAAACAGTGTTACTGTGAACATGTCTTCTTGAGCATATTTAAGACCTTCTCTAGGGTTTGTACCTAGAGGTAGCATTGCTGGTGCATAGGGCATGTGCATCCTTGACTTCACTAGATGTTGCCAGATAATTCCCCAGTGTAGTTGTACAAATTTCAGCCCCTAACAGCACTGTCTGAGAGTTCCTGTTGCTCTGTATCCTTGCCAAGCCTTGGCATTGCCAGACTTTGACATTTTTGCTAATTTGAAATAGTGCATTTCCTTGATTTCTGGTGTGTTTGAGCATCATTTCTTAATGTTTATTTGGCTGTTTCAGTTGCCTCTTTTGTGACTTGTATGTTTCTTTTTTTCTCTTTTGTGACTTGTGTTTTTTTTATTGGTTTGATTTTTTCCGCCTTGTATATCTTTAGTACTTTATATATTCTGGCTATTTATCTTAGTTGATACTTTGCATTTCAAATATGTTCTCCCAGTGGCTTATCTTTCCACTTTCTTTATGGTGTGCTTTGTTGGGTACAAGTTTTACATTTTAATCAAGTCATGCTTATTCGTCTGTTCATGTATGGTTGGTACTTTTTATACCATGTTTAATAAATTCCTCTGTACTCTGAGTACTTTGGGGTCGTAAAGAGATCCTACCGTATTTTCTTCCAAAAGAAGAGTTCTGCTCTTCAGCATAAGTCTAATCCACATGGAATTTATTTGTGTGTGGGTATGAGATAGGGAACAATTTTCCATGTGAATATAAACTAGTTGCACGGGCCAGCGTCTCTGATTGCAGAGTCCGTCTTCTCCCCCACTGGTTTGTTATGCCACTTTGTCTTCTGTATCCAGATTGTTTGTTTGTATCCAGATCGCTCACTATGCATGGGCTCTGCTCCACTGGTCCTTAGTATAGCCATGTGTCACTTCTACACTGTCTTAATTACTGTGGCTTTATATCTTTATATATTATGCATGACCCTGTGGTAAGAACCTTGAATAGATGGTTATGATTGGAATTTAAGGTCTGGTGATAGGCTAGTGGGTGGTTGCATTAGGAAAGTAGGTGGATGTGATCTGTGGAGGGTTTTGAGGAGAACTTCCAGGGCACAGATTAGATCTGCCGTGGGACCCAGTGGGTTACTGGATATGACGGGGATCCCAGCAGGGACTGGGGCTGCAATCTTCCAGCAGCCGTCAGTGGTTTTTCAGAGGGCACTCAGGGTCTCAAAATGGTATTACCTGTGCATTCCCCACAAACTTGTCTATGTGCCTTATGTTTTTTTCTGGAGACCTTTCTATTAACTTTTCTTTAAAAATGTTACCTGCTTAAAACCTCACCAGATGCTTCAAGCTTCTATCACATGAGAAAGCCCTGAGGAACTGGTTATTATGAACATTCACCACTTTGATGTTACAGCCTTCAGTTGAAAACTGATTCTTAGCATTGCCATTCTCTTTCAGTTAAAGTGGCACTTTTTTTTTTTTTAAGCTTCAGGCTGGTTTTCTTTTTTCTTCTCTACTTTGTACTCAATTGAATCAGAAAAAAAAAAGAATACTATTTTTAAGTGCTATTATTCTTTTGAAGAAAACTTTCAATTTAAAATGTTTGTCTAAACTGCAGAGGGTTTTCTGTCAACTGTGCTTGCTTCTACTAAGAATGAGTAACATAACCTTTTTTAGATTTTAGAGAACGAGAGCAATGTCACGATGTTCCAAATATATGTCGTTGTCTTCCTTCTTTTGGTGGCATCTGAACTCTTGTTAAGTAGAACTGAATTAGTAAGAATCAAATAACTTGGAGAAAATGGGCAGAATAAAGGTCATTAAGCCCTTATGAAACCTCTGGTGCTTCTGTGGTGTTTGAAAAATAACTATTAAAAGAGGTACAGAATGAGGAAAAAAACCCAAAACCTGTTTTTTTCCCAAAGTGGAAATATCTTTATTTTCTTCGCAGACTAGAAAAGTACAACACACTCACTATTAAAAAACTTACACAATACCAAAGCATATAGAACAGCACTACCCAGTAGAACTTTGTGCAGTGATGGGGACGTTCTGTCCTGTGCTGCCAGGACAGTAGCCCTGAATCACATGTGGCTGCTGAGCACCTGAAATGTGACTGGTGTGACTGCAGAACTGAATTTTTAGTTTTATTGAATTTTAACGATTTTAAATTTAAATAGACACATGTGGCTAGTGGCCACTGTATGGGACACTCAGAGCAATAGCCATTTAGAGTGTATACTTCCATGTCTGTCCCTGTGCATCACTTGGTCTCTCTTTGCCTCCTGCCCATTTCTTCTCTTTCTTTGTCTCCTGCCCCATCTCTTCTCCTCTCACCTTCTCTGTTTCTTTGGCATTCAGCCTGCCTTACACATACTCTCCCTGCCTGCCCTTGGCTGCAGCCTACATGCCACTCTCCTTACCTGCCCCATTCTTCCTCTTGACTGCTCTGTATGTGTTCTCTGCACACATAATCCATTCTGTTCAGTAGCCACGTTTTTCTACTTAATTATATATATATATATATATATATATATATATATATCAATCATAGACATTTTCCCTTTTCAGTTTGTATAGCTCTATGTGGTTTTTATTTTGTTATAGCATAATTTCAGTGAAATGAATGTACCAATATTTATTTAACCTACTGATGGTCAATAGATTATTTTCAGTTTTTCTCTATAAATATTTAAAAAATAACTACACTTTTCCCTGTTGCCCCCCCGCCCCCGCCTTGTGTTCTTTGAGTACTTTGCTGGTGTGCATGGGCTTGAGTTGTTCAAAACTGAGAAATCTGCCTTTTGTTTTGTATTTTGGTACTTACTGGAATCCCCTTAGCAGTTCAGGTAAAGACCTCTCTAGAATCACTTACCTGCAGCCTCCAGGACCATTTAAGGTTGACAGTCTTTAACCGTGCAGTGTGCTAAGGAGAAAGAGACTATATGTCGTGCTAACAGGGGTGTCTGCTCACTGCTGTCTACCTCAGATACGTCGGCGAGGGCAGCTGCCTCTACCTGGGGGCAGGTGTATGTAACAGCCGTACCTGGCACACCCTCTGCCCAGCCCTTCCAGAAAGGCCATCTTTGCTTCATGGTCCGAATTCCATTGGGGATAAATACTTGGGGTTCCAGGTCTCTCTTGGATTCGAAAGGAAATCTTAATTCCTACCCAAGGTTTAATGGAAATCCTGGCCTGGCGAAGAAAGAATGGTTATGTCAGCCAACAGGGGCAGCTTGGAGGGGGAACCTCAGAGGAGTTGAGGGCAGCAGTAGGGGTGGGTGAGGGTAAGCAGAATCCCTCTCTGGCTAACACCTCAGTTCTCTCCAGATGGCAGGTTTTTTGTTGTTGTTGTTTTGATTTTTTACCATATCTCCCACAATTTTCTGAAAATACTCTGTTGCCGCTCATCTGATAAAAACTCTTAAAGTCTTTTTCTTCTTAAAATAATTTGATTAATGAAATTCCATGTAATAGTTGCTTTTCTTATTTGGCAAATGGGTTTTCATGCACTAAATCTGTTTTAGAAGGTTTGTAGTATGCTGAGGTCATTTCCAAGTGATGATTAAAGATTTTTAATCTTTATCTGAAAAATATTTTTCTTAAGGACAGTGATATATTTATAGGAAATAATTAAAATAATGCTGCTTGAAAAACAAAGGGCTTGCGGAACACAGAAACCCAAGCTCCTTCCCCTGCATTGGTTTAGTCATTTCCAGTACAGAAATTGTAGCCCTAAACAATTACTTTCAAGGACTAAATTCTAAATCCTGAACTTTTCTGGCTACTTTAGGAAACAGCTAAAGAGATAACAGTGTTATAAGGAATAAAAGTACATAGACAGCTTTTATTTTACTGATGGTACTTAAAAAAACACGACGACTCTGGGAAATTCTTGTAATCACCAAGATTAGTTTGGGTACCTAGTTTTTTTTCGTTTTTTCTTTAAGAAAAAAATTTGTGTATATATATATATATATATATATATATATATATATATATATAGCCATGTTATATTGCCAAGTATCTAGAAATCCAAAGCCTGGTAAATCTCAAATATTAGAGAAAACAATACAAAATATGAATATTGATTTCAACCTCTGTTACTTTTAGAGCTAGCCTGTATTATGCCTGTGTTAGGGAAATTTAAAAACCCTATTATCATTTATTCATCAGAATGTTTGTGTGTGTATGTGCGTCAGAAGAGTTGGTAGGAATAAACTTTTTTTATTTGGAAGTTTGAAGTATAATTAGAAGGTCAAGAGAAGCTAGAAATGAGATTTAGCATGAAGTTCTTACGAAATTCAGATAATAATTGCAATATTTCTTATGTTATTTCACATAGTAGGGAACCAGGAATGTGGTAGACAAAATAATAGTACCAATTTCTAATATTTATTGACTACTTACTATGTGCTCAAAGCTCTGCTCTGCACCTCAACTCCATTCAGTTCTCCCTTTAATCCTGTGAAAGAAGTACCGTTGCCACCCCCATTTTAAACTAAAGATCCTGTGGCTTTGGAAGTTTAAGTGGTTTGCCCACCAGCTAGAAAATTTCGGAGCTGGAATTTGAACCCAGGCAGCCCAGCAAACAGAAGAAAGCTTTCACCACCACAGGTCTTGTGTGACAAGGTCTCTCATGAAATACGAGCTGAATGCTGTGACGGTTAGATGAATGCATCAGCCAGGAAGCAACCATAACTAAAAACGAAGGCAATGAGCAATTATTGAATGCCTGCTCAGTGCCAAGCACGATTCCAAGCACTTGACATATATTGCCTTGTTTAATTTGCACCCCGCAAGGGAGATATCGTTTACACCCATTTTACAAAGAAGTTTAGGGAAGTTAAATAACTCGCCCACAGTTAAGCTTCATTGCAACTCATGAAGTCGGGATCGTGCGTGGTAATGGATTAACATTAATTTAAGAAAGATTTTTATTAGTTTATTGCAAGGACTTCCCTAGTTCTCTTCAATTCAATATTTTAATCACTGACTAAGAAGAATATACAAAAGGCAAACAAATTTCGGTTGACACAGCGATGAGAGTATGTATATATTGGAGGATGGAACAATATTCACAAAATTCTTTGTTTTGATTTGTTTCCTTTTTACATTCACATGTTCAAAGATAATAATAAAACAATACTAAAAACCACTCTCACCTCTGGCAGCAGCCACCGCATTGCACACCCCATTCACACTCACTCACATAGTTGAAAACGGCTCTACTGCTTTCTTGTGTCTTCATTCAGAGTTTCTTTTTAGCAAAAATGAATGTGTTTATATTCTTTTTCTCTTTTTCTAATTCACTGTTTCACTTACCAATAAATCAGATATCTTTCCACATCTCTATTACCCGGAGAGCTTCTCATTCTTTCTTACAACTGTGTCGTATTATATTGTATGGATGTACAGTAATTTATTTAACCCGTTTCCTGTTGCTCTTGACTGGAGTTGTTTCTGATTGGTTGCTATTAAAAATCATGCTGCAATGAATAATCTTATACAGCATCACTGAATTTATTTTTAATATACACATATGTCAATGTTTCTGACGTACAGTTCTGATTTTTGACAAATATATAGGGTCGTGTAACCACACCCACAGTCAAGATACAGAACAGTTCCATCCCCCTGAAACTCCCTTGTTTTCCTCTTTGGTATCAGCCCCACTCCTGGCAGCCAGGGATCCATTCTCTGTACCGGTAGCTTTGGCTTTCTTGCAGCGTCCCTGTACTGAAGCCCTCTGAGGGTGGCTTCTTTGACTTAGCATAACACATCTGAGATTCTGCCTGAATTGTTGCAGTTGTCAGTGGCTCATCCCTGTTATTGCTCGGTGGTGTTCTGTGATACACATGCACCACAGTGTTTTATTCCATTCAAACTGAAGGATGTTTGGGTTGTTTCCAGTTTTTGGCAATTATCAATAAAGCTCCTATAAGCATTCACACACAGATTACAATACTTTTTGAAAGCAGCCTTATTGAGGTATCATTTACATACCATAAGATTCACTTGTGTAAAAGTGTAAACTTTAATGGTTTTTGGTAAATTTACAGAGTTGGGCAACCATCACTACAATCTGATTTTACATTTCATCACACCAAAAAGAAATCTTTGACCATTTACAGTTAATCCCTATTCCCATCTCCAACCCTAGAAAACCACTCATCTGTTTTCTGCCTCTACAGATTTGTTTTTTCTGGAAATTTCATATAAATGGAATCATACAACATGTGTTCTTTGACATCTGGCTTCTTCCACTTAGCATAACGTTTTTTGGTTTTGTTTGTGTTATATCAGTATTTCTTTCCTTTTTTTTGGTGGCCAAATAATATTCCATTGGGATATACCACATTTTGTTAATCCATTCACTAATTAATGGACATTTGAGTTGTTTATAGTTTTGAGCTATTATGCATAATGCTGCTATAAACGCTTGTTTACAAATCTTTGTGTGGATTTTATGTTTTCATTTCTCTTGGTTAGATAATGAGGAGTGGAATTGCTGGATCATGGTAAAATTACCTTTTTTTTTTTTTTTTGCGGTACGCGGGCCTCTCACTGTTGTGGCCTCTCCCGTTGCGGAGCACAGGCTCTGGACGCGCAGGCTCAGCGGCCATGGCTCACGGGCGCAGCCGCTCCGCGGCATGTGGGATCTTCCCAGACCGGGGCACAAACCCGTGTCCCCTGCATCGGCAGGCGGACTCCCAACCACTGCGCCACCAGGGAAGCCCCCATGGTAAAATTATATTTAACACTTTAAGGAACTACCAAATGAAATGGTTTTCCAAAGTAGCTGTATCATTTTACATTCTCACCAGCACTGTGTGAAGGTTCCTGTTTCTCCATCCACGTCCTTGCCAACATTTTTTATTGTCTGTCTTTTTTACTGTAGCCATTCTAGTGTCAAGTGGTATCTCATTGTGGTTTTAATTGCATTTTCCCTAGTGACTGATGATACTAATCATCTTTTCATGTGTTTATCAGGCATTTGTATATCTTTTGTGAAATGCTTATTCAAATATTTTGCCCATTTTTAAATTGGAATTTTTTTGTCTTTTATTTTGAATGTTAAATCCTTTATATTCTGGATGCAGTGAGCTCCTTACCAAATAGATGTGATTTGCAAAATGCCACAGAATATTTTTTTTTAAATGAAGATTCAGTAGTTTTTTTATTGAATAAATGCTTCTCCATTTGGTATATGCCTTTCATCAATTTCTGGAGTTTTGAAAAGGTTGTTTTTGGCAATTTTGTCTTGTTTTATCATTGCCGTTAGAGACAGGATTTGCTGAGCTCTTTTCTCTGCCATTCTAGAAGTCCCACCTACAGTTTCATTTTGAACATGTAAATTCCCAGACGATAAATTGCTAGGTCAAAGAGTTAGTGCATTTGTAATTTTAATAGATGTTGACAAATTTTTATCCGTAAAGGTTGTACCATTTTATATTCCTCTAATTTATGAGGTAAGGCCCAGTCTTGCCAATCTGTGTTCTTAAACTTTCAGAATTTTGCCAATCTAAATGAAATCGGTTTCTCGTGGTAATTTTAACATTTCTTTCTTTGTGAGGAGGGTTGGGCATCTTGTCATATTTTAAAAGAACATTCCTTTTCTCTGAGCTTTATTCATATTCTTTGCTCATTTAAAAATCTCGATTATCGATCTTTTCCTTTTCTGTTTGTAGGAGCTTATTTCTGTGTATTGTAAGTTGCAAATACAGACTTCCTGGTAAGTCACTTTTCATCTTGTTTATGGTTTTCTTGGCATGTAAAGTTTATATGAATATACATATAAATACATATGCGTATATAATTTATCCATCTTTTTTTATGGCTTTAGGAGCTGGAGTGATGGAAAGGTTTTCCCAACTCCAAGGCTATGGAGGACTTCCCATATTTTCTTCTATAACCTTTTTCGTCTCATATTTTAACCTTTAAATCTCTGATTCATGAGCCATTTATCCTGCTGAACTATGTTAGGTTTGGTTCTAACTTTTTTTTCCCCCAAAAGATAACTTTTTCAGTTATCCCAGTACCTTTCTTCAAAAGGTCCGTGTTTTTAACTCTAATTTGCAATTCCAACTTCATTATATAATAAATTTCTATGCATATATGTATCTAACTTTTAGACATTCTCTTCTGTATCATTTGTCTTCCTGTCTCTCACTTTGTATACTAATATCATACTGTTTTAATCATTGAGGTATTGTAATATATTTTAATATATGCTAGATCTAGTAGCACTCCTCTTTTTCATTGGTTTTCCAGACAACTTCTGCTTGTTTTGTTTTGTTTTTTTTCTTTTCCATAAGGGCTTTAGAATTAACTTGTCTAGGTTCCCCACCCCACTTCCGAAGGAAAAATAATCTTTTTTGTATTTTTATTTCAATCATTTAAATTTTATAAGTTGAATTAAGTAGAACAGACATCTTTGTGATGCTGAGTCTTCCTATCCAATAATATAATACACTCTAGTTCTTCAAGTCTTCTCTGGAGTTCTTCAGTCATGTTTTAACATTTTCCTTATAAAGATTTTATACATTCCCAGTTACATTTATTTCTAGATATTTTATCTTTTTGTTGCTATCATCAATGGGGTTTTTTCTTCCACTACATCTTCTATAAACAGTTATTTGTGTAAAAGATCATAAGTGAGTGAAGCAATGGGCTGTATATAATAAGAGCTACTTTAATAGAGATCAATGTGAGGCCCTGACCTTGGATCAAAACAGACAAAAAAATCAGTTCAACAGGAAGAGGATGAGGAGCATTGTGATTGGAGAAAACATTACAACAGTAGCTACTCGTGTGCTTACGTTTAACCTTTGTCATAATCCCATGAGTTGGGTACTATGACCCCAATTTATAAATGAAGAATTAAGCTTTATTGAGGTTATACACTTTACTGAAGGTCATATAGCTTCTTAGTGATAGTGCTGAATTTTGTCTCCGTATTTGTCTAATTCCAAAACCTTAACTCTTAACTGATATCCTGTACTATACCATTTCCTGTGGAAAAGGATTTTATTCAAAGTTTATACATAGGAACTCACACCAAATTAATAAAAGCCTCGCTAGTGAGTGACACAGTCTTCCTACATTTCTCAACAGTTCATGTATACCGTCAATGGAGGACTGGATATAGTTCTGGGTCTCATAATTAAGAAAATGTAGATAAACTGTCTCTTAACTAATCCAGGCTAGTATGACCAGAACTGTGAAAAGTGAAACCATGATTTAAAATAAAATTGTCAAATGATTTAATAAGCTCACAGAAGACTGAGAATCAACTATGATTTTCTTTAGTATTTCCAGTGTTGAAAAATTAATTGGACTTAGTCTTCATGATCCCAGATGTAGACTCTGGGATTAAGGAGTACATGTTGCCTAGAGTCAGTATTCCAGTTACTATTGTTGTGTAGCACATCACCCCAAAACTTAGTGGCTGAAACCCACAACAATTACTTATATCTTCTATGACCTCTGTGGATCAGGGATTTGAGGAGGGTTCAGCTGGGCAGTTCTGGCTTGGTTTCTGTTTTGGTTGCAGTCAGACAGTGGCTGAAACTGCAACAGCAAGGGAAGGTGGCTGAAGTAGCTGGTGATTGGCTGGGCATCTCTGTCTGTCTCTTCACTTCAGCTTAGTCATGGGCTAGTTTTGGTTTTCTCACCGTATAGCAGCCTCAGGGCAGTCAGATGGCTTATGTGGCATCTCAGCAGCTCCAAAGATGAATATTCCAAGAGACCTAGGCAGACCTATTATGACCTAATCTTGTAAGTCATGTAACATCCCTTACCCTGTAGCACAGACTAGCACAAATTCAAGCAGAGGCAGCTTAGTCCCCACCTTTTGATGAGAAGAATGCCGAAGTCACATTGTAAGAAGAATATGTAGGGTTGAAGATAGTGTCATGTCTTCTTTTTGAAACTACAACCTACTGCAGTGATGGTTTCCTTTCAGTGTGAGGAAGGGCATTGTGGTAGAATTCTCTGAGATGAAAAGGACTGCTTGTGGAGGAATGAGACATTTTCGTCATTGGGTATGTTCAGAAGGTGGCGAGGTGTGCACAGGGTATGGTGGTTCTGATATCTGAAGCGATTTTCGTCCTCTTATACTCTGGTGTTGTAGAAATGCTTCTGGGAACGTTTAAGCTTAACTAGTTTGAACATAATAAGTGCTTTTTGAAATTTATGAATACCACACATTGTAAGGATAATGTGGATACTGTGCATTAAGATGTATATTGTATCACTTTGTGAAAAGTTTGGAAATTTAAGAATATCTTTTCCAAAAAACTGAAATCAATAACCTAACTTGCCACCTTAACAAAACTAGAAGAGAAGAACAAACTAGACCCAAGGCAAGCAGAAGGAAGGAAATAATAAAGATTAGAGCAGAACTAAATAATAAAGAAAACAGAGAAAATCAGTGAAGCCAAAAGTAGGTTTTTGGTTTTGTTTTTGTTTTTTTGCGGTACGCGGACCTCTCACTGTTGTGGCCTCTCCCGTTGCGGAGCACAGGCTCTGGACGCACAGGCCCAGCGGCCATGGCCCACGGGCCCAGCTGCTCCACGGCATGTGGGATTCTCCTGGACCGGGGCACAAACCCATGTCCCCTGCATCGGCAGGCGGACCCCCAACCACTGCGCCATCAGGGAAGCCCCAAAAGTAGGTTTTTTGAATAGATTAAAAAAAGGGGACAAAGCTTTAGTTAGACTAAGAAAAAAAGAGAAAAGATTCAAATTACCAAAATCAGGAATGAAAGTGGGGACATTACTACTGATGTTATAGAAATAAAAAGGATTATAAGGGGATACTATGAACAGTTGCATGTCAACAAATTAGACAACCCAGATGAAACGGACCAATTTCTAGAAAGATGCAAACTACCAAAACTGACTCAAGAAGAATCAGAAAATCTGAAATAGACCTATAGCAAAGAAATTGAATGAGTAATCATACAACTTCCCAAAAAGAAAAACCCAGAACCAGATGGCTCCACCAATTTAAAGAAGAATTAACTCCAATTCTTTGTAAACTCCTCCAAAAAATAGAAGACAAGAAAACATTCAACTCATTCTTTGAGGCCAGTATTACATTGATACCAAAACCAGTTAAAGACAGCACATGAAAAGAAAATTAGACTATATGCCTTCTAAATATAATGTAAAAATCTTCAACAAAACACTAACAGCCCAAATCCAGCAGCTTATAAAAAGGATTATATACCACGGCCAAGTGGATTTATCACAAGAATGCAAAATTGATTTAACATATAAAAATTAATGTAATACACTATATAGCAGAATAAAGAGGTGGGAAACCCACAATTAATGAATACAGAAAAAGCATTTGACAAAATCCAACACCCTTTTGTGATAAAAACACCCAAAATATTAGGAATAAAAGAGAACTTTCCCAGCCTGATAAAGGGCATCTGTGAAACACCTACAGCTAGCATCGTACTAATGGTGAAAGACTGAAAGCCTTCCCACTTGGATTAGAGACAAGAAAGGATATCCACTCTTGCCACTTCTATTCAACATTGTACAGAGTGTCTAGCCAGGGAAAGAATGCCAGAAAAGAAATAAAGTCATCCAGATTGGAAAGGAAGTAAAACTATTTGAGTGAAATGTCTAGAATAGGCAAATACATAGAGACAAGAAAGTAGGTGAGTGGTAGCAAGGGCTGGGGGTGGGTAGTCACTTCCTGGCTGGCAAGTGACTACTAATGGGGGTGGGATTTCTTTTAGATATGATGAAATGTTCTGGAATAAGATAGTGATGGTTGCATACCTTGTGACTGTACTAAAAATCACTGAATTCTACACATTAAAATGGTGAATTTTATGTTATGTGAATTATATCTCAATTAACAACAACAACAAAACACTTATCCACAACTGTTGTTTCACAGCTGATTGAAATTGCTGTTTTGTCATGTATGCCAAAGTGCGTTTAATGGAGAGAAGAATTCACAAGTATTTTGAAAGGACTGTGATACACTGAGAATAGATTATTTCGTATTTAACGGCATTAGAAACTTAAGTATAATTGTACTATCTGCTAGAGTACTGTTATAAAACTCTGAATATTAACATTTATTTGGTATGTACTCTGAACTGTTGTCTCAGAGTACAATATTAACGCATTTTGCATGAAGTTAGACAGTAATGAAATAATATCTATGAAGTAATTTGTATTAATAGACTCCAGAAAACTTAAAAAGATCAGGTTTCCAATTTGAAGTGCCCTTGGCATCAACATCAATTTTAAAATGTTTCGGGGTGGAACCTGTCTTATCCATCCTAAACTTGGTTGGCTTGAGGGATGACCAGCCTTCTCCAACCCCTTTGTCCCAGGACACACTGAATGGGCGTGATGAGGGGGTGACACTGAAGTGTGGTGATGCATTTCTGCTCTCACTAACTAACCAAAAGTCAGCTGTGTTTATTCCTAAATATGTTTATGCCAGTAATGGTAGTAATCATAATTATGCAGTTTAACTAAATATTATGTAAACGGATGAACTATGAATGCAAAAATGTTAAGTGTCTGGGACCACAAAGCCATGTTACTTAATACTATTGAATTGGGTGTGGGCGAGAAACTAAATAAATTGGGTTCAGAATTGTAAAAATATAGACACACGCTGTGCTCAAAATCCTTTAAATTTTTGTTCTACTTTAAAGAAATGGAAACTAGGAGTCATAGATAGTGGTGGTTTGTGCCAGAGAGCTGACACATCTGCAAAGAGATGGCCTTGACCCTGTGTTGGAATACTGGCAAACACATGGACATTTCTGCATTCTAACTTAAAAGAAAATGTCTTAAGATTTATGTGTATCAGTTGTAATGACTCCTCTATTTAACTGAGTTTTTCAGTTTACCAACTTACTATCTGGCATGGTTGCCTCAGACAAGAGGGTTTCTCTTGGGATTAATTAGGAACCAAAGAACTAGATTATAAGTTAGGGGGACTCATACAGAGGAGGACTCATAGTCCCAGCTCTGCTACTTAACTAGTCAAGATAGCTTGGACAAGTAAATTAAACTTCATCTTTCTTCATGTATTTTACAATACTTTGTTTAATATCTTTGTTTAAATTTAAATTCAAATTTACTGATTTCTAATACCAAGAAGTGTAAAGAGCTAGAAAACAGCAAGAAGAGACTGCCCTTCTTTTAATGGCCCTTTCTCTTCCCCTTTCTTTCTCTGTTTTTCTCTTTCCTTCTTCCCTTCCTCCTCTTCCCTTCTACCTCCTCTCCCTGCCTTAGAAATAGGAGTACAGTATATTTTTTATCTGTTAAGTAAACATTTGTTTAATCTGTTTATAAATATTTACTTCTTAGCATTTAGATCAAAGGCTAATTTATGGTTTAACAAAACTAGTTTTTTAACCCAGTATTTGATAAATATGGAAATCATCTCAGCTTAAAATTAATCCTCCAATCAGTGCTTATTCTCTGAGAATCACTCATTTTGAATAAACTTGGAAAATGCAGTTGTTCAAGCTAAAAAGACTTGGGTTTTGGGTGTTTTACTTGGGGAACAAATAAAATTTTCTAGTTCTTTGTGTCTTTTTAGATAGTAATTTAAAAGCCACATGTGTTTTAAACTTTTGCTAATTCATATTTTTATTTATAGATGGATTACAATGAATATTTCAGAAACATTCTTTACGTAAATGTTAGTTACAATGCTTCAGAATGTCTCACTGTGGAGAGTGTTAGGTATGCATTTTGCTCCATGTTAACGTTCGTTTGAAACATGTCTGCAGTAAGCAAGTTAAAAAAAATAAATCATCACATTGGCATGTTTAGAGCTATAACAGCCACTTCAAGCACAGAAGAGCAGTTATATAACTTCTTCTATGTAGCGTATTGTCCGTGTTCTGTATATTTATAGTACATTTCGGCTATGTATTTAATGGCTACACGTAAAAATCCAACCGCTACAAATAAAAACCCTGCTTATAAGTTGTTTATTTGAAAGAATTATAACCTGATGTCAAAAACGTGTCCTGTTTATGTGCAGTACATCTACAATTTTAGATTTCATCTTCTTCCAATCTGGAGTTTAATTCCAGCTGCACCTTGAGTGTTTGCTCGAGGAGAGTGTTTTCTTCATCTTACTGTCGTAACTGCCTGATGGACAGGGTCTTTACACGGAGGTGTGACTGAGCTGGCAGTGGGCCCCCAGTGCGTGTGTGAAGAGTCGCGCCCACGGAGCCTTCCACAGCTGCCTCTCCCCTCTGCACCACTTCCTCCTACCCCAGTAACATCTGTTCCTCCCAGTCATTTGCTCCAACTCATTTAAACTTTGGCACATAAATGTATTATTTTAGAAGGACTGCGGGCTCTGAAGTTGGAATCCTGGCTTTTGCGCTAATCTCTCACTTTTGTTTAATCTTTCCAAGCCTTGGTTTTCTCACCTGTAAAATGAGAGTAATACCTGCCCACAGGGAGGTCATTAGGGCAAAGGTAAGGAAAGCATAGAGTAAAAAACTTAGTGCCAAACTGAGTACATAGAAATGTAGTAAATGTTCTTCCCTTTTCTTCTTTTCATTTGTCATTTCCATTTTTTTTGAATTAGGAACCCAGATTCCTGAGAGGTTAAGTGATTTGCTTCAAACCAAATAGCTGTCCCGTCAGTCACAGCCTTTCTCAGAGCTCCCTCTGAAGGGCCTGTAGTCTCTCACAGTGAACACTCATCTTCCCCACTACTCATCCCTGCCTGCCAGCTTTTCCAGCTGCCCAGGTCAGCCACCTTCAATTCTTTATTCTCCTTTACCTTTCAACTGAGCCAGTCATTAAGGCTTGAAATGTTGTCTCTGAATTATTTTTTGAATTTATTCCCCCTTCTGCATTTCCACTATCTTAACTTAGTCGGTCAGCTTTTCAGCATGAGTGAGATTCTTAAAAATGTTGGCCAAAAAGTTCGTTCGGTTTCTTTTTCTGTTAAGCTGGCTCTAGTAGCGCTTAGTTGTCTTTAACTTCATTTGAAACAATTTTGTTAGATTGTATGTGACGGCTGTCATATCAGCGTGCATTTAAAAAAAACTTACCAAAATTGGTTTTTGTGTAGCCATTTTAATATTGAAGATGGAAGAAAAACAGCGGTTTCGGCATGTTATGCTTTATTATTTCAGGAAGGGTAAAAACGCAGCTGAAACGCAAAAAAAAGATTTGTGCAGTGTATGGAGAAGGTACTGTGACTGATTGAACGTGTCAAAAGTGGTTTGTGAAGTTTTGTACTGGAGATTTCTTGCTGGACAGTGCTCCATGGTCGAAGTTGATAGCGATCAAACTGAGTCATTGAGAACGATCAATGTTATACCACGTGGGAGATAGCCGACATACTCAAAATACCCAAATCAAGCGTTGAAAATCATTTGCACCAGCTTGGTTACGTGAATCGCTTTGATGTTTGGGTTCCACATAAGTTAAGCAAAAAAAACCTTTACTGTATTTCGGCATGCAATTCTCTGTTGAAACGTAATGAAAACGTTCCATTTTTAAAACAAATTGTGACGGGTGATGAAAAGTGGATACTGTACAACAATTTGGAACGGAAGAGATCGTGGGGCAAGCGAAATGAACCACCACCAACCACACCAAAGGCTGGTCTTCGTCCAAAGAAGGTGATGTTGTGTACAGTGGGGTTGGAAGGGAGCCCTCTATTATGAGCTCCTTCCGGAAAACCAAACGATTAATTCCAACAAGTGTTGCTCCCACTTAGACCGACTGAAAGCAGCACTCGACAAAAAGCGCCTGGAATTAGTCAACAGAAAACGCATAATCTTCCATCAGGATAATGTGAGACTGCATGTTTCTTTGATGACCAGGCAAAAACTGTTACAGCTTGGCTGGGAAGTTCTGATTCATCCGCCATATTCACCAGACACAGCACCTTCGGATTTCCATTTATTTCGGTCTTTACAAAATTCTCTTAATGGAAAAAATTGCAATTCCCTGGAAGACTGTAAAAGGCACCTGGAACAGTTCTTTGCTCAAAAAGATAAAAAGTTTGGGGAAGATGGATTTACGAAGTTGCCTGAAAAATGGCCGAAGGTAGTGGAACAAAACAGTGAATACGTTGTTCAATAAAGTTCTTGGTGAAAGTGAAAAATGTGTCTTTTATTTTTACTTAAAAACCAAAGGAACTTTTTAGCCAACCCAATAACAGCTTGGACTAATCAGTAACCATATTTTATTTATTAACTTTTTTATTGAGGTATAGTTGGTTTACAATATTAGTTTCAGGTGTACAACATAGTGATTCAAAATATTTATAGATTGTACTCCATTTATAGTTATTATAAAATATTGGCTATATTCCCTATGCTGTACAATATATCCTTCTAATTTATTTTATACAGAGTAGTTTGTACCTTTTAATCCCCTACCCCTATCTTGTCCCTCCCCCTCTTCCTTCTCCCCGCTTGTAACCTGTATCTGTGAGTCTATTTCAGTTTTGTTGTATTCACTTGTTTTATTTTTTAGATTCCACATATAAGTGATAACATACAGCATTTGTCTGTCTCTGTCTGACTTATTTCACTAAACATAATACCCTCCAGGTCCATCCATGTTATTGGAAATGGCATTATTTCATTCTTTTTTGTGGCTGAGTAGTATTCCATTGTGTATATATACCGCATCTTTATCCATTTGTCTGTTGATGGACCCTTAGGTTGCTTCCGTACCGTGGCTATTGTAAATAGTGCCGCTATGAACATTGGGGTGCATGTATCTTTTCAAATAAGTGTTTTTGTTTTCTTCAGATATATACCCAGGAGTGGGATTGCTGGATCATATGGTAGCTCTGTTTTTAGTTTTTTGAGGAACCTCCATACTGTTTTCCATAGTGGCTGCACCAATTTACACTCCCACCAACAGTGTAGGAGGGTTCCCTTTTCTCCACATCCTTGCCAACATTGGTTATTCAACATGAGATTTTTATTGGTAACATACCTCTGCCAGAATGATCTTTCTAAAATACAAATCTGATCATATCACTGTTTCTTAACACTTCTTCACAACTGTGCTTTAACTCACTGCACCAGCCTTGTCTTCTGCTTCTCCATGTTATGCTCTTCCTACACTGGCCCCATCAGACGTTTTGCTATTGGATGATAGCTGTTCATGCCACTGTACTTTTACTAATAAGAAAAACTTCTGTGTCTGCAAAGTCCTTTTCATCCTGGGAGACTTTCCTAACTTACCCAAATACAATTAGACATTTAATTCTTTTGGTTTCCACAGCACTTTGTACCTACTTATATTGTGTTGTTTTCACACTTGCTATAATAATTTGGTTCTGACCTCTCTTCTCACTCATTGGGCAAATGATTTGTCCTCTCTATAAAATAAGGGGGTTCCACTAGGTCAGTGATTCTCAGCACTGGCTACACGTTAGAATCATTCTTTTCAAGTAACTGTATCAAAATCTATGGAGAGACTCTCCTTTACCCCTACCCATTAGGAATTTTTTTTTTTTAAGTTCTTCAAATGGTTATCATATTGTGAGGAGGGTTGAGAAGCACCTACTAGGCATAGATTCTAAGATACCTTTCAGCTAAAATGTTCTGTTATTCTATGAACTTCCATAGTCTTTGAACATATAAGTGCATTCAAGTAATCAAAACAGGAATTAAATTAGAAAAAATAGGGGAACAAAAATACTTTTCATAATAATAATAGTTAATGAAAACAGTATGTAGTAAAATAATATTTGTGTATAAACATATGCTTTTAGAACTCTGATTTTCTGGTTCCATCCTAATTGTTATGAGTGAATATGGACAAATTGGATGAAGTGTTCCTTTTTGTGATTGTTTTTTTTTCCCCAGTTATAAAAGTGGGAGGAGAATGTTACTTATACAAAAATGTAAACAGACTTGATCCTGAATTCTTGATACCATTAAGAAATTTTATTTAGAACACAATACAGAAACAGCTGTATAATATTTAGAAAATATCTTTGCATATACAGTTGACAGGAGTTTTGTTCTTATATTCATAAATAAATTTTGAGCTCTAACATTATATGTTTAACAAATTGCCACCAGGAGCTTTGAAGGGAGAATTGATAGCATAAAATAATCAATCAAGGTTGATATCACTAATTTACCCAACTCAATGACAAAAAATTCTGTTTCTCAAAAGTGCGTTTGATATAAAATTTTCAATTTGTTTGATCATGGGACTTAATAGTAAATACTCTTCTAATGCAGAAATTACTTTTTGTGTGTGGTCAGCTTTGTCTTTGAACTTCTTGATCCAAGTTTTATCTTGTTTGAATGCAAATAAATTTTTGCGGGCTGTTAGCCAGGTGTTTCCCTAATATTTGTAATTCAGGGGCGCTTTAAGGGCAGGGACAACAGTTTTGCTGTTGCTAAAATATTTTTTGTTGAGTGTATTTGGATATTCTGCCTGTCTGCATTTGGCTGATTATATATTAAACTTCTTAAGTTTGATATTGATATTCTTTGAACTCCTTTATTTTTTAGCATTTCTTTTATATAGCAATGATTATATACTACTTTACTTATTAATGTTTCACACGAATTAGTCATTACGAGCCGTAAGGTACAGTGGAAAGAGATTTGGCTTTGGACTTCACTTGGTTCAAAACAAACGTTAGCACTGATTTGGGAACTACCTTAGCCCAGCATCTTTTTAAACATAAGATCAGGGGCTTCCCTGGTGACGCAGTGGTTGAGAGTCCGCCTGCCGATGCAGGGGACACGGGTTCGTGCCCCAGTCCGGGAAGATCCCACATGCCGCGGAGCGGCTGGGCCCGTGAGCCATGGCCGCTGAGCCTGCGCGTCCGGAGCCTGTGCTCCGCAACGGGAGAGCCCACAGCAGTGAGAGGCCCGCGTACCGCAAAAAAAAATAATATATAAGATCATTATATATATATATAAGTCAGTTATATATAAGTCAGTTATCTTGACTCCACTGAGAAAAAAAGATAACGAGTGAATCAATAGATGGACAAATGAAAGTGTGATGCTTCTTGTTTTTTCCTGTGTTATTTTCTCTGTCTCTGGTGTGGTATCTGACAATGAAGTGATTTGTTTTTTGAGAGCAGAAGCCATATCCCAGGTTGATCTTATACTAGTGTTGTACTGTGCTTTGACCTAGCATTGGATAAATGTTGGATTAGTTTCATTTTGGAATGAAGTTATATTATTGGGATGTGTCACGTATTAACTCCATAGTCATTCATTCTGTCAGTTCTAGACAAATTAATATTTTATCACAGTTTGTATTATTAAAGCTGAATGATTGCTTTACTTTCATAACTAGATTATGACCCAATGAAAGAATTCATTCTAATGCCATTTCTTTAACATCTCAATTAGAGACTGTTGGACAGAAAGTGTTTCTTTATGTTTGATGTTGAATTTCAATTTCAAAACAAAATTATCAATCATTTAAGTAGATATTAGATGACAGCTTGCAAATTTGGTAGTAGAATTTCAGAATAGAAAGAGTGTGTGTACTCCGTTAAAAATGTTCATGAGGGCTTCCCTGGTGGCGCAGTGGTTGAGAGTCCGCCTGCCGATGCAGGGGACACGGGTTCGTGCCCCGGTCCGGGAAGATCCCACGTGCCGCGGAGCGGGTAGGTCCGTGAGCCATGGCCGCTGAGCCTGCGCGTCCGGAGCCTGTGCTCCGCAACGGGAGAGGCCACAACAGTGAGAGGCCTGCGTACCGCAAAAAAAAAAAAAAAAATAAAATAATGTTCATGAATATTAAGTTAAAAATTTTGAACACTTTTTCTTTTTGCTACATTTTGTAAAGATTTTCTTAGCTTATAATGTTCTTAATTTGGAGGGATGTGTGGGAGTTTGAGGTGAGCATAATGTCAAGGAATAATAGGTTGAAAAAAATTCTTCGATATGAAGTGCAGATAATAGTGCATGAAAATATTTTTAAATTGTATGCCTAAAGGATCTTCCAAATCATTAGCACTAATGTTCACAGTTTGTACATCTTGCCATTAAAATGGCATTATGGTATTGTATCTTAGAATTAATTTGTTATTAACAGATTTTATTTTATATGAATAAATAATTTGAAATGAAAATTCATAATTTTGAAAAAATCTAGGAGTCATATTTTAATATTTCATAGCAAAATAAGTCATTTTACATGCAAATTCACCTACCTAACACATCCTTGATGTTAATGTAGTCATTCCAGCCTTGCTGGGCATCTTGTTGTGTGACCTGTCTTTTTCTATCTATTTACGTCTTCATATTTAAAGCATGTCACTTATAGACATACATTTTTAGACTTTGAAAAATCCATTCTGTCAATCTTTCTTTTAATCATAATGTTTATTCCATTTACATTTAATATCATTATTGATAAGGTTGGATTTAGGTCTACTATTTTACTATTTGCTTTTGTTTGTCCCATCTCTTTTTTGTTTCTCTATTCCTTCTTTTTAAGTTGAATGAGTATTTTTAGAATTCCTTTTTAATACCCCTATTGGCTTTTTAGATAAAACTATGTCTTTTTTTAAATGGTTGTTCTAGGAATTACAACGTACAATCTTAATTTCTCAGTCTACTTCAAGTTAAAATGGTACAACTTCCTTATAATGTGTAGAAGTATTTATAAGAATGTAGTAATACGGTTACCCCTCCCCCATCCTTTATGCTATAATTGTCATATATATTACATCTACATACATTATAAACCCCATAACACGGTGCTATAATTTTTACTTGGAATGATAATGTTAAAGAAATCAAGAGGAAGAACTAGTCTTTGGTATTTATCTATATGTTTACCATTTCTGATGCTTTTTATTACTGAGACCCAAGTAATATGTGGCATTACTTTCCCTCAGCCTGAAGAAATTCTTTTAGCATTTCTTCTAGTGTGTGTCTGCTGGTGACAATTTTGCCTTCATTATTAAAGGGTATTTTTGTTGGATATGGAATTCTGGATGGGCAGTTGTGGAGATTCTGGACTCTGTAAGTTTCCCTCTTAGAGTATCATTTTATTTTAGCAGGCAGTTAACTTTGTTGAACTCACCTTTGCAAACTCTGTCTTTCCAATGGTGAGCAGCAGCTGAGATCTCAGTTCTGTTATTTTTGCTTTAGTAAAAGGAGTTGGGAACCTGTCCTGCATGTGCATAGTTTAGGGGTCAGCCAGAGACTTGGGCAGAGTTTATACACAGAATTTAGAGTCTCCTCCTTTGTGGTTCTCTCTGGGAACTACATAAAGAGTCAATAAATAGATCCACATATACATGGTCAGCTGGCTTGCAACAGAGGTGCAAAGACAAATTAGTGGAGAAAAGATAACCTTTTCAACAAATGGTGCTGGGACAATCAGTTTTTTAATGCAAAAAAACAGAAAACTTTGATTCGTATCTCGCAGCAGATACAAAAATTAACTCAAAGTGGATCATAGACTTAAATGTAAAATATTAAACTATAAAATATCTAAAAAAAAACCATGGGAGATCATCTCTGTGACCTTGAGTTAATCAAAGATTTCTTAGCTACAACACTAAAAGCATGATCCATAAAAGAAAAAAATTGATAAATTCGACTTCCTCAAATTAAAAACATCTGCTCTTTACAAAACACTATTAAGAGCACAAAAAGGTAAGCCATAGACCGGGCGAAAGTCCAGGCATACCTCAAAGATAATTGCAGGTTTGGTTCCCGACCACTGCAGTAAAGCAAATTTCACAATAAAGTGAGTCACACAAATTTTGGGGTTTCCCAGGGCAATAAAAGTACACCATACTGTAGTCCATTACGTGTGCAATAGCATTATGCCTAAAAAACTATTTATGTATCTTAATTAAAAATACTGCTAAAAATTGCTAACCATCATCTGAGTCTTCAGTGAGTTGTAATCTTTTTGCTGGTGGAGGGTCTTGCCTCAGTGTTCATGGCTGCTGACTGATCAGGATAGGGGTGGCTGTGGCAATTTCTTAAAATAAGACAACAATGAGGTTTGCTGCACCAAATTACTCTTCCTTTCATGAACAATTTCTCTATAGCACGCACTGCTGTTTGATAACATTTTACTCAGGAAAACTTTCAAAATTGGATTCAGTCCTCTCAAATCCTGCCACTGCTTTACCAATTAAGTTTATGTAAATAAAGTAAATATTTTGTTGTCATTTCAACAATTTTCACAGCATCGTCACCAGGATTAAATTCCATCTCAAGAAACTATTCAAAAGAAGCAACTCCTTTATCATGAGATTGCAGCAATTCAGTCACATCTTCAGGCTCCACTTCCAATTCTAGTTCTCTTGCTCTTTGCACCACATCTGCAGTTACTTCTTCTGCTGAAGTCTTGAACCCCTCAAAGTCACCTAAGAGTGTTGGAATCAACTTCTTCCACATTCCTCTTAATGCTGATACTTTGACTTCTTCTCATGAATTGCAGATGTTCTTAATGGCATCTATAATGGTGAATCCTTTCCAGGAGGTTTTCGATTTACTTTTTGTCCAGATCCATTGAAAGAATCACTGTGTATGGCAGCTATAGACTTACAACATGTTATTTCTTAAATAGTAAGACTTGAAAGTCGAAATTACTTCTTGATCCATGGGCTGCAGAATGGATGTTGTGTTAGCAGGCATGAAAACAACATGAATCTTATTGTAAATCTCCATGAGAGCTCTGAGGTGACCCAGGTCCCCTGTCAATGAGCAGTAATATTTTGAAAGGAATCTTTTTCTCAGCAGTAGGTCTCAACAGTGGGCTTAAAATATTCAATAAACCGTGTTGTAAATAGATTACTATCATCTAGGCCATTTTGTTCCATTTACAGGGCACAGGCAGAGTAGATTTAGCATCATTCTTAAGGGCCCTAGGATTTTCAGAGTAGTGAATGAGCACTGGCTTCACCTTAAAGTCACCAGCTGCATTAGTCCCTAACAAGAGAGTCAGCCTGTCCTTTGAAGCTTTGAAGCCAGGAGTTTGACTTATTCTCTCTGGCTATGAAAGTCTCTAGCTATGAAAGTATCCTCCCAATATAAGGCTGTTTTGTCTACACTGAAAATCTGTTATTCATTGTAGCCACTTTCATTAATTATCTCAGCTAGATCTTCTGGATAACTTGCTACAGCTTCTACATCAGCACTTGCTGCTTCACCTTGCACTTTTATGTTGTGGAGATGGCTTCTCTCCGTACATCTCATGAACCAACCTCTGCTAGCGTCAAACTTTTCTTCTGCAGCCTCCTTACCTCTCATAGCCTTCATAGAATTGAAGAGAGTTAGGGCCTTGCTCTGGCTTGGTCTCTGGCTTAAAGAAATGTTGTGACTGGTTTGATCTTCTATCCAGACCACTAAAACTTTTTCCGTATCAGCAATAAGGCTGTTTTGCTTTCTTATCATTCATGTGCTCACTGGAGTAGCATTTTTAATTTCCTTCAAGAGCTCTTCCTTTGCTTTCTGAACTGAGCTAACTTTGGCTAAGAGGCCTCACTTTCAGCCTGTCTCGGCTTTTGGCCTTCCTCACTAAGCTTGATCATATCCAGCTTTTGATTTGAAGTGAGAGACGTGTGACTCTTCCTTTCACTTGTAGGGTTAGGAGCCATCGTAGGGTTATTAATTCGCCTAATTTCAATATTGTTCTGTCCTAGGGAATAGGGAGGCCCAAGGAGAAGGAGGAGACAGGCAATGGCCGGTTGGTGGAGCAGTCAGAACACGCAACATTTATCAATGAAGTTGGTTATCTTATATGGGCGTGGTTTATGGCACCCCCAAACAGTTACAACAGTAACATCAAAGATCACTGATCATAGGTCACCATAACAAATTTAATAATGATGAAAAAGTTTGAAATGTTTCAAGAATTATGCAGAGCCAAGAAATGAGCGTATGCTATTGGAAAAATGGTGCTGATAGCCTTGAACAATGCAGGGTTGCCTCAACCTTCAATTTTTAAAAAATGCAGTATCTGCGAAGTGCAATAAAGTGAAGCACAATAAAACAAGGTATGCCTATGTTTACAAATCACACATCTGATAAAGAACTTTTGTCCAGAATATGTAAGGAACTCTCGAAACAATAATAAGAAAATAAACCACCTATTTAAAAAAATCAACAAAATATTTGATCAGATATTAACCGAAGAAGATATACAAATGGCAAATAAGCACATTAAAACATGCTCCAAAAAAAAAAAAAATGCTCAACATCGTTAGGGAAATGCAAATTAAAACCACGAGATATTGGGACTTCCCTGGTGGCGCAGTGGTTAGGAATCCGCCTGCCAATGCAGGGGACACGGGTTCGAGCCCTGGTCCAGGAACATCCCACATGCTGCAGAGCAGCTAAGCCCGTGTGCCACAACTACTGAGCCTGCATGCCATAACTACTGAAGCCCGTGCGCCTAGACCCCATGCTCTGCAATAAAGAGAAGCCACTGCGATGAGAGGCTGGCGCACTGCAACGAGGAGTAGCCCCCGCTCGCCGCAACTAGAGAAAGCCTGTGCGCAGCAACGAGGACCCAATGCCGCCCAAAATAAATAAATAAATAAATACATACATACATACATACATACGTAAAACCATGAGATATCACTACACACCCATTAAAATAACTAAAAATTTAAAAATTGACCATAATCAAATGTTGGCAAGGATGTAGAACAAGTAGAATTCTCATTCACTGCTGGTAGGAAAGCACAAGGGCACAGCCATTTTAGAGGATAGTTTGTTAGTTTCTTTAAAATTTATGCATGCAGCTGCCGAACAATCCAATCACTTCCCTCCTAGGTATTTACCCAAGAGAAGTGGAAGCATACATACATATAAATACTCATACAAGAATGTTCATAGCATCTTTATATGTAATAGTCAAAAGCTGAAAACAACTCAAATATCCATCAATAGGTGAATGGATGAACACACTGTGATGTGGGATGCTGCTAAGCAGGTAGCCTATCAGATGCTTTGCCGTTGCATAATACGGACCACCATCCTTTTAGCTTTCAGCTTTCCATAACAGTTTTCTTATTGCCCACTGCTCATCCCTACATAAGCCAATGTCACATATTTAGGGTTTTTATTGTGTCTTTGGTACTTCTGTTACTAATTTCTGTATCAGTCAGAATGGGCCAGGTTGTGCTGTGATAGTAAACAAGCCCAAATCTCAGTGGCTTAAAATAAAGTTTTGTCTCTTTGTTGTGAACTGTATGTCCATTGTGGGTTGGCTGAAAGTTTTGTTCTCTGTTCTCACTCTGAGACCGAGGCTGACAGAGGATTCATTATCTGAAACATTGCTGGTTGCTGGGAATGTTGACTTCATGTAAAGTTGTTTGATCTGTAGGAGTTGAGATAGATTTTTCAAACCAGACTGCTTTTTTATTTTCATCAGCATTAGTTGACTTTTATCTCATTTTAGGATGCATTAAAATCATGAAGTAATGACACCGATAACTATAACTTTCTTTGATCCATAGTATAAAAAGTTATACAAAATACCTTTCAACTTTTATTTACCTAGTAAGCACTTTTTTAGATGGGAGGTATATTCCTGTGTGTTAGACAAGGAACCTGAATGCAGAGAAGGTAAACGAATGGCAGTTGCCACATAGCAGTGAAACTGAACTAGAACCCAGGGTTCCCATTTTAATACTTTCGTGCAGATAAGAGAAAAATAAAAGTACCATCTATTTACACATTCTTTATTTTGACAGTCTCTTCAACAGGCCACAGTTAAGAGGCGTCTCGTACCCTCTGCTGCCGGTGGCTGGGACACAATGGATCACACAGGGGCAGTGGACACCGAGGATGAGTTGGGACCTTTAGCCCATCTTGCTCCAAGTCCTCAAAGTGAAGCCGTTGCCCACGAATTCCAGGAACTCTCCTTGCAGTCCAGTCAGCACCTGCCCCCTCTGAACGAAAGGAAAAATGGTGAGTTCAGCGTGTGTGGTGGGAGCTTACCTCTTTGTGAGCTAAACGTATCCCTCTTTGGTAGTAACTTTTTGGTCTGTTCCATTGGGCAGCCTGTTACGAAGGAGAGAACCTCAGGGGGTGCCGGCTGGTTTTGAGGAACAGGCAGAGTTTCACTTTCTATCCAGTTCTTTCATTATTTCCCCAATAAGTAGCAAAGTTATCTTTGGAAATAAGCTTTAGGTTCAACCATTTTAGCACAAGCAGAAGATTTCATGCTAGCATGGTACTGAAAAGCAGCTTCCTATGTTGACTCCAGGGAAAATAGATGGTGGATTTGACTAGATTCTTCTGCCATGTTCCCCATCTCCAATGTGTTGCACCTTAATTTCAGAATTGGCAAAATTTGAGCTATCTTAATGATCACTAAGAAAGCAAGAATTTCTTGTCTGAGTATTTTTTGTATTAATGAGTATAGGATGTGGCCATATTCTCAGTCTTCGGCTGGCTCATACTTGTATACAAAATGAATATCTTCTATTCATTTGTTATCTATTCAGGAAATTCTCCTGATTAATCAGAAGCATCCCAGAGTCTCCAGAAAACAGTACTGTCAGTTTTTAACAAAAATGAGTAGAGATAGATGATATACGTCTATTTTTAATACTTAAAACATAAAAACTAACAAAGTATTAAAATTTACAAACACACCAAGCATACATATTACAGGGAAAGAATTAAGAATTTCAACTGGATTTGCCATGCTTTCCACAGTTCTGATGAGTCTTACAATCCCAAATGTGTTTTTTTAATTTCAGTTTTAAAAGCCAGAAGAAATAAAACTTTCCCTGTAGAGCACTTCCTTACGTATCTTGTTACTTATCTTCTGGGTTCTAAGTGTTTCCTGATCCTTTTCAAATAATGGCCTTATCTTATTCAGGGAAATGGATTGAAGACTTATGCTGCTATTCTCAGTTCTTCAGTGCATGTCTTTGGGGGGTACTTGTTCTCCCTTCCAACAAGATATCTGATACTTGTGTCTGATGCTTGTTTTGGGCACAACCCTTGTCCAGTGCGAGTGGTATAAAGCAACATCTTGCTCGGAGCTGTCAAAGCCTTCAGGAGGCTGTGTTTGGCTGGTGATGGCTTTAGAACCTTCCATCAGTTAGGAGCCTAGCTTTATCTTAGGCAGTGGCTGAGAGAGTATAACCACATTAACTGAAACATGACTAAATTGGTCAAATTTACACAGTATACTTGGACCAGTATAATATTCAAATTATTTCCCTCAAAAAAAAAAAGACCAAAATAAGAGTTGAACTGGTATAAAGTTGCAGTAATATACAGTTGCTCAAGAAAATGGTCCTACGTAGCAAGGAGGGATGTGTAAGGGGAAAGCTTATGCTTTGTGGTAGTTTTACTTGATATAGCTTGCCACATTCTCTTGCAAGAATGTTCTTTTGAATATGTATGCCTGAACATAAGGTAAGCCCAAATACGAGGTAGTCCTCCCCTTATAAACTTTTAGAGGGAGGTAGATGAATGGTAAAAGTTAGAATTTATTAATTTAGTTACATGTATGTAATTAAAACCACATATTATGAAGCAGTGCAATAAAATAAAAGGATTGCTGTATCCACACTCATATTTCATAAAATTATCTTGCCCAGACTCTGCCTGTGTATCTGTGTGGTGTTTTTATCATCAGTAGAAAACCTCTGCATCATCCAGCTAGCACTAAAATCCAGGGCGTATCTTCATTTGTGTCTCTCTTGTTTAAGTTACAGCAGTTTTTAGATGCATGCACAATCTGACACTGAAGATTTTATGTCTAAACCACAAGTACCATTCACAAAACAGTGGGGCTGTTTTTGGTTCTCTGTGTGTCTTACAGTGTGGTAGTCATCATCACTCATGTTTGATTTGTGATTGGTCGTAACCTTTTATGAGGCTATAATTTCTGTTATAGAATTTAATCACTTTTTTTTTTTTGAATAGGTAATACACTTATCTGGCTTGAAATGTAGGGGGTACCAATGGGTACACAGTGAAAAGTAGGTCACCCTCCCAGTCTTGTCCCTCAGCTACCCAGTTACTTCTCCAGAATTAACTACTCTTACTTGTGTGCTTTCTGAGAGAACAGTATATGACTACTTTTTTAGTTTAATTTTTTTTGAATTTTATTTTATTTTTTTATACAGCAGGTTCTTATTAGTTATCTATTTTATACATATTAGTGTATATATGTCAATCCCACTCTCCCAATTCATCCCACCACCACCATCCCCCCTCCACTTCCCCCCTTGGTGTCCATACGTTTGTTCTCTACATCTGTGTCTCTATTTCTGACCTGCAAACCGGTTCATCTGTACCGTTTTTCTAGGTTCCATATATATGCGTTAATATATATTTATTTTTCTCTTTCTGACTTGCTTCACTCTGTATGATGGTCTCTAGATCCTTCCACGTCTCTACAAATGACCCAATTTCGTTCCTTTTTATGGCTGAGTAATATTCCATTGTATATATGTACCACATCTTCTTTATCCATTCATCTGTCGATGGGCATTTAGGTTGCTTCCATGACCTGGTTATTGTAAATAGTGCTGCAATGAACATTGGGGTGCATGTGTCTTTTTGAATTATGGTTTTCTCTGGGTATATGCCCAGTAGTAGGATTGCTGAGTCATATGGTAATTCTATTTTTAGTTTTTGGGTTTTTTTGCGATACGTGGGCCTCTCACTGTTATGGCCTCTCCCATTGCAGTGCAAAGGCTCTGGATGCGCAGGCTCAGCGGCCATGGCTCACGGGCCTAGCCGCTCCACGGCATGTGGGATCTTCCCAGACCAGGGCACGAACCCGTGTCCCCTGCATCGGCAGGCGGACTCTCAACCACTGCGCCACCAGGGAAGCCCTATTTTTAGTTTTTTAAGGAAATCCTATACTGTTAACCTTATGGGAGTTCCCTTTTATGTTATTTGTTGTTTTTCCCTTGTTGCTTTCAATAATTTTTCTTTGTCTTTAATTTTTGTCAATTTGATTACTATGTATCTCAGTGTGTTTCTCCTTGGGTTTACCCTGCCTGGGACTCTCTGTGCTTCCTGGACTTGGGTGGCTATTTCCTTTCCCATGTTAGGGAAGTTTTCAACTCTGATCTCTTCAAATATTTTCTTGGGTCCCTTCTCTCTCTCTTCTCCTTCTGGGACCCCTATAATGCAAATGTTGTTGCATTTAATGTTGTCCCAGAGGTCTCTTAGGCTGTCTTCATTTCTTTTCATTCTTTTTTCTTTATTCTGTTCTGCAGCTGTGAATTCCACCATTCTGTCTTCCAGGTCACTTATCCGTTCTTCTGCCTCAGTTATTCTGTTATTGATTCCTTCTAGTGTATTTTTCATTTCACTTATTGTATTGTTCATCTCTGTTTGTTCTTTAATTCTTCTAGGTGTTTGTTCTTTAATTCTTCTAGGTCTTTGTTAAACATTTCTTGCATCTTCTCGATCTTTGCCTCTGTTCTATTTCCAAGGTCCTGGATCATCTTCACTATCATTATTCTGAATTCTTTTTCTGGAAGGTTTTCTATCTCCACTTCATTTAGTTGTTTTTCTGGGGTTTTATCTTGTTCCTTCATCTGGTGCAAAGTCCTCTGCCTTTTCATTTTGTCTGTCTTTCTGTGAAGTGGTTTTCCTTCCACAGCCTGCAGAATTGTAGTTCTTCTTGCTTCTGCTATCTGCCCTCTTGACTACTTTTTTAAACGCAGTGTTTCAAAATCTTCTTTGTAACAATATCCAACACTTTAAATTTTAAGGTTACTATCTGGGAATAATTAATGTGTTGGTTCTTTTCTTCTTTTTTTTCCCCCCTTGTTTCTCTTAAGACGTTTCTATAAACATCCTAAAACTAGCTTCGAGTGAGGTTGATTTTTAAGCTAATGCGTTTTCCGCAAGTACCTTTTTGTTCAATATTAAGTAAATGCAAGAGCATCTCATGATACGAGATACTGTGTGAGGACTCAAATATGAGACAGTCTCCTCTTTTCTAATTAGTGACTTCAGGAAGTTAAAAGCCTTACCTTATATTCAGGCATATTCCACTTTAATTTCAGGCTTATGATATGTTAGCCTAATTTGTGTATACATTCGAAGGAGTAAATGGAATTGTACAGCTATCAGAAATCTAGGTTTTTGATACAGGAATGTGAGTGGAGTAGAAAGAACCACATCAAGCCATCTATAGATGGAAGAACCATAACTTTCTTACCTTAGTGATTTTTTAATGTTTATTCTTCATCTTTTCAGGTCTTCTTAATGCCATGTTTAAATCGTATCATGTACAAAAAGTAGATGTTAGCCTCAAAATTAACACAAAGTACTGTTTAGATATTATGAAATAATTGAACATAGTTTCTTGGTGATTGTGTTTTATTGTTGTTGCTAAGCCTTTGAATTTCACTTATCAGAATTACTTTCTTTGGGGAAGGAAATGAAGATATTTCAATTTGGGATTGGTGTATAAAAGGATTATGTCACCAAATAGTTTATAATTAAACTTTACAAGGAAAATGAAGTCGATATTTAAGTACAGTAACAATTCTAGGATCTTCCCTTATTTTTGGTTAATACTTCTATTGGCAGTGGTAGTGGAGTGACAGAATATTCCCACTACTGGAGTAAGTATGAAAGATGTTTAGTAAAGATAAGCTAGGGCTTTCCTTTTACCCCTGAACATGGCCAAAATATTTCTATAGTCAGTGGCACCTCAATAGTAAGGCAACCATTTAGGCAATGGACTCTTCCCAACAAGATAGTCCTTCATAAAGGAAAGTGGGTGTACTTTTACTAAATAATGTACCTTTACTAAAACAATGCATACACAGGAAAATTGAGCTTTGTTTTGACATTTTATGCACGTAACAGATCCATTTTCATGCTTCAACGTTAACGTTTCCATTATTAACACCGGGAATAAAAGGGAAATCCGTCAAAGGGAGAGTTAGTCCTTTTATTGTTAAAAAAGGAAAAGCTCAGGTGCTATAAGGTGAATATAACTTTATAAAAGCAGGGAAAGGCAAAGTAGATGGAAACAACATACCTGAAAGAGTTACAGCTCTTTCTGCCCATACTTAGATGAGACCATGAGGAAGAAACTTTTCATTCATGAGGTCATTTGCAAGACTGATAATTAAGTATGCTGGTTGGCGAACTTAAGCTTTTAGGTCATTGCCAGCATTATCACAGAGTAAGCCAATAAGTTGACATAGATTCTCTTTTTATGAAACAGTTCGGTATTTTAATACTTTTTTGCACATCTCTGAAGATGAGGCTCAGTCATGTTAACATGGCCACGGACATACCACAGGCTAGCTGTTAGTAGTATCATGTAGGTGGAAAATGAGTATCTGCCACCTTTCTCTTCCTGTATTAGCAGGCTTTTTGAAGCTATATGTATTGTGAAATAGTCAGTGTGTTTTAGGCCTCCATAAAGAGGAGAGACTTGTTATTCATATTTTAAGCTTCGATATCATTGGTTACTGCACTTGTTAGGTTTTTGAGCTTATAGTCCCATCTTGAAAACTTTTTTAAAGATTCTCCATCTGTTAAATGGGTCACTGAACAGTTTTAGACTTCTCTTGTTCT
This sequence comes from Aethalodelphis obliquidens, assembly GCF_003676395.1. NCBI lineage: Eukaryota > Metazoa > Chordata > Mammalia > Artiodactyla > Delphinidae > Aethalodelphis > Aethalodelphis obliquidens. The sequence continues at coordinate 1,810,439 of NW_020837962.1, read as the reverse complement.
GTTCCAGGTGACCACTTACTAGAGAGAAAATAATGTATTCCAAAGTTTGTTGCACACAAGGGAACCAAGGTGGCTCATTGGATTCAGTACAGGTATTAATATATCGGCAAACAGTCAGATGAACTTTGCCTAGCCATGGAGCCCAGCCGAAGCAAACTGCTCACCTTGTACCATAGAAAATAAATTGTATGTGTTTGCAGCTGGTCTTTTTTTGGGGTTTTACTTTGAAAACATTTACCCGCTCCTCATTAACCTGTTAGACTAACTGTCAGTCCAGGTGTTGGGAATGGTACAAAGGTGTTGAGCATTTGTCTTGAGTAAAACCCTGTTCCTTAGAATGTGCACGAGCTAATATGGACTAATAGAGGTTGGTGAGGGAAAGAGAGGATAGTTCTATTTTTCTCTGGAGCAAACAACCAGACATGAAATTCTCATAGTGTCATAAATGGGAAGGAAATAAATAGATGCTAAATAGCCAAGACGTGGAACTGTGGGATTCTTGCTTTCCCTTTCTGTAACTGAACGTAATAGAAATGAATTCTTCTATGTAAAGTTGCCTTGTCATTGGCTTTATTATTAATGTATTTAGGTTCTTGAATATTTAAAATAATTCTCAAGGATATTAATAAACATTCTGATACATTTAGACAGTTTCTTTTCCTGCTCTCAGGAGTTACTGAGGAGTGCTTAGACTGAGAAGAGAAATATATACTCCTTGACTAATTTTCCTTAGTTTCTAATACATTTTTTAAATTAGGCTTTAGGACTTACACTAAACACAATTAAAAGTTTAAAGTTAGCTATGAATTTCCTGGCAGCTGCAAATGGATTTCTTGATTAGTTGTGCCAACTCTCATACTTTTTGTTGTGACAGCTTCTTGAACCCTTCAAAATGAAAAGGAAGCCATGTAAGTAGCTTAAGGGTGAGGTACTCTCTTTCACAGTGGTCTCTATAAAGTCTCCTATTAAATAGCATGTTTTGTTCCACAGTGTAAATAAGCACCTGTAACCCTGTCCACCTTCTTTTTTCTACTATCGGTTTCTTATTTCGATAGTTTTGCTGTTACTGAGAATTTCATTTACTCAGTGCATTGCTGGACACACCCAGGCAGTGTGTATGTGGACAGAGGGAAGGCGGGGGCTGGACATGAACTCACAGCCTCTCGCGTTTGTAGCCGGCAGTGTCAGAACACTAACTTAGGAGCGCTTTAGCTTTTGCTGAGGGGGTGTGTGAAGCTTATAACAGTTTCAGAAGTGCATCAGCAAGACCATAGGCCCCAGTTAGAGCACCCTTGAAGCCTCATTTTGAGTTATTCATCCAGTCTTTAAATTGTGTACTCCTGCAAAAATGCCCGTGGAGCGTCAGCAATTAACATTTACTTAAAGTAAGGTTTAGAACATAATAGTAATTAGCAGTTTAATCCAGCATGAGACCTCATCATCTTAAACTTACAAAAATGTTTACCTAAAATTTTTACAAGACTTTCTGAGAGTTACTAGAGTCATAGAAATACTTTTTTTTTGTATAGATTGATGTGATTTTCATAAAACTAGAGACCACCATGTGATGTATATTTGGCACTGGACCAGTGAATAAACTGAAACTAATTTATTAAGAAACAGTCTTTCCTGTTCCTCAGCAATTTTTTAAAATAACATATGTGGTATAAATGCTTAGTTAGTAAATATTACTCAACTGTAACCCCTTAGCTACTTAGGCCCTTCAAGGCTATTTGGAATTGAATAGTTAGTTTATAATCAGACCTTGTGCTGGTTCGGGAGACTTTGTAAAATTAAGTCAGGGCTCTTCTTACGTCTGCCTCTAACCCAACCACAGTGACCTCTTCTAGCTACAAAGGAAGAGAAAGGGTTGATAAGGGACACCTGCTCTCTGCCATAACTCTAAAAAAACCTGATAAATACACAGAGTGTATTGAAAAAAAAGTGACCCATGATTTTTTCTTTGTTATTTTAAGACATCAGTGATAAAGTACTATTGTGACAGAAAGCAGAAGGACAGATATGTCGGAGTTACAAATGGACTGGAATTTTCTCTTTGGTTTATAGTTAATCATCGCCCAAACTAATTAGCAAATATCATACCCAGTGTTTTTCTAACCCCTTTAAATTAATCCATACTGCTGGCTACCCTCACCTGCTGCCCTCACTATTATTAACAGGAAGTATAGTCTTTTGGGAGTCAGGACTCCAGTCTCCTCTGCTGACTCAGTCTGTGAGCATGGGTAAGTCTCGAGCTCTCTGTGTCACAGTTACGCCCATTGTAATATCCGTATGGTAGCTTTCAGCCCATGTGTCTTTCTCTGGCTGCCCTTTCTCATTACATCATGTGTTCTTATAGCTAGCTCATTATCACTTTTGCCTTGTACTGTTCATTGGGCAGCAGAAACAGAAAGAATGGAAGATAACTTCCATCTCAGTTAACGGATGGAATTTTCCATAGATATGAATTAATGTCGCTGTTTAATACGTTCCTCACAGATGTATTAGTAAACATACATGCCAGCTCTCTCAGTTAGTCAGACTTCCCCCCATATTTAAAAGTGAAAAGAAATTGACTCAGTTTGTGTTATCCTCAAAAAAATATGTCTAACTTAGAATACGCAGTATCTTCTGTTCCTGGTTTTCAAGGGTTGGCAGGTATGTGTTACCATTTTTATAACAGGATCAGACTCAGTTAAAAGACACTATTGTAACTTTTTTTTTTAATCCCAAATTATTCATGTCCTTTTCTGGTTGTTTAAGAAAATGCTAATAGTTGGGTATCTGTTTCACCAACTTAAATTTTTGATGTGTGACCTCTATGTTTAGTAAAGATAGAACAAGAAAAGCAAAAAGTCTGATTCACAACTTGCCTTTGGTTCTTGTAGGTTAAGTTTTAAAACTGACAGATGTTAGAATTTGTCAGCACTCTCTGCAGATTTTGGATTCATAGCTACAAAATAGGAGATGCTCTTTGACAATCGCTGTTCCCGACATAGAAGTTAAGAAATGTATCGATTAGAGTTCTTGATCAGACAGCCATCATGTACTATATAAAAGAAAAGTTTACCATATCAGAATACTCAGCTTTCCCAAAGTTTTAAAAGAAATCAGTATTTCAAGCGTGGAAATGGGTTTACTTTTTATTATTAGAAAACATTTATTGAATGATCATTGTGTCTCTTACCCTAACTAATTCTTAGATCTTATACCTCTAGTACAGTGTTGGCAGTTCAAAATGTAAGATATTCTCATAAAATTGTTGCATGCATAGATCTTTGAAAGTAATTCTCTCAAGTAAAGAAAATTAATTTAGAGATGGTTCTCCCAGATAACTGGGAGGAAGAAGAACCTAACTGTAAAGAAAGTGAGTGCAGAGACAAGCCTAGAACCTGCTCCGTGGCACTAGACGTGTGGTGTGAGGCCACACAAGCCTGTGTCTGTCATCTGTAAATAGGGGTCATGCTGGATGTACCTCCTAGGTTATTGGGAGGCTTAAGTGAAATAAAGCACTGATGGTAACTACATGTACACGACACAGCGTAAAGTACTCAGTACATGCCATGGGCACCCAGCACTGCATGCTTGATGTAAAATACCATGAAATAGGCAGTGGTTAAGTATGCACAGTGGTTAAGGGCACCAACTCTGGAGCCGTCCCATCTGGCTCTACTATTACTAGTTATGTGAACTTAGACAAATTAGTCGTCCTCTCTTTGCCTCAGTTTCCTCCTCTGCAAAATGCGGATCATATAGTACCTGCTTCATGGGGATTGTTGTGAGGATTAAATGAGTTCATATAAGTATTTAGAACAATGTGGGCATATAATTAGCACTTTATAATTATTTGTTATATATATTTTGAGAATTCAATATTTAAATTAATACTTAGCGAATATAGTTTTTCAGGGTTCCATCGTGGTGTTTTATACCTTAATGTTTCTTTCAGTAGTCCCAGTAATTTTTGCCCCCATTTCCACAAGTATTTCTTTTTAAAAACGTCAAAATGACATGCAGTTTTTTAATGTCTCGCCATGGACCTACATAACATTTGAAGAGCACTTACCCTATGGGAGCTGAGAGGGCAAATGTAGTAGGCACGGATTTCCCATGAAGTTTGTCTCTCTTGTTGGTACTGCCAGTTCCCACAATCCTAGCATTCCCTGGGCATCAGTCAGTGTCTACAAGGAATGATTTTCAAATATTAAAGCATGTGAAAAGACAAACAGGCCAAAACTCAGAGCTCTCTAGGGACTATGACCTCCAAAACAGACTCTGTTCTGACATTTTCACAGGCCGCTTGAAGGAATTCCAGCAGGGTCATTCCATTTGGTAAACCCCTAAACAAACCCTCTGTCATCAAGGACTGATTTATAGATTTTTCTCTTTATGTACTTGTTCTGAAGAGATTAAGATAGTAGATATGGTTGCTGAGACTCTTCTAAGGCATCTGATGTATATGATAAGTACTATACAGAAGACTTTTGGTATTTTGAAGTAATAAAACTGTTATTTGTTATGTTTAAAGAGACTTCTTGCTCTGAGTCGTCTTTTAAATTTTTTTCTTTTTCATTTTGATTCCAGGAAATCTATGCCCTAATCACATCTCTAAACTAAAATTCTTTCATTTATGAACCCCATTATTTAACAAATTCATTAAAATCAGAAACGACCTTTTAAAAAACAAATATACATATTAAAATATGTACATGCATATGATGACTTGTTTCACAGTGACCTTTGGAATGTGTGAAAACAGAAACGGATCTAGTGTTGTAGAATATTCTGTGATATCTTGCTGTGATGACAGTTGTTCATATGATGCTTTAAGGTCATGGGGTGGGGGGAGCAGATCTATAAATTGATTTTCAATTAATCTGAATTCTCAAAATATTTTGTATATTATTATACATTTCTTTAAAAAAAGAATATAATGTTAAAAATAAATGAGAAGGGCAGAACCCAAGAGATTTGAAGGCTGGACAACTTAAGGAAATGGGTAATTAGGGTTATTTGGTTTATGGTTCGCCTTAAATGCTGTATAGCCTCATGGTTATCCCAGTCTGAAGCCTGAGTGGCATGTATGAAATTCCAGGGATGAGCAGCATTCCACATTTGAAGGATCAGGTTTATTGGGGGATTTTGTATGGTTATTTTCCTTCTGTGCATGTTTCTTTTCAGTGAGTTAATCCTTTGTATGAATGTACAAAGTTTTAACTATTAAATAAAAGAATTGTACACAGTCAAAAATTTCTTATGATTTTGATATCTGATTCTGTCATAGGATTGTAATATGTTTTGAACAAATTTTAAAATGAAACACAGGAAGTAAATTAATATATGATCTCAACCAAGCCTCTTAAAATTACTAGTAAAAAGAAAACTTATTTTGTCACATTTTAGTAACCTGTCACAAACCCAGGATGTTTAAGAGGTCTCCTTAGTGGGAATTCCCTGATGGTCCAGTGGTTAGGAATCTGCGCTTCCACTGCAGGGGGCCCAGGTTCGATCCCTGGTTGGGGAACTAAGATCCCACAAGCCACATGGTGTGGCCAAAAAAAAAAAAAAAAAGAGAGGTCTTCTTAGTAAAATGGAAATGAAAATGAAATAGAAAGTTGCTTAGTAATTGATCGTGAATAGTTATTGAATGTACTAAAGAATTTTGTGGCTCTTGATTGAGGTATAAAATATATACGATGAAAAAGATATATATGGTTATATTATCATTTTTCTCAAGCCAAGAATTAAAAAGTGATATTTTAACTAGATATGCTCTTAGGAGAAAGTAGTACTTTTCTAATACATTTTTCAAACGTAGATTTTTCGATCGCTCACTATTTCTGCGAAATAGTCTCTTTTTCAAAGAAAGGGAATTTGGTTAAATAACTTGCTAATAAAGTAGTGAAATCTCTAGTTGTGTAATTGTGTGCTTGTTTTGTGTATTCCTGCATAGAAGTGGAGAAGCTGCTTGCTTGACTGCCTTCTCCACCCTCAACAGAAACAAATGCAAACACCTTCAAAAATTTGGAGATTTTATTTGGACACCCAAGTATTTTAATTTGGAGGATTTTCCAAATAAAGGAATTTAAATTTACTCCCATCAGATCAAATTAGGATTGAAAAAATTGAAATTTAAAGAAATCCAAGAACTTAGTCCTAAACTCTGAATTTCAGAGTCCAGGGGTTTTAGACAATACTTTGGTTTTTGTTTTTATCACCTGTTACACTGAAACTATTTAAAGTATACTCTCTCATAAAAATGTAGTACGTTTCTTAAACAACCATGAAATTTTATATACCATTGATAGTGGAATGTTATGTAAATTCAGTTAGGTCCAGTTGGTTTATAAGGTTGTTCAAGTCTTGTATAACCCTTACTGGTTTTTTTTTTTTTTACTTGTTTTATGAACTACTCAGAGAGATATCTCCTGTTGTGGATTTGTTTGTTTCTCCTTTCAGTATTGTTTTTGCTTCATGTATTTTGAGCCTCTCTTATGTGTTCTTGATGAATTGATCCCTTTACATTATGAAATGTCCTTCCATTCTTGGTAATGACCCACTCCTAAAGTCTACTTTGTTGATATTAATATAGCCCCTCTAAGTTTCTTATGTTTAGCATTGCATGATATAGCCTTCCCCAGCTTTTACCTTTAACCCATCTGTACCTTTATATTAAAAGTACATTTCTCATGGACAGCATAGAGCTGGATTTTTCTTGTTTTACTCTAGTTTGACAATCTCTGTCTTCCAGTTGCGATGTTTAGATCATTTATATTTAAGGTAATTATTGATATGTCTGGTATATTAGTTACCTATTGCTGTGTAACAAACTACTTCATACCTTAGCAGCTTAACACAGGATGCATTTATCATCTGACAGTTTCTGTGGGTCAGGAATTCAGGAGCAACTTAACTTGGTACCTCTGCCTCACAAGCCTGCAAGGCTCAGGTTTCACTTGAAGGTTCAACTGAGGAATGATCCACTTCTAACCTTAGTTAAATCATTCTTGGCAAGATTCAGTACTTTGAGGGCTGTTGAACTGAGGGCCTCAGTTATTTGCTGGCTGTTGGCTGGAGGCTGCCCTCAGTTCCTTGCCACGTGGGCCTCTCCAACATGGCAGCTTACTTTATCAAAGGCAGTAAGAGAGAAGAATGCTAGCAAGACAAAATTTTTGCAACATTTCCTTAACGTTGTCCTATTGATTAGAAGCAAATTACTCAAGGGGAGAGGATTATTCAAGGCCATAAACATCAGAAGGCTGGGATCACTGGGGAATGTCTTAGAGGCTACCTACCACAATTGAGTTTAAATCTGTCATTTTGTTGTATGTCATGTTTGTCCATTTTGTCCTCTGTTCCTTTATTTCTCTCTTCTTGCCTGTTTTGTTTTTCTTTTTTTTAGTATTTCATTATTGTTTTTACATCTCATTAGCTATGCTTCTTTTTTTTCTGGTGTTTACTGATCTTTTCTAATGCAAGTATAATATGCTGCTAATGCTATCCAATAAAATGTTTATCTTAGATATTTTTAGCTCTTTTTGCATTGTCCATTTCTCTTTTCATTATATTTATGTTTTCCTTTAAATACTTGCACATAGTTATAATAGGTGTTAATAGTTCCTTTTTTTCTGTCATTCCTGGGTCTGTTTTTATTGACAAAATGTTTCTACTATTAAAGACATTTTCCTGCCTCCTGGCAAGTAGTCTCCTATTTTTTTGGTTGGAGATAACATTGTGAATGTTACATTGCTGAGTGGCTGGATTTTGTCTTTGTTGTCTTCCTAAGTGTTAGGCTTTGGTTTGGTAAGAGGGCTAGACTTTTGGATCACCCACAAGGCCTTTTTAAAGCTTTGTTAGGAAAAATCTAGGGTAGCATTCATTGCACAGATGGTACCTTAACTACTAGGGCTTGAACCCCTTTGGAATCTTACTGAATGCCCCACTAGCTGCTCAGGGAGGACTTTTCACTATGGCTGATTGGAGCTCAAACATTCCCAAACCTTGTGTGCACTTTGGGAATTGTTCCGTACAGTTTCCTGGTCGTTTCTTGCCCAGCCTTAGGAAATTTCACTTTGTAGACTTATAGCTTAGCACTCAGCAAAGACTCAGAGGCACCCTTATGCAGACTGCTGGAGCTCCTTTTCTACACTGGAACTTCTAGCTGCTGTAGCCCCCCTAAGCTCTCATCTCTGTTTTCATTCAGCGAGTCTGTTTGAGTTACAGTCTAGAAATTGCCTCCAGACAGAAAGGCGGTTGTAAGGCTCATCTCATTTGTTTCCCTACTCTTTTTTTTTTAAAACATCTTTATTAGAGTATAATTGCTTTACAATGGTGTGTTAGTTTCTGCTTTATAACAAAGTGAATCAGCTATACATACGCATATATCCCCATATCTCCTCCCTCTTGCGTCTCCCTCCCACCCTCCCTATCCCACCCCTCTAGGTGGTCACAAAGCACGAGCTGATCTCCCTGTGCTATGCGAGCTGATCTCCCTGTGCTATGCGAGCTGATCTCCCTGTGCTATGCGGCTGCTTCCCACTAGCTGTTTTACATTTGGTAGTGTATATATGTCCCTGCCACTCTCTGACTTCGTCCCAGCTTACTCTTCCCCTTCCCTGTTTCCCTACTCTTAAGGGTCACAGTCCTGTGTTACCTGCTTCCCAATGTAGGAAAGCAATTGTTTCGTGTATTTTGTCCATTTTTCCAGTTTCTTATAGTGACAGGTTAAGAGCAGTCCTGTTATGCCATAACAGCCGAAAATGGGAGTCGGAGTTGGGATTTTAACACAAGGCCTGTGCCTTCCCCCTGAAGCATGTTTCCTCTCTGTATACAGATAACTTAGCTTTCTGACTAGACTACAGCAGCAGCGTCATTTTAACTTTGGGATCCACCTAAATATTCAGACCTTGTTGGGCACCCAAGGTGCTCCTGGCTATTTGATCAGTGAATGAATGACACCAAATTTTCGGCTAAAGACTAAGGCTGATAGTTATGGTTAGTTCTCGTGGCAAGTAGCTTTCCAGCTTCTGCTCTTGGCACTGAATGGTCAGCAAGATTGTCATAAAAGATAACATGTTAGACCTTAGATCACTTGGAGCCAATGACATAGTTATTCATTTGGTTCAAGAACTCATCTTTTTACATGCACCCCAGGGTTCATAGCAGCATTATTTACAATAGCAAAGATATGGAAGCAACCTAAGTGTCCATCAATAGGTGAATGGGTAAAGAAGATGTACACACACACACACACACACACACACACACACATACACACACACACAATGAAATACTACTCAGCCACAAAAAAGAATGAAATTTTGCCATTTGTACAAACATGGATGGACCTGGAGGGTATTATGCTGAGTGAGGTAAGTCAGACAGAGAAAGACAAAGACTGTATGTTATCACTTATATGTGGAATCTAAAAGATAAACTAGTGAATATAACAAAAAGAAACAGACTCACAGATAGAGAGAACAAACCAGTGGTTATCAGTAGGCAGAAGGAAGTGGGGAGAGGCAAGATAGGGGTAGGAGAGTAAGGTACAGACTACTACGTGTAAAATAGATATGCTACAAGGATGTACTGGACAGTACAGGGAATATAGCCAATATTTTATGAAAACTATAAATGGAGTATAATCTATGAACATTTTGAATCACTGTGTTATACACCTGAAAACTAATATAATGTAAATCAATTATACCTCAATTTTTAAAAAGTTATTAAAAAAACTTTTGGAGCCTCAAGGAGAGAAGTTTTCATTGATTGGCAGAATTCATTCTTCACATTATTTTCTCTTTATAATATTGAAATTAAGAAAAATTCTCTTTTCCTCGGTATTTGAATTTTATCCAGCTTGGCAAAATGCTATATAATGGGGAATATCATAGTGATTTGATGGCTCACAATTATATAGATATTGGAGGGGTTCTACTTAGAGCCAAGCAAATGTCAAGTTGAATCTTCACAACACGTCACAGATCCTCATCCTTTGTTGAGGAACAGAGCTTCAAATGAGACTTTATGTTGATAAAGAGTTTTATCATGGTGGTAAATGGTGTAATAGAAATAAAGTAGACTATCACTGAGGTCATCTGGGAATCATAGAAACACAATTTGATGAAAATCTCTGTAGTCCCGCTTCCCGGAGTCCATACTTCCTACTTTACCCTTGGGCTCAGTGGCTGAAGGCTCCCACCTCAGTTCACAGGGCCACGCTCACTGCCTGTCTGTGCCCTTGTGTGGCTGTCTCAGTCACTGGGAAGCCTGAGTGGGTTAGGAGTCAGAGAACAGATGGGAGTCGCTGGTAGTGGGTGGAGTGAATGAGGCTGACGTGTCAAAGCTGGCCCCAGAGACCCAGAAGGACAAGGCCTGGAGCAGGTGTGCAGCCCCATTAAAGAGCTGTCAGGGTTGGTTCTCACTCTTATTTGGTCCAGGTGAGCTGTTGATTATAACAGATAGAAACCAAATAAATAAGATACTACTGAATAACTGAAAAATAAAAAGACATTATTTTTTTGAAAATTAGAATCATCAATATATACTCATATGGTATACTTTAGAATATACTATATTTGGTTTTTTATCAAATGTTTCATATATGCAACTCCATTTTCTTGTCCCAAATGTTTGAAAACATAATTATTTGAATTAATGTGTTAAGTAGTTTAAATATACTAACATAGAACTTTTTCCAATAGAACTTTTATTTTTAAGCTGTACACTTTATATAAAGTGCTGTTCCCTACCTTTGCTTTTTTAAGAAATATAATCATGTAAATTAAATACCTAACACTTATAATCTGACCTTTTTAGTACCCTGTGTCTTCTCAGGAAAACAAAACACTTTTTTCTCACTCCCTTTTATGATATAACCAATCAGTGCATAGTTTTTTAATCCACCTACACCAAGGGCACTGTGTGTGTTCTTCCATGTGTTTCTGCACATCTCTTCATTCTTCCCCCTTGCTCACACAGTGGGCCTGGAACCCAAATTGGTAAATAGCCAAGTTAAAGTACTAAATTCTGCCAGTGAAGAGAGGTTTTCTTCCCTGAATAGGTAAAGACATTTTACTTTATGAAGTAGGTTTTAATTGTTCCCATCTTATAGAACCTGTAAACTGAGGGTCAGAGGGATTAAATAATGCAAAGATAAGCAGCTGAAAAGGAGTAAAATTGTAAAGATGGAGTTGGCTGTAAGGCCTAGGGTTATAAAGACCACTATTACAATAGGAAAGATAAGTTTTATTTGGAAGAAAGACAGTTAAAAGTATTTTTAAGATAAACTATTGCTTTTAACTTTTATATAAAGGAAATAGTTACAAAAGGTATGCATGTAACCACATATAAAGCTAAAATTTTAAATGTTTAAGATTTTACTTGAACAGAATAGTTTTACCTAAAAAACTTGTTGAAGATTAAGACATTGTGCAGTCACCATCAACCTCATTGAATCTGTCAGGATCACCTCCCGTTTCAACTCAACCAGCATGTATAATGCGTGCTGTAGAAAGTTTCTTCACGTGGACGTTCATACAAATAAAGAAAAACTCAGGCATGTTCAGTATTTCCCTCTCACTTCATATTTCACTTTATACTTGTCTCAGACATTGCCACGTGAGGAAGAATTACTTTAGCAACACGCACCTTGATAATTTAGAACAGAGAACTCTAGTCAGTTTTGTGTCTCTCTACATTCTAGCCTAGTACCTTTGAAGGTACTCAGCTAAATGAATAAGGAAAATTTAAAAATTCCTCTAGTGGAAGATATCCACATAGTCATTTTGTCCTTTTTAATCTTTTAAATATATTTTCGGATTTGATAGTAAAATTGAGAACCTAATAATAGATCATCCTGTTAATGGCAATTTATTTCATATTAAATTATTTGATATTAAAAGACTAAAAGAAAGATCTACTTGCTATAAATCATTTGTATCTTTTCTATGGAAAAATATAAATGGACATTTTTTCTCTTCTAGTTTCCTAAATAGGGTAGCAATCTTTTTATGTGTTCTTTTTAACTCCTGAACTTAGAGCAGTTTATTAACTTTTTATTTAAGAACCATTTACTAGTAAGTTGTAGGCGTATCTAAATATGGCAGCATGCATCTTCTAAGAATAAATACATTCTCACTTTGCCAAAATGCATTTATCACCCTCACAAAAATTAACATTGGTACAAAAGTATATTTACTATATAGCCCATGTTCATACTTCCCCACTTTCCCCAATAATGTTCTTCACTGTTTCTTTTAAAAAACAGGATCTAATCAAGTATCATTTATTGCATTTAGTTGTCATCTCCCTTTCATCTCTAATCTAAAATAGTTCCCCTACTTTTTTTAAAAAAAGACTTTATTTTTTTCAAAGCAGTTTCACATTTGTAACAGAATTGAGAGGAAGGTGCAGAGATTTCCCATATACCCATAACCCCCCACATGCATAGCCTCCCCTAAGTGTACCCAGAGTGGTACATTTTTACCAAGGTTTAACGTATGCTGACATCAAAGTCACCCGAAGTCCATAGTTAACCTTGGGGTTCACTGTTGGTGTTGTATATTCTGTATGTTTAGACAAATATATGATGACATGTATCCGTCATTATAAAATCATATAGTTTCACTGCCCTAAAAATCCTCTGTACTCTGCCTGTTCATCTCTTCTTTCTCTGTCCCCCCTCCCCGAACATAGTCTCCATAGTTTTGTCTTTTCCAGAATGCCATGTGATTGGAATCATAAAATATTTCAGTCTGGCTTCTTTCACTTGGTAATATGCATTTAAGTTTTCTCCATGTCTTTTCATGGCTTGATGGCCATGAAAATATAAATGGACATTTATGCATTATTCATTTTAGCACTGAATAATGATATTCCATTGTCTGAATGTACCACAGTTTCTTTATCCAATCACCTAGTGAAGGACATCTCGGTTGCTTCCAAGTTTTGGCAGTTATGGAGAAAGCTGCTATAAACATTTGTGTGTAGGTTTTTGTATAGACATAAGTTTTCAGCTCCTCTGGGTAAATACCAAGGAGCGTGATCACTGGATTGTATGGTAAGAGTATGTTTAGTTTTGTAAGAAACTGTCTTCCAAAGTGGCTGCACCATTTTGTATTCACAACCACTTTCTTTTTTTTTTTTCTTCAAATATTTCATTTGACATTTTTGGGGAGTCCAGGTCAGTTATTTGGCAAAGTGACCCTCAATTTGGAAATTTGTCTGTTTGGGTCCTTGTGCTCAGTCCAGGTTAGACATTTTGGTGGGAATTGTACTTGGTGGATCCCATCAGGACGTACATGACAGTTTGTTCCATTATTTGTGATACTCAGTTTGACCACTTGGTTAAGGTAGTGTTCCCCCTCAACTCCTATTTCTCCTATGTAAATATACCCTGTCCTCTTTGTAATTAATAATTAATTATAAAGTAATGTGTGAGATAGTATTTTGAGACTATATGACTATTCTCTTTCCCAGCCATCTTTCATCCATGGTTTTGATGATCATTCTTGCCTAAGTTATTATAAAGATACTTGAAATGGATGTTTCTCTTAACATTCCTTCTTTCTATTAGCTGGCATTTTTCTGGAAATAAAAACCTTTTTTAAGGGAAATATCTCTATGGACTTATAGATTGTTTATTTTTTAAAATTGGAAAGGTACTATCCACTACTATCATGATTTTTGATACACAAATTGCCCAAATTTGGCTAAAAAAGAGTCTGTTAAAGGTGGCTTTTGTATCACTTTGACTTATCCCCCTTAATTTTTGAGCACTTACCTACCTTCTGGCACAGGATATTTCAGGATCTCTTTATACTTTTCATTGCCTGAAATGAGCCCTTTTTCTAAGATCCCTGGTTCCTTTTAGTGAGGAAATCAAGATCTGAGAGCTAGGCATACTTCTTGTTAACTTGGCTGTCATTGCTTCTAGCCCTTTTCAATAGACAGAGCTAGGAAATTTTTTTAAAATTATGAATACAGCCAGGAATAGCCATATAGTCTTGAAAAAGATGAATAAAACCAGAGGAATGGGCTTCCCTGGTGGCACAGTTGTTAAGAATCCGCCTGCCAATGCAGGGGCCACGGGTTCGAGCCCTGATCCGGGAAGATCCCACATGCTGTGGAGCAACTAAGCCCGTGCGCCACAACTACTGAGCCTGCTCTGTAGAGCCCGCGAGCCACAACTACTGAAGCCCCTGTGCCACAACTACTGAAGCCCGCGTGCCTAGATCCTGTGCTCTGCAACAAGAGAAGCCACCACAATGAGAAGCCTGCGCCCCGCAACAAAGAGTAGCCCCCGCTCACTGCAACTAGAGAAGGACCCAATGCAGCCAAAAATTAAATAAATGAATAAATTAAAAAAAAACCAGAGGATTTATATCACCAAATATCAAGACCTACTATAACACTATAGTATAACAGTTTAGACAGATAAACAGCCTGACCAATAGAACAGAATAGAGAAATCAGACAACATTCTGTCACCTGATTCATTACAAAGGTGACCTGTGCAGGCAGTGAGGAAAAGATGGTCTTTTTAAATAAATGGTTCTGGGTTAGTTAAATATCTAGTGGAAAGAAATTTACCTGCAATTTATACCATAAACAGAAAAAATTCAACTCTGAAAGGTAAAGAAAGCTTTTGGGGGAAAACATCTCCATAACCTTGGGGTGAACAAAAAATTCTTAAATAGAACACAAATAGCACTGTTCATAAAAGAAAAGCATGATAGATTGTGCTACATTTCTTTATTTTAAACTTTTTTTTTAAAATTTATTTGTTGGCTGCGTTAGGTCTTCATTACTGTGCATGGGCTTTTCTCTCTAGTTGTGGTGAGCAGGGGCTATTCTTCGTTGCGGTGTGCCGGCTTCTCATTGCAGTGGCTTCTCTTACTGCAGAGCATGGGCTCTAGGCACATGGGCTCAGTAGTTGCGGCAAGCAGGCCCTAGAGCGCCCAGGTTTCAGTAGTTACGGTGCGTGGGCTCAGTAGTTGTGGTGCACAGGTTTAGTTACTCTGCAGCATGTGGGATCTTCCTGGACCACAGATCAGACCCATGTCCCCAGCATTGGCAGGCGGATCCTTAACCACTGCGCCACCAGGGAAGTCCTGATTGTACTATATTTAAATGAATTACTCTTGGGCACCTAAAGACATCACTGAGAGAGAAAAGGCAACCCACAAAGTGGGAAGAGATAATTCGTAATACATACGTTTAACAAAAGATTCTTGTCCAGAGTATATAAAGGTCTCCTACAAACCAGTATAAATACATGGACAAAAGCCTTGACACAAACTTCACCAAAGAGAAATCCAGATGATGTGCATGGATATGGATATATATTCATTAGTCATCAGAGCCGTGCAAATGAAAACCACAGTGACGTATTATGCATAGCAACTAGAATGGCTGCAACAAGAAAGAAAACACCAGTTCATCAAGGATTTAGAGCAATTGGTGGATATGTAAACTGGTATAAAACCATTTTAGAAAACGGTTTTGTATAATTCTAAATATCAGCAATTTCACTTCTAGGTTTTACTGAACAGAAATATATACATATGTTCATCAGAAGATGATGTATTAATTTGAATTATATGAAATGCCATTTTTTGTAGGTGCTATCAATAATTTCACATGGTTGAATCTACTGGAATACTCATAGCAGCACTACTTGTTATAGGGAAAGACTGGAAACTCCCCAAATACCCACGTACAGTAGAATGTTATAATAGTGATATGTCACACAGTGGAACATAGCCACAAGAATGAGCAGACTACAGTTACATGTAAGAACATGCATGAATCTCACAAAAATAACATTGAGCAAAGGCAGCTAGTCACAAAAGAGGGCATGCTATATGATTCCGTTATATAAAGTACGAAAACAGGCAGAAGTAGTCTGTGATGTTAGAAATCAGAGTAGTAGTTATCCTTATCGCAGGAGAAGAAAAGAGAAGGGAAGCAGAAATCAGGAGCTCTTAGGGTACGAGAAATGTTTGGTTTCCTAATGCTGGTTGCATGGGTGTGTTCAGTTTGTAAACACTCAGCAAATTGTACACTTATGAAATGTGCACTTTTTTGTATGGATATTACAGTAAAATTAAAAGTTAAAAAATAAAAATCCTAGGGCTTCCCTGGTGGCGCAGTGGTTGAGAGTCTGCCTGTCGATGCAGGGGACACAGGTTCGTGCCCCGGTCCGGGAAGATCCCACATGCCGCGGAGCGGCTAGGCCCGTGAGCCATGGCCGCTGAGCCTGTGCATCCGGAGCCTGTGCTCCGCAACGGGAGAGGCCACGACAGTGAGAGGCCCGCATACTGTAAAAAAAAAAAAAATTTAAAAAATAAAAATAAAAATCCTAAATCTAATTTCAGTCTAACACCATTGGCTTTTTCCTCTCTTTCCTCCATTTCTTATTTGTATATCTTTTCTCCAAAATGAAAACCTTGATTCCCAAAACAATCTATTTACTCATTAGCTGAGTCCTACAATATACAAACTGATTTCAGGATTACACTCCAATACTACTACTGGCAATAAACCCATGAAATTCAAAATTTCTTTGTAGTTTGTTTTTGTCCTTAGACTGTATCCCATGGAGGGTGGACAGTCATGACTGTGTTTAAAAGTTTCTTGAATTCTTTTCTTTCTCTTGTGATATTATCAGTTTGGTATATAATTAGGTTCATTTGTTTCTGCTTGTATTCATTTTTAATTTGTTCCCAATCTTTATTGATTTAATTTCATTTTTAAAAATATGTAAAAAATTACCATGATCCAAAGAGTTAAGTAAAAAGGATACTGAGAACAGACTCGTTCTCTACTGTTCTTCTCCCCTACTCACACTTATCCTTTTGCTTTTTTTCATTATTATTCCTTGTACATTATTATTTATTGTTATTGAAATAGGTAATAGATTTCATAGTGTACCATTTTTTATATTTTTATATCATTTGGGTAGATTTTCTTGGGACTCAGTTGGGAGCAAGTCAGGCATGACCATTTTGAAGAGACTTTTTAAAGAGGGGGTTCAACTTCCCAAGGAAGAGAAATATTTTAATTTGCAGGGAAATCAGTAGTCATTACAGCCTTGACTTCTGTTTATACATTTCCCAATATTTAAGCATTATCTATCAATTTATTTGAGATCTAAGCCCAAGGTACATTTTAATTTAATGAGGGTATTGAGAGAGAAAGCCCATGTGAAAACCATTTTCCAAATAGTTCACACATATTTATGTTGTGCTTGAAAAAGCAAACCTTTATTCTCTTTCTCTTAGTTATTTTCACTGGAAGCTGTAGGTATGAAGAAGAATGGAACGGGCCCCCATGTTTGTTGACGGCTTCTTATAGTGTAGACACTGCTCTGGTGCTTTTACTTACATTACCTCATTTAATCCTCCCTGCAATTGTGCAAGATAGGTAAGAGTTATCTTTCCTGTTTTACAAATAGGGAACTTACCTTACCATTACCTTATTATTTGGAAACTTACCCAAAGTTACCTGGCTGGAAATGGCAGGTTGGGATTTGTCTGAATCCAGATCTTTTTTTTTTTTTTTTTTTTTGCGGTATGCGGGCCTCTTCCTGTTGTGGCCTCTCCCGTTGCAGAGCACAGGCTCCGGACACGCAGGCTCAGCGGCCATGGCTCACGGGCCCAGCCGCTCTGCGGCGTGTGGGATCTTCCTGGACCGGGGCATGAACCCGCGTCCCCTGCATCAGCAGCCGGACTCCCAACCACTGCACCACCAGGGAAGCCCCTGAATCCAGATCTTTATGACTCCAATGCAGATGCTCAGTTATGAGCATCTTTCGTGTTCTTAGAGTCAAATCATTTTTAAATTGAGATTTAGGATTGGCTCTGTATGAAAAAGAAAAAAACTGAAGACAAAGAAAAACAATATTTCGAATTGTGTCTTCCTTTCTTTTCAGATTTCAGGATTGAGATTTTAGCACTACTTTCCAAGCTAAAAAAGATCAAACTGTTGCTTGCTCTCTTGACTTGAAATATAGTTTTCTTGATAATTACTGATCTTTCTGTCCTAATACTGAGTTTCCGTTAAGATAAGGATGTATATAGTATTAGTAGGTTGAAAGTTTAGATAATTTAATTGCTTGATATATTGCTCTGAAATCTAGTCAGCACTACCAGCTGAGGATAGGTCCCATGGTTAATAGAAGGATTATCTGAGAAACCGTAGGAAAGTGACTTCTGTTCCTCCTCCTCCATCTTTGCTGCCTTGGAAAATTGCAATAAGCTGCTCTGTTCCTCCTCCCAACCACACTTTATGCTTCATATATTTAGGTGTGACACCCTTGCCCACTGTGGAGTGACTCCACATTGCCTTTAGGATACAGTCCAGACACCTTATGGACTTTTAAGTCCTTTTATGGCCCAAACCTTGCCTAGCTATCCGATCTTTTCTTGTGCTGTTCTGCACGCTGCATTCCAGCCCTGCTGAACCTCTAGCTCTTTCCCGTGCATTATTCACTCTTGGGACTCTATATTTTTGTACAGGTTGTTCTGTCTGCCTCTTATACATGTTCTGCCCCTCTCACCCGCACCTTATTCGTGTTGCACCATCTTCCAACACTCCTACTTCTTGCCCTGCACCATAGAATGGCTTTCATCCAACTAGATGATTCAGAGTCAACTGCTGTTAGTCATTCTGTGCAGTGAAACGGTCAACAATCTTTGCCTTGAGTGTTAAACCTGAATTTGGGCATCTTCTCAGTTCTGGTATACTTTGCTGTATAAAATATTTAGTGTTCCCTGTTTTTTAGGTACTATTTTGTAGTTTAACCTTCTCTGAGTGTTTTACTTTAAAAGACAGGAGGCACAGTTTTTCTGCAACTTTGTTTCTATTTCTCCTTCCTCCTTCCTTGAAAGTAAGAAGTAGAGCCTAATAACTTTGAAGGAAGAAATTGTGATATTTGCTTTCTGTGCAAAATAGAGTGGCTCTTTCCAAGTGTGCATGTCAATCTTATCATTTAAAAATTAACAAGAATAGGATGACATTATTCTCTGATTACAGAAATTTTTTTAAAATCCTGGGTTTTTAATTTATTTTTCAGCCAACACTTTATTTTGAAAAAATTCAACCATACTGAAAAGTTGAAAGAATTATACACAAAATACCCAATCTAATAAATACCTAGATTCTGTAATTAACATTTTTTCTGTATGACCTCTATTCATTTACCAATCCATGAAATTTTTCGTGTACTTCAAAAAAAGTTGTGGTCGTTATTAGTACACTTTAAACACTTCAGAATGAGCATCAAAAGTTCAAAAGTGATTTACATTTTCTAAGGCAAAATACATATCATGTAGGTGTAATGAAATGCACAAATCTAAAGTACACCATTAGATGAGTTTTTGCATATGCGTATGTACCCCAAACCCATGTCAGTCAGGGTACAGAACATTGCCATCACTCGAAAAAGTTTCTTCATGCCCCTTCCCAATCAGTCTTCACCCCAGCCCCTTGGAGACAACCACTGTTCTGGTTTAGTTCACCACAGGTGAGGTTTGTCTTTTGGAGAGTTGTATATAAATGGAATCATACAATATATACTCTTTTGGGTAAGGTTTCTTGCACTTGGGGTTCATGGTATGTATCAATACTTCCTTCTTTTTTATTGCTTAGTGGTATTCCATTGTGTGCCACAAAATTTGTTTATCCGTTTTCCTTTTAAAGGACACCTGAGCTGTTTTCCAGTTTGGGGCTATTATGAATAAAGCTGCTGTGAATATTCTTGTACAGATATTTATTTCTGTAGCTCTATATGTGGGAAGAAAATTGCTGGATGTTTGTTTCATTTTCTAAAAAGCTGCAGACCTTTTCCAAACGTGGCTGTACATTTTGCACCCCCCAAAATGTATGAGAGTTCTGGCTGGGCCACATCCTCACCAACGTTTGGCAAAGTTAGTCTTTTTTATTTTAACCATTCTGGTGGGTATGCAGTGGTGTCTTGTCGTCGTTTTAATTTGCATTTTTATAATATCTAATGATACTGAGCACTTTTTACTGTGCTTATTGGCTGTATGTGTGAAAGGTTTTTTCCAAAGCTCTTGTGCCTTTTTCCAAGAATTGTACAGTGAGCACTCAAGTATACACCACCCGGGTTCTACCATTGATGGTTCACCATGCTTAAAAAAAAAAAAAAAAAAATAGTTCACCATGCTTGTTTTATCTCGTGTGTACTCGTGTCTCCCTCCAGCCATCAGTCAGTCTTACCTTTTTTTTTTCACATGTTTCAAAATAAATTGCAGGCATCTTGTACCTGTCTCCCTAAAGACATCAGCATATATATCATTAGTGTAGAGCTCAGTATTTATTTAAAATGCCCTTATTTTGAGAACAAATTATCCATATTTCTCCATTCCATTTTCCTTCACCTCAATCTATTGCCTACCCTCCCTGCCCAGATGTGCTATGGGATGATAATCAGTCCACCTCAGGCCCGATTCTGAATATTACTTAAAACACAATAGTAGTGCCTGAAGCACGTCTGTTCATTTTTAAACTGGGTTGTCTTTTTATTATGAGGTTGTTGGAGTTCTTCATATATGCTTTATACTTGTCAAATAATGTGTTTTGCACATATGTTCTCCCAGTCCGTGGCTTACTCTTTCATTTTCTTAAAGTGTGTTTTGATGAGCAAAAGTTTTAATTTTTGAAGAAGTCTAATTTATCCATTTTTTATGATGATTGCTTTCTGCATCCTGAGAAACCTTTGCCTACCCCCAGGCCATGGAAGTATTCTCCTTTATGCTCTTTTAAAGGCTTTATCATTTTTGATTTTACATTTATGTCCGTGATGCACTTCAAATTGACTTTTGTGTCTGGTGTGAAGTAGGGGTCAAGGCTCATCTGTTTTCAATGGATTTCTGATTGTTTAAACAACATTTGTTAAGAAGTCTCCCTTTTCCCATTGGGATGCTTTGGCACCTTTGTTTAAAATCCAGTGATCATTTAAGGGTAGATCTGTTTGTGGGCTCTCCATTCTGTGCCATTGATCTGTTTCTTAATCCTTATGCCAGAAACACTGTCCTGATTACTATAGCTTTACAGTCAGTCGTGAAATCAGGTAGGGTAAGTCTTCCAGCTTTGTTCTTCTTTTACAGTATTGCTCTGGATATTCTAGTTCCTTTGCATTTCCATTTCTATTTTAGAATCAGCTTGTTTTAAAAGAAAAAAATACCTAGCAGGAATATGATTGAGATTGTGTTGAGCCTATAGATTAATTTGAGGTTAATTCCAGTCCATCAATATGATAGCTCTCCATTTATATAGGCCTTCCTTCCTTTCTCTCAGCAAAGTTTTCTAGTTTTTAGTGTAGAGGTCTTATCCATAAATTTATTTTTAACAATGTTGCCAGTGAAATGATTTCTCAAATTTCATTTTAGATACTCTGACTTTATGACCTAAACACTGCTTTCTGTTTTGCTTTGCTGATGATTTTGTAGACTTCTAATAACCCTTAACTAATTGTTAGTGAGGTGGGAAGTTACATATTAATTTACGTTTCTGTGAAGCATAAGTTGAAAACCCCTTTGAAAGACATTTCATTCTGCATCAGTTCAGATTAGGATTTATTTTGCCGAAACTGCTAGAAACCTCTAAAAAGAGTGAGTTTATTGGTGCCTGTATGTTATGGTCACTTAAGTGTGTATAGATAATGGATATTTAAAAAAAAACAATACTAGATAGCTGTCAGTGGATGCATTTTGACCTAACTGGTTTTATGATTATCGTTTATTGACATAGCAGATATTTATTAAGTGTTGGACTTTGTACTAAATGCCAGGGCTGCAAAGGGGGAAAACTACAGTCTCTCCTCTCAAGAAACAGTCCAACAGTTTAGTTCATTCCACAGCCGTTGGTAAGTGTTATTGGGGTTTGTTTGCTATGGAAACAGATCAACCAGATACAAAGAAACCCAAGAAAGTTGGTTTAATTTTCGTCATATATTTTTGAAAATATTCCTTATCTGTTAAAAAGAGGGCTTCTGTGTTATTGCTGAACAGTATACTGTTTGTTTCATTGCTTAAGTATATATATTGCCGTTTGTGACTGAAAATTCCTGTCAGTGAGCTAGCACATGCTTTAGGAAATCTGCTTTTTTTCCCCGTCTGGCTCACAGAACTAGCACCACACTCTGGAAATGAAAAGTCCCTGCTTGGGCCCTAAAATATATTCAGGTTGTGTGATGCTCATGAAGTTATATGGTATTATGAGTGTTCTGAAGTGGTAACGAGACTCATTTTGAAAAGAATTGTTGATTGCTGGGAACATTAATATCACTCTGAGCTGTATGTATTTAATTATACACAATTTAGTGCTTTACAGCTCTCCATGTTCAAGAATTTGCCCTGTTATTTTAAGATTATTTCTAGAATATTCTGGTTTCCCATTCTTTGTTTTCTTGGTTCATTTGAAAATTGTATGTACTTTAATAAAAACAGTAGAGATGTACTTTGTCATGGTATTTCCCAAGGTTTCTTGTCTTTCCTTATTAAATAAATTTACGTATACGTATATATAAAATGTTCATAATACATCTAGTATCCCACTTCTCATTTTTCTCTTAAATTTTTTAGTTATATTTGTATTCTGTGTATAAATAGTATCTAACACTGTGACCAAGAAAATGATTCTCCTTGACAATGCTTTGCCCTGCTATTTCCTGTTTTCTTTCCTGTTTATCTTTTCCTTGTTAGAAGTTCTTACCCTTCTCTTTGAAACTTCCTAACTCTTCTTAGGTTAGCATGTAAGTAGTGTTCTCTAAGGTTAAAAAAAAATTCATGTTTCCAAAAATAGTATATAGGGGGAAAATTTAAACCACAACAAACATAATACTGGAAAAGAAACCATTGTGATCATACATAACTAAAAAGCTGATATCAGTTTTTAAGTGTTTTCATTGTCAGTCATTGTTTGCACTTCTCATTCTTGGTTTTGCATTTTCTTTGGTTTGCGCGCGTGTGTGTGTGTGTGTGTGTGTGTGCGCGCGCACACGTGCATGTGCGCTGCTGAGTTACGTAGCTCTTCTGAAAATAGTTTGATTATTTTTTCTCAAAATGGCAGTGGTATATACTTACGGTAAATTTGTGAGAAAGAAGTGGAGAAACAAAAAAGTTAATACATGTTCCCACTACTCAGATAACACTTAAATTTTTTAGTATCTCCTTAATCTTTACTGTGTAGGCTATTTTGGTTTTAAAATGTCATTTATATAAATTTGTTTCCCGGGTTTGTTCGTTTTCAGTTTCACATACTGTTTTTGGTAATTTTTAATATTTTGTTTTATAAGCATCAGTTTAGTCATTTCATATCCACTCAAGTAAGTGCATCACATAGTAGTTCAGTTAACCAGATCCTCACTCTTGGACACTTAAATTGTTTTTGCTTTTCCTTTTTTTTGCCATAGGTTAAAATCTTTGTATACGATAATACACTACCACTTCTGAAATTGTTAAAATACATTTTAATTCCATTTGTTAAGGTATGCCTTATTAGCTGATGTAAAGTCTTCAGATGTATCCTGGCTAAGACCAGGGAATTTGGGCGCAGACAGCTCTGAGGTTAAGAATCCCAGCCAGTTACCTTACCACTGTTATGGTTTTGTCATCTGTAAATTGGGATGAAAGTAAAATAAACATCCTTATCTGTTAGGGTTGTTGAGGAAATAAAATGAAATAAAACAAAGTTCTTAGCATAGTCTTTTTTTTAATTTAAAAAAAATTTTTATTATTTACTTATTTATTTTTGGCTGCATTGGGTCTTTGTTGCTGCGTGCCCGACTTTCTCTAGTTGCGGTGAGCGGGGGCTACTCTTTGTTGCGGTGCACGGGTTTCTCATTGCGGTGGCTTCTCTTGTTACGGAGCACGGGCTCTAGGCGCGTGGGCTTCAGTAGTTGTGGCTCGCGGGCTCTAGAGTGCAGGCTCAGTAGTTGTGGCACACGGGCTTAGTTGCTCCGTGGCATGTGGGATCTTCCTGGACCAGGGCTCGAACCTGTGTCCCCTGCATTGGCAGGTGGATTCTTATCCACTGTACCACCAGGGAAGCCCCCTAGCATAGTGTCTAATATACAGTGAGTTCCCAATAAATGTCTCTAATAATTACTATTATTTAATCGTTTCTATTTTATAGGAATAAAGGAGTTACAATGAAATTTAGTCTCATTTATATTATGCCTAGAATGTCATCTGCTCTATTTGAGTGGTTCATCAAAATATGTTTACATGGTAAACGAAATTTCAGTTTGTGAGATGGTAAAAGTCCTCTTGTTGTAAATTAATTTTGTAGCTCAGAATTCTGGAGTGCTTGTTGTTTTTATAGACTCTTCATTAAAATGTTTTTCTCTAGTGAGCATTACTAGACTGCTTTACTGAATTGTGGCTTTGGGGTTGGTAGTGTGTCGCCTGACTCTCCCTCAGATGCTCAAACTGGGTGCAATCTTCGAAAATGTAGAAACTTTTTGTTTTATTTAATCTTGTTAATTCTTTTCAAGTGGCCTCATTCTTAATGTTTTAAAAGAAATGTGAGGCATAACTTATTTGCCAAAAATCATAGAGAATGACGATAGTGTGTAATATATGAGTCATTTCCTAGAACAATATCAGAATCATATGAGGTAAGGAAATACCTATTTTGCAAAGAGTCAGAATATAATGCTTTGCTGAGAGGTCTGATGAAATAAAATACTCATTTCTTTTCAATTTTAAATCTATAGAAACGCTTTAAAATTGTAATAAGTATTTTCTCAATAGTTGTCTTGCTTCTTTTTATAGAAGTCTATATTTGCTTATCTAGAATTACAATACCTTAAGATTTGTTGAAGTGAATTACATACAGGCTGTTACTATGAGGAAACAGTTTGGAGTACCAATTCAAGATATTTTAATATAAGAAATATCTTGTTAAGGTTTAGTTTTTTCATCATAAATATAGTGCATAATCATTTTAGACCATTTTTAAAATTTGAAGGATAAAAAGCAGAGCATGTAAGTAAACTGTAAGTGCTACCACTCAGAGTATTTTGTCCTAATCTTTTTTTCATTCATATAATTTTTAGAATAACAAAATGGGGACCATAATGAGCGTCCATTTTTATGGCCTCCTGTTCTCCCCTCACCCTCATAGTGCACATTTTTCCATGTTGTTAAAATATTCCTCTGAAAATGAAATCATTTTTTACTTCTTCGGCTCACTGTAAACATCCAATAATTATTTTTTATTTTGAAGCCATTATTTCAGTGGCTATACAATATATCATTATATATTTGCTATAATTTAATCACCCTTTATTTAACATTTAAGATCATGTCCTGGACTTTGCTGCTGTGGTTAATGCTAAGATGAATAGCATTGCACATAAGTCATTTTATTTCTATATATATTGCAGAATATTTTTTTATAATAAAGTCATAGATATTGAATTACAGGGTCAACGAGTTTAGACCTCTTTCTGGGTTCTTTAACATATTTCCTGGAGCTTCCTAGAAACATGATACCAATTTATACTTTTATTGGCAGTGTTTGACAGTATTCACAGCATTCTTATCTATTTGAAAAATGTTTGTCATTAAAATTTTTTAAAGTTGAAGTTATGTTTTGCATACACTGAAATGCACAGCTCTAATATGTACAGTGGGATGAGTTTTTTAAAACTTTATTTTGAAGTAACTTCTGACTTAAGGAAAGTTACAAAAACTAATACAAAGAATTCCTGTATATCCTCCATCCAGATTCCTCAAATGTTAATTTGCTTCATCATGCTCTTTCCATATCTATACATAATGTTTTTTCCCTGAACATTTAAGAGTAAGTTGCAGACATGTTGCTTGTTTTTTTTTTTGCGGTACGCAGGCCTCTCACTGTTGTAGCCTCTCCGACTGCGGAGCACAGGCTCCGGACGCGCAGGCTCAGCGGCCATGGCTCACGGGCCTAGCCGCTCCGCAGCATGTGGGATCTTCCCGGACCGGGGCGCGAACCCGTGTCCCTGCGTCGGCAGGCGGACTCTCAACCACTGCGCCACCAGGGAAGCCCAGACATGTTGCTTTTTTACCTGTAAACACTTAAGTGCGTGTTTCCTAAAAATAGAGATAGTCTCTTATTTAACCACAGTACAGTTATTTAAATCAGAAATTAACGTTGATACAGCATTATTAACCAATCCCAGACCTTATTCAAATCATGCCAATAGTATCCTTTGTAGCAAAAGAAATAAAATATGTTTTCCCCATTTCACAATCCAGTCCAGGATCACATGTTGCATTTAATTGGTCTCTCAGTCTCCTTTAAAATAGAATCTTTTCTGTAATCTTATACTTTTTTGTTTTTTGTCTTTTATAATGTTTTTGAAGAGTATAGGTCAATTATTATGTGGAATGACATTAAATTTGGGTTCATCTCTTGGCTTCTTGTGATTAGATCAGGTCGTTCCCCTTTGGCAGGAAGACCACAGAAGTGATGCTGTGTCTTCTCAGCTTTCCCTTTGTAATTTTGTAATTAATAAGTATGTTATAAGGAAATATTTTTACATTATGTAAACTCTCACCTCATCCAACTCTCACCTATACTAAATAGTTTTAGTATCCATTGGTAATTGTTGCCTAAAACAATTATTATGCTGGTAATTGCTAAGTGGTGATTTTCTAATTTCATCATTCCTTACATTTTATTAGACAACGTTCTACTTTAAAGACAAGCTTTCTTTTTTGCCACTTTTAACTGTTAATTTATATCATTGTGGAATCATGGAATCTTATTTTATTCTAATTATTAGTAAATAATAGTATGTATTAAGAGCAGTTCTCTTACTATTATTTATTTTATTGCTCAGATTGTCTTAGATTTAGCCAGTGGGAATTCCTTCAAGCTGGCTTCTACGTCCTTTTTTTTTTTAACATCTTTATTGGAGTATAATTGCTTTACAGTGGTGTGTTAGTTTTTGCTGTATCTGTGACCTTTTGACAGGTTCCCTTCATTCTTTGAGAACTTATTTGCTTTCTGGCACAGAAAGATGTTCCTGGCACAGAAAGATGTTCCAGGCTCAGCTTGTACTTTGCCCTAGCCCTGGAATCAGCCCTTTCTCCTGGGAAGTTCAGTTCATTTTCGTGCAGTATTTATAAACCAAGATCTGGGAGCGAGCTGTATTCATTGCTACTGTTTGTTCTGTTTGTTCATTGCTTCTAGATCCTCTCAGTAGGCAGAAATAGGAAATACATGTGTGTATTCACATTTACACACATACATCTATATCTACTCTTGTCTGTCTGTGTCACTGTGTATATTAAAAATTAGGCATCCTTACTGATATCTCCAGTTTCAACCCAGCATCACAGGGTTCATTCTACCCTTCCCCCTTTCCATGTTTTTAATGCTCTTCTCTGACAGTGAAGAACCCCTCGTCCCACCATCCACAATATATTATGTGTTTAATTCTTGAATCCACATAAAGTAGTTTCAGAATTACTAACCCATACCACTGTGAAAAATAAATTCACAGTGTAAGTTTAAGGTGTTCAGCATAATGATTTGACTTATATACATCATGAAATGGTGACCACAGTAAGTTTAGTGAATATCTGTCATCTCATATAGATACAAAATAAAAGAAATAGAAAAAAAATTATTTCCTCTTGATGAGAACTCTAAGGATTTACTCTCTTAACAACTTTTTTAAAAAAATTAATTTATATATTTATGGTTGCATTGGGTATTCATTGCTGCACGTTTGCTGCGCATGGGCTTTCTCTAGTTGTGGCAAGCGGGGGCTACTCTTTGTTGCGGTGCATGGGCTACTCATTGCGGTGGCTTCTCTTGTTGAAGAGCATGGACTATAGGCGTGTGGGCTTCAGTAGTTGTGGTGCGCGGGTTCAGTAGTTGTGGCTTGAGGGCTCTAGAGTGCAGGCTCAGTAGGTGTGGTGCACAGGCTTAGTTGCTCTGCGGCATGTGGGATCTTCCTGGACCAGGGCACGAAGCCGTGTCCCCTGCATTGGCAGGCGGATTCTTAACCACTGCGCCACCAGGGAAGTCCACAACTGTCCTATATAACATAGAGCAGTGTTAATTATATGTATCATGTTGTGCATTACAACCCTAGTACTTATGTATCTTTTAAGTCGAAGTTTGTACCTTTTCACGGCTTTCACCCAATTCCCCCTCCCCCCACTCCCACCTCTGGTAACCACAAATCTGATCTCTTTTTCTGTGAGTTTGTTTTCAAAGTACAATTGACCTACAACACTATGTTAGTTCCTGGTGCACAATATAGTGATTCAGTATTTCTATACATTTCAACATGATCACCACAATAAGTCTAACAACCATCTGTCACCTTACGAAGATATTACATAATTATTGATTCCATTCCCTACACTCTACATTTCATACCCGTGACTCATTTATTTTGTAATGGGAAGTTTGTACCTCTTAATCTCCCTTACCTATTTCCCTCATCCCCCACTTACGCCTCTGGCAACCACCTGTTTGTTCTCTGTATCTGTGACTGTGTTTCTGTTTTGTTGTGGTTTGTTCATTTGTTTTGATTTTTAGATTCCACATATAATGAAATCATATAGTATTTGTCTTTCTCTGACTTATTTCACTTAGCATAATATCCCGTAGGTCTATCAATGTTGTCACAAATGGCAATATTTCATACTTTCTTACGGCTGAATAATATTCCTGTGTGTGTGTTGTGTGTGTGTGCCATATCTTGTTTATACAGTCATCTATTGATGGGCACTTAAGTTGCTTCCATATCTTTATTATTGTAGATAATGCTGTAATGAACTTAGGGATATGTATATCTTTTTGAATTAGTGCTTTCATTTTCTTTGGGTAAATACATAGGAGTGGGATTGCTGGATCATATGGTAGTTCTATTTTTAATTTTTTGAGGAACTGCCATACTGTTTTTCTGCAGTGGTTGCACCAGTTTACATCCCCACCAACAGTGTACAGTACTAGAGTTCCCTTTTCTCCACATCCTAACCAACACTTGTTATTTGTTGTCTTTTTGATAATAGCCATTCTGGACAGATGAGAGGTGATATCTCATTGCATTTTTTTTTTTTTTTGCGGTACGCGGGCCTCTCCCTGCTGTGGCCTCTCCCATTGTGGAGCACAGGCTCCGGACACGCAGGCTCAGCGGCCATGGCTCACGGGCCCAGCCGCTCCGCGGCATGTGGGATCTTCCTGGACCGGGTCACAAACCTGTGTCCCCTGCATCGGCAGGCGGACTCTCAACCACTGCGCCACCAGGGAAGCCCATCATTGCGGTTTTGATTTGCATTTCCCTCATGATCAGTCGTGTTGAGTATCTTTCCATGTGTCTATTGGCCACTATATATGTTCTTTGGCAAAATGTCTACTCAGATCCTCAGCTCATGTTTTACTTGGGTTGTTTGTTTTGATGTTGGATTGTATGAATTATTTGTATATTTTGGATATTAACCCCTTATTAGAGATATCATTTGCAAGTATCTTCTCCCATTCCATAGGCAGCCTTTTCATTTTGTTGAAAGTTCCCTTTGTTGTGTAAAAGCTTTTTAGTTTGATGTAATCCTACTTGTTTACTTTTGCTCTTGTTGCCCTTGCCTGAGGAGACATGTCCAAAAATATTGCTAAGACCCATGTCAAAGAGCAGACTGCCTATGTTTTCTTCTAGTTTTATGGTTTTGGGTCTTAACATTTAAGTCTTTTGTCCATTTTGAGTTAATTTTTGTATATGGTGTAAGAAAGTGGTCCA
This sequence comes from Aethalodelphis obliquidens, assembly GCF_003676395.1. Classification (NCBI taxonomy): domain Eukaryota; kingdom Metazoa; phylum Chordata; class Mammalia; order Artiodactyla; family Delphinidae; genus Aethalodelphis; species Aethalodelphis obliquidens. The sequence goes on along the minus strand of NW_020837962.1, from coordinate 1,780,666 downwards.
GTTTGATTCTTTTGCATGTACCTGTCCAGTTTCCCCATCATTTATTGAAGAGGCTGTCTTTTCCCCATTCTATGTTCTTGCCTCCTTTGTGGTAGCTTAATTGACCATATAAATGTGAGTTCATTTCTGGGCTCTCTATTCTGTTTCGTTGATCTGTGTGTTTGTTTTTGTGCCAGTACCATAATGTTTTGGTGACTGTAGCTTTGTAGTACAGTTTGAAATAGGGAGCGTGATACCTCCAGTTTTGTTCTTTCTTAAGATTGCTTTGGCTATTCAGGGTCTTTTGCATTTCCATACAAATTTTAGAATTATTTGTCCTAGTTCTGTGAAAAATGCCATTGGTATTTTGATAGGGATTGCATGGAATCTGTAGATTGCCTTGGGTAGTATGGTCATTTTAACTGTATTATTTTTTCTAATTCATGAGCATGGTATATCTTTCCATCCATTTGTGTCATCTTTGATTTCTTTCTATTTCAATTTCTTTATAATTTTCTGAGTACAGATCTTTTACCTCCTTAGTTAGATTTATTCCTAGGTGTTTTATTCTTTTTGATACAATTGTAAATGGGATGGTTTTCTTAATTTCTCTTTCTGATAGCTTGTTGTTAGTATATAGAAACATGGCCAATTTCCTTGTATGAATTTGGTATCCTGCAACTTTATCAAATTCATTGATGAGCCCTAGTAGTTTTTTGATGGCATTTCTAGGATTTTCTGTATATAGTATCATGTCATCTGCAAACAGTGATGGTTTTACTTCTTCCTTTCCAATTTGGTTTCCTTTTATTTCTTTTTCTTATCTGATTGCTGTGGCTAGGACTTTGAATACTGTGTTACATAAAAGCAGTGAGAGTGGGCACCTTGTCTGATTCCTGATCTTAGAGGAAATGCTTTCAGCATTTTACCCTTGAATATGAGATTAGCTGTGGGCTTGTCAAATATGGCCTTTATGATGTTGATGTATGTTCCCTCTATACCCACTTTGTTGAGAGCTTTTATCATGAATGGGTGTTGAATTTTGTCAGAAGCTTTTTCTGCATCTGGTGAGATGATCATATGATTTTTACTCTTCAATTTGTTAATGTGTATCACCTGGATTTGTGAACATTGAACTACCCTTGCATCCCTGGAATAAATCCCACTTGATCATGTTGTGTGATCCTTTTAATGTATTGTTAAGTTCAGTTTGCTTATATTTTGTTGAGGATTTTTGCACTTGTGTTCATCAGTGATATTGGCCTGTAATTTTGTGTGTGTGTGTGTGTGTGTGTGTTAGCTTCATCTGGTTTTGGTATTGAGGTGATTCTGGCCTGGTATAGAAGCAATCTGGTACAAACTGGTACAGAGTTCAGAAGCAATCCTTCCTCTGCATTTTTTTTTGAATAGTTTGAGGACAGTAGGTGTTAACTCTTCTTTAAATGTTCGGTGGAATTCACCTGTGAAGCCATCTGTCCTGGACTTTTATTTGTTGGGAGTTTTTATTATTACTGACTTATTTTCATTTCTGGTAATCGGCCTATTCATATTTTCTTTTTCTTCAGTCTTGGGAGATGGTATATTTCTAGGAATTTGTACATACATTCCTTCTAAGATGTACACTTTATTGGCATGTAATTGCTCACAGTAGTCTCTTATGATCCTTTGTATATCTGTGGTGTTGGTTATAATTTTTCCTTTTTCATTTCTGATTTTATTGATTTGGGCCATCTCTCTTTTTTTCTTTATGAGACTGAATAAAGGTTTATCAATTTTGTTTATCTTTTCAAAGAACCAGCTCTTAGTTTCATTGATCTTTTCCCTTTTTTTTTTTTTTGTCTTTTTCATTTATTTCTGCTCTGATCTTTATGATTTCTTTTCTTCTGCTAACTTTGGGTTTTGTTTGTTCTTTTTCTAGTTCCTTTAGGTATAAGGTTAGGATGTGTATTTGAGATGTTTCTTGTTTCCTGAGGTAGGTTTATATTGCTATAAGCTTCCGTCTTAGAACTGCTTTTGCTCATCCCATAGATTTTGGATTGTTATGTTTTCATTTTCATTTGTCTTCAGCTATTTTAAAATTTCCTCTTTGATTTCTTCAGTGATCCATTGATTGTTTAGTAGCATATTTTTTAGTCTGCATATGTTAGTGGTTTTTTGCCATTTTTTCTTGTAGTTGATTTCTAGTCTCATGTGTTTGTGGTCGGAAAAGATGCTTAATATGATTTCAGTTTTCTTAAATTTACCAAGGCTTGTTTTGTGGCTTAACATATGAGCTAACCTGGAAAATGTTCCATGTGCACATGAAAAGAATGTGTATTCTGCCACTTTTGGATGGAATGTTCTGTATCTATATCTATTAAGTGTATTTGGTCTAATGTGTTTCTTAGGCTACTGTTTCCTTATTGATATTCTCTTTATGATCTGTTCATTGATGTAAGTGGGATGTTAAAGTCCCCTACTATTAATTGCGTTACTGTCACTTTCTCCCTTTATGTCTGTTAATATTTGTCTTATATATTTAGGTGCTCCTATTTTGGGTGCATATATTTTTACAATTGTTATATATTCTTCTTGGATTGATCCCTTGATCATTATGTAATGTCCTTTCAGCCCTTCTGTGTCTTTTGATGGGAACATTTAACCTGTTTACATTTAAAGTAATTATTGATGTATGTACTTTTTGCCTTTTTTTTTTTTTTTGCGGTACGCGGGCCTCTCACTGTTGTGGCCTCTCCCGTTGTGGAACACAGGCTCCGGATGCGCAGGCTCAGCAGCCGTGGCTCATGGACCCAGCCGCTCCACGGCATGTGGGATCTTCCCGGACCAGGGCACGAACCCGTGTCCCCTGCATTGGCAGGTGGACTCCCAACCACTGCGCCACCAGGGAAGCCCACCATTTTTTAAAATTGTTTGGGGTTTGTATTCTTTTTTGTAGTTCTTTTGTGTTCCTTTCTTATTTTGTTCTCTTCCCTTGTGATTTGATGACTATTTAGTGTTATGTTCAGATTCTTTTCTCTTTGGTATGTGTACCTGTTTTAGATTTTTGTTTGTGGTTACCAGTGAGTTTTATATGTATGTGTATACACACACACACACAGTTATTTTAAGCTGCTGTTCTTTAAAGTTCAAACTCATTTTAACAACCCTGCATTTTTATTCCCCCCATCACCACCCACATTTAATGTTTTTGACCTCATATTTTACATCTTTTTGTTTTGTATGTCTCTTAACTACTTACTGAGGATATAGGTAATTTTACTACTTTTGTCTTTTAACCTTCCAGCTATCTTTATTAAGTGGCTAATCTTCTACCTTTATATTTGTCTTTACCAATGAGATTTTTCCTTTTGTAGTTTTCATATTTCTAGTTGTGGCCTTTTCTGCTTAGAGAAGTCCCTTTCCTGCAAAGCCAGTTTCATGGTTTTGCTTTGCTTGTCTGTAAAACTCTTGATCTCTCCTTCAAATCTGAATGATAGCCATGCCAGGTGGAGTATTCCTGGTTGTAGGTTTTCCCCTTTCATCAGTTTAAATATATCATGCTGCTCCCTCCTTGCCTATAGAGTTTCTGCTGAGAAGTCAGCTGTTAGCCTTCTGGGAGCTCTCTTGTATGTAACTAGTGGCTTTTCCCTTTCTGCTTTTAGTATTCTCTCTTCATATTTAATTTTTGCCACTTTAATTGCAATGTGTCTTTGCATTGACTTCTTTAGGTTGATCTTATTTGGGATTGTCTGTGGGACCTGGATGTCTTGTTTCTTTTCCCAGGTTAGGGAAGTTTTCAGCTGTTATGTCTTCAAGTACATTCTCTTTCCCTTTCTCCCTATTTTTTCTTTCTGGGACTCCTATAATGTGAATGTTAGCACATTTGCTATGTCCCAGAGTTCTCTTAAACTGTTTTCATTTTTTTTTTCCTCTTCTCTGTTCAGTTTGCATGATTTCTACTACTCTGCCGTCTAGCTTGTTGATCTGTTGCTCTGTGTCATCTAATCTGTTGATTCCTTCTAGTGTATTTTTTATTTCAGTTATTGTGTTCTTCAGCTCCGTTTGGTTCTTTATATTTTCTAACTCTTCGTTAAACTTCTCATTGTGTTCGTCCATTCTTCTCTCGAGTTCTTTGAACATCTTTATGAACGTTACCCTGAACTCTTTATCAGATAGGTTGTTTGTCTCCATCTTGCTTACTTCTTCTGGAGTTTTGTCTTGTTCCTTCATTTGTAGCACATTCCTCTGTTGCCTCTTTTTGCCTAATTCTGTATTTATTTCTGTGTATTTGGTAGATTGGTTACATTTTCTGATCTTGGAAAAGTGTCCTTATGTAAGAGACGTCCTTTGTGGCTATATGCTCTAGGGATGCCCTCTAATTGGGCTGCATGGGCCCTTCTGTTGTGCCGGGTCGAACAACTATGGGCATGATGGTAGGGGTGATTGGCCCCTGACCCAGTTGCTAGCTTGGCCCTGCCTTGTATGGAGGCTGCCAGGCACTGATGAGTGAGGCTGGGTCCTGGCATGGCTGGATGCACAGCCCAAGGAGTTCTGGTGCTGGTGGGCAGGTTTGGGTAACAGGGTGGCTGGCTGCAGGGCCTAGGCATCCTGAAGGTGGTGTCATCTGCTTGTGGGCAGTCCTGGGCCCAGGGCTAGTGCTGGCCCAATTTGGATATTCCTTAATCCTTGTAGATTCATTAATTTATATTTTGAGTGTGTGATATATTCACAAGGTTCTGAAAGTCAAAACTGTACCAAAAATGGGGCTTCCCTGGTGGCGCCTGCCGCTGCAGGGGACACAGGTTCATGCCCCGGTCCAGGAAGATCCCACATGCTGCGGAGTGGCTAGGCCCGTGAGCCATGGCCGCTGAGCCTGTGCGTCCGGAGCCTGTGCTCCGCAACGGGAGAGGCCACAAGAGTGAGAGAGGCCCGCGTACTGCAAAAAAAAAACTGTACCAAAAATGATGTTTTCAGAAAAGTGTTGCTGCCTACATCTCCCTCCCATCCCATTTCCATCCCCTAATTCTTCCTCCCTGTTTCCCCACCCAAGGAAGGGGATTAATCTCATTAGTTTCTAGTTTACCCTTCCTTTCATTTTTTTCCTCCTGAAGCAGCTATAACTTTACATTTTATTGTTCTCCCTTCTCCTTTATGCAAGAAGTAACATTGATACTGTTTTGTAGTTTGCTTTTTTTTTTCCACTTAACATATTCTACAGGTCTCCTCGTATCAGTTCATGGAGATCTTCCTTAGTCCTTTTTACAGCTGTGTAGTATTCTGTGATGTGGATGTACCATAGTTTATTCAACCATTCTCCTGTGTGTGGGCATTTAAGTTGTTTCCAGTATTTTGCAGTAACAAACAAATTGCTATAGTAAATAACTTTTGGCACATACCATTTTATAATGTTGGAGGTGTATCCTTCAGGTAACTTCCTACATGTGGAATTGCTGAGTCAAAAGGTAAACGCATTTGTAGTTTTGTTAGATATTGCTAAGTTCCTCTTTCGAGGGGATGTACCAGTTTGCACCCCAATCAGCAATGTGTGAGAAATAAACATTTCCCCCACAGCCACACCTACAGAATGTGTTGTCATACTTTTTTGCCATCTGATGTTCTGATATAACTTTAATTGCACTTCTCTAATTATGAGTAAGGTCGAACATCTTTTCATATGCATAAGGGCCATTTCAGAATCTTTTTTTGGAGAAGAGTGTGAATTATCTGTTCATTTCTCTGTCGGGTTTTTAAACTCTTTCATTTTTACAGAGTTATTTATGTATTAAGGAGATTAGCCCTTCCTCTTCAGTGTTTTTGTTCTGTTTTTAACGTGGCCAGAATTTATCAGTCTTTTCTTTTTATTGCATTTGGATACGGGGTCATAGAAAACCTTCCCCTATGTCCAAGGATCCCATCAATATTTACTTACAGTACTCATGGTTTGATTTTTTTTTATTTTAACATTTTCATCCCTGATCTACTTCAAGTTTATTTTTATCTAATCAGACTCTTTCTTCCTCCCCTATGTGACACTTTTTTTTTTTCTGTGTTTTCCTGGTTTGCCTTGGGTGTTTTTATTTTTTCCATATGAACTTAAGAATCACCTTGTCTAGCTCAATTAAAAAGCCTGTTGCTATTTTTATTGAAATTGCATTAAATGTGTAAATTAACTTAGAGACAACCAACATTTTAATAATGTGGTATTTTATCCTATTCATGAACAAGGATTATCTATGTGTTCAAGCCTACTTTTGTGTTTTTCAGGAGTTTTGTGCATTTCTTGTTAAGTTTACTCCTGAGTTTTTTTCTTTTTGCTGTTATTAATGGAGTTTTCTCTACTATTATGCTCTGTAACGGCTTGCTTGTGTATCTGAAGCCTGTTGATTTCTGTATGTGCTTGAATTTATCCTCCTTGAAAGTTTGCCAGGTTTCTTGAATCTGTACTTTATGTATTTCATCAAATTTGGGGAGTTTTCAGGCATTATATTTGCAGTTATGTTTTCTGCCTCATTCTCTCTGCCCTCCTGGAACGCCAGCTGCACATAACCTTATGATATCCCAAGCGTCTCTAGGACTCTATTCTTTGTTTTTTTAATCTTTTTTCTCTGAGGCACATAGCTTATTTTCATTCTTTCATTTGTACTGATATAATGGTTTATGGATTTGAAATTTTCTCTGCTCACTGCTTTAAATATTTGCCACAGATTCTGATTATACCCCCCAAAACTATCTTTTTTAAAAAAATTCTTTCATTTCAGTTTGTATTTTTCCTCTTTTCTGTGAGTTAATAGAAGATGTTATTAATTTCCAGGTAGACAAAACTTTTTAGTTTTTTATTTTATTAATAATTTTTAGCATTATTACATTGATATCAGAGTGTTGTTTATAATATTTTTTGTTTTATGGAATTCACTGGAGTTTTCTTTGTGACCTAATATATGATTGTTTTTTGAATAGTCCGTGTTTTTTGAGAAGGTGTCTTCTCTGTCATCAGGGTATGAAGTTCACTGTATAGCAATAAGATCTCCTTATTGATTATGCTGTTTTGGCCTTGTATATCCTTGCTTATTTTTTGTCTACTTCATCTGTCTTGTACTGAGCTTGGGAGATTAAAGTCTCCTGTTATTTGTGTGTTTTTGTCTATGTCACATTGCATCTCCTGTCTTTTTTGTTTTATAACAGTAATTATGTTGTTTTGTACATAGTCACAGCTGTTATAGCCTCATTGTTGAATCCGGCTTTTAGCATTAAAAGATGTCCTTTGTCCTGTAAAATGTTTTTCACTTGAATTTTATGTTTTCTATGTTCAGGATCACTACCCCTTCACCTTCCTCATCTGTAACACACATCAGTCCACCCAAATCATGCAGGCCTGTCAGTCACAACACTCCAGGTCACACCACTAGCATGCACATGAGAAATAACGCAGTTATTATATATGGGAATTATTTTATTTTACTTTAATAGGTTGTTGTTTCTTTGTCTTAAGATTCTTTAGAGCAATTCTGCTGCTCAGTTGTTTTCAGAGTTCAGACACCCAGGAAAATAATCTTCTACTGCATTAAAGTTTGTAAACAGTAGAGACTGTTTCAAAGTTATCCTGTCACATCAAGGAATTTGTCTGTTTCCACAAGTGCCATTGTCTTTAAAAAAACAAATTTATTGAAGTATAATTGACATACAATATATTGCACATATTTAAAGTATTCATCTTGAGGAGTTTTGATATCACCATAATCAAGAACATTTTCATCACCCTTAAAAATTTCCTCATGCCCCGTTCTTTCCACCACAGTCTCCAAGCAACCACTGATTTGCTTTCTGTCACTATATAGTTCGCATTTTCTAGAATTTTTTATAAAGGGAATCATGTGCTCTTTTTCTTGTCTGGCTTCATTCCTTCCGCCTAATTATTTTGAGATTTATCCATATCTTTGTTTAGTATTCTTTTTTGATGATTAGTATTCTGTTGTATGGATACACCAAAATTTATTTATTCATTTACCTATGTATGGATGGTCATTTGCAGTTTCTGGCTATTACAGATAGAGCTGCCAATAAAGTTCTATTGAAGAAACCATAGTTTCAAAAACTAAGCATATACCTACTATATGACCAAGCCTTTATTCAAAAGAAAGGAGTATAATTATATACACAAAGATTTATACAAAAATGTTCATGACAGAATTATTCATAGTAGCTCAGAACTGAAGAGTACCCAAATGTCCATCAGCAGGTGAATGGATAATCAAAATATGGTCTCTCCATACAATGAATTATTGCTCAGTGATAGAAAGGAATTAACTACTGATGTATGCAACAACATGGATGACTCTCAGAATCGTTATGCTTAGTGAAAGAACTCAAACACAAAAGACTACATACTGTGTGATTTCATTTACTTGCAATTCTGGAAAAGGCAAACTACTCCATAATGATAGAGAGTAGATCAGTGATTACCTGAAGCTGGGTGAAGCAGAAGTATGTACTGCAAAGGGGCAAGAAGAAACTTTTGGGAATGATGAAAATGTTCTGTACCTCACATGGGACCATGGTTTCACAGGTGTGTACCTCCATCAAAACTCACCGAATTATACACCTTAAATGGGTGTATCTCATTGTCTTTATGCCTCAGTAATCTTGATTTTTAAATGCCTGTCAGATACAACCAAAAAAATATAACAGGTAGCTTTAGTTGTTAGTTTCCTGTAAGGAAGGTGCTTATCAACTAGCCTGGACTACTGAATGTAAGAATTTACTTAATTAAAGAAAAATATGACCATGTGAACCTGATTTAAACACTGAGATGGCTCTCATGGGAGACAAAAAGATGAATGAGATGCAGTTGCAGCTTTTGAAGACTGTAAGGTTTACTAAGATGGGGAAGGGATATCAGGAATATGAAGAGCATCCAGACACATTGAAAGAAAGCATAGTGAAGCAGTGAAAAGCATCCCCTCCCCCAGAGGAGTGCCCTCTGGGTCTTCCAACCAGAACTGTTTACGTGAAGATACTTGCTGTTCGTAAATACACTTGATTGTCAAGGATTAAGACCTATGTAATATTTTTTACTTTTCTAATTGAAAAAAAAATTGCTAAAACAACTTCTTTTTCAACCAGGTTTCTGTGAGAAAATTAATCCCTATACATGTGATTAGAGTGACTGTTTTCTTAATTATTCCGAGGATGACATAGCTAGTACCATTCTAGACACATAGGAGAGAAGTTAATTCATTTTATACAGTGGATACCTTTGGATATTAGGGCCTAATTCTCTCACAGCACCCACTGAGAAAAGCTGGTAGTCTGCATCCGTACTGCCTAGGTTACAAATCCATCTTCTACTCCTTGAAAGCTGTGTAGCTGGAAAGTTACTTAACCGCTCAGTACCCCAGTATAAAAAGGAGGGAGTAGTAGATAGAGTTATTGAGAATAGTGAACTGAGTGGGTGTATGTGAAGTGCTTAGCATCATGTATAAATAAAGCACTTCAGTACACAGTAAGTGACATATAAACATTAGTACCAGCGTCGTCATCATCTTCATTATTATTCACAGAAGGCTGAGTCCTCCCATGACAGGTATCATGAGTGTTCAGATCTGACTCTTCGGGGGTGTTGAGAGACATCCTGAAAAGCTTCTGAAAGAGATTGATACTGGAGCTAGTTCTTGCTTGGGTACAGTTTCCATGGGCAGAAATAGAGAATTTCAGGCAGAAGAAAAAACTTGAGCAAAGATAAGGAAAACTCAGAGTGTATCAGGAGGTAAAAGAAGCTTGATTTAGCTGAAGCATAGGCAACATGTCGGGGGTTAATAATGCTCCTCAGGAAGGTGGGAGACAAAGCATCCGTGGCTTTGAATGCCAAGATACGAAATGTGGGCGGAATTACACTGGTAGGGAGAGGCCTGGATGAATGTGGGTCGGTTGAGTGACATTCTGTTATTTACCCAGGCACCATTACTTGTGCAGGCGGTGTCCCAGGCACTGAGACTGTGAGGACAAGTGAGACAGCTTTGGTTTTATGGACCTACCTGAGGTCTAGGCTAAGCCCATTGCTTCCCTTTAAGACAAACAAACAAACATCTTTGTTTTTCCAGCAAAGCCTAACTTACAAAATTAGAGATGATTTCGTCCTGAGTAGAGCATATAATCTTAACATCAAGGGTATTTTAAGTGCAGAAGGAGAACTCATTTAGGAATTACCGTTTAGAAAGCAAGAAGCTCCTGAATGCAAAGTAGGGCACGTGTGTTTCTGTGTGCACTGGTGGGTGTTTAGGGTTGACAGTTGATGCCAGCGCAATCTCGGTGGGCACAAAGGATCCTCGCGGAGAAGGATCACAATTTTGTAAGTAGGTGGGAGGGAACTACAGTCCTGTCTGGATTCCCCTCTGCAAGAAAAAAGATTGCTTTTTCCTCAAAGACAGTAGGTGGGATGGGAGTTGGAAGGTGGAGTGGAGTTTATGTCTGAAGACCTCAATATTCATAAATCTTAGGATCCCAAGTTACTTGCTGAGAAAGGTAAAAGGGTGGTTATGTAGCGTTGCCTTGAGGAAAATGGAGATGCTTTGGAACAGTGGCTCCGGTAATTCAAAGTAGAGTCAATAAGAGATGAAGGAAACATTTTGGAGCAGGGGTGAGGGCATGACATGATTTTATATTGAAATTGCATAGTCCTCTTGCCTCCTTAATTTCTCAAGCCATGCTTGGTGTTATCTCCACCTTTTGTCATGACTCCCAAGATGGCAAAATAGGATCCCCAGTCGGATTAGATAAACGAAGGCAAATGCTTAATTCTCACCTCAGGAAAATGTTGTGGAAGGTGAGCAGCAGAGTAAATGGGTCCCCTCTCCCCATTTGAGTTATACGGTAAAGCAGTGGTTCACAAACTTAAGAAATGTACTGACCCTTTAAGAACAGTTAGGAGATGACTTAATGTTTATTAGTGTAATGTTGCGGAATTAGGTACAACTGTAGAAGAAGTATAAACTCCTTGTGCTTAGTAGCACTTACACAACTACAAAACAAGAACACTTTTATATGTTACAGAAATCTACAAAGCTAATGAAATTCAAATCGGTGTTAATTTCCTGTGACACCTGCATTTCTGCATAAATGTGACTGCTGGACACCTGACCGTGGTGCTCACTGCTGTCACCTAGGCTCAAGCCTGTGCTGCCCCCTGCCACGGTGCCTCGCTTCTCCCATGGTGCCTCGCTTCTCCCACCCGCTTCTCTGTCAAGACCGCTGCAGGCTGCTATCACTTTGCCTTCTCTAGGCCTGAATATGTCATCACCACAAGGTCCAGCTCTCTTTACTTTGCATTCTTATATGGCAACACTTGATTCTTTTTTCAAGGTTAACAAAATGAAAACAGGAAATTTTTAAATTTTCCACAAAGAACTCATCCAAGAAGCCATCCTTGGATTCCTGAAAGTATGTCCTCGGGTTTGTTCTACCCAGTTCTCAGAGCCCATGGCTGACTACTTGGCTGTGATTAGTCACCTGGGGCGGTTTTTCTATTTCATTATTCCAGTTAAGTGAAAAAGTATCAGCAGGGTTCTCTGCGAGTATAAAAATTTCAGATTTAATCTAATACATGAAATCTCAAGTAGTAGAAAGACACCAGAAGGTGTTAAGTGCCAAACCAAAAAATGATGAACTTTATCTGCACCCTGCTGCAGCCTCAGAGGGTGGGGTTGGAAAACAGAATGCGTGTGGTGTGGTAGTTAGTGTGGTGGTCTGCACTTATGTCTGTGTGTATATGTCTTGCCGGAGAAACCGCAAGCCTAGCAGACAAGCAGCCATGGGGGAGACAAAGGAGATCATTCCAGAAATGAGCCCCGACAGACTCCACCGTTTGGGGAGTGCCAGTTTTGCCTGTCCTAGGAATTTTATACGCATTTTTTCCTGATTTTTGTAATCACAGAAAACAGCTACTGCTGTTGTTATCGTTAATGCACTGCTGTAGATGAGGCAGCCATAACACAAAGATGTTGCCACTTTTCCAAGACCTCATAGCTCTCACAACCGAATTATGTTTAACCCTGAAGTTGTATTCCTTCCGCAAAACCATCCTGGCTCTAACCTTCATAAAATCCATCTGTGATCTTACATCCCGCTAAAATTAAATTACCAATTTTTCTTAAATACATGCCTCTGAAAATCACATGTCAGTTTAGTAAACAGGAAAAAAAAAACCCCACAGGCTTTTGCTTTTGGTGAAAAGAATGTTGGAGTGAGAAAACCAGGATTAAGGATATGTGTTCACCAGCAGAGCGACTTGAAAACGCATCATTTCGTAGCTGAGCTGCACTTTCTCTTTTAACAAAACAAATATCGATACGTGTTTCCCTCAGAGCTGCTGAGGGTCAGAAAGATCCTCAAGATCCTGCTAAATTTACTTGTGATCTAAAAACCATGATCACAGACGGTGAACATTTGTTATTTTCTCATTGAGGGTTTCCTGCATACAGTTCTTTCTTATTATCTTATTTTTTTTTTCCTCAACAAAATAGGAAATACTGGCTTTCCCTCTTGTAAATTAAGCATTCTCAACAGGAATGAAAATTGGCTCTTGGGGTATAGGCAAAGAAGTCTTTTTAATGTATAATGTACAGATATACATAGAGTACGTAAATACATACAGTAAATCTGTGATGCTAAAATTTCATGGAAAGTGATTTAAAAAAATTATATTAAAAAGGGTCAGGAGCTATGATGTAAAAAAGGTCAAGAAACACCATGGTAGTCAGTCTCCTTGTTACAGGCGCTGACCTCAGCATCAGACTGGTTGTAACTGGATGCTGTGCCTTCCAGTCTTCACTAGGACTCCATCCTCTTAACGTGTCACTCCTCCCATCTATGCTAAACCCTCAAAGCTGTAGTCATTTCATTCTCCCTTATAGTCCATAACTCAGAATTCAAGGAAGTCTGCTTTGAAGAAATATAATCTAAGGAAGGCTCTTGGTTGTAAATCTTCCAGCCAGTTGTCTGTGTTTATACATTTATAAGTAACTCTCAGGCTTAGAAGTAGAGAAAGGATTTGGATGACTTTCTCAAAGCTGATAAAGTGTATCCTCTCGTCTCTTGATTATCCGTACTAAAGATCTGGAGTTGGGGGGAGAAGACAAAGGACACCAGTAACTGAGATGCCGTCAGAATGCTGCGATTGAGTGGTGCCGTTGTCACGTGAGGACCCGCCTGAGGAAGAGCTAGGAAACATGTCCTCTGCCTCACCCACTGCTTGCCCCGTCCGAGAGGAAGCTCTCTCCCCTCAGTGTAAGCAGAGGTTAATCAGCCAAGTGTTAATGGTCCAAATTCAGTCCTGAAAAACCTTGCCAGGGTTGCCGTTCACATCTTCAGAGAGGACAAGGCAAACACAGGAGGGAAGTGCCTCTGCATTCTAGGATGAAAGATTATGATAAGCACAGATCACAAACGCAACTCTCAGGCTGTTTGGCCCTGTTGTAGTGTTCAGTTATGCTACAGTACTTAGTTGCTCAAATCACTGATATTCTTTCAAAATCTTATCTTAGAAGTGTTAGAAAAATGTATCCCTCCTCATGAAACAGTCGTTTCCATAATCTCTTCATATCTGCAGTACTATTCAATATCCATGTATTTAAACAGTGGTAAAAATGAAGGACTTTTAAGATATGCTGTCTGATTTCACAGATAGCACTCTGTACTTGTCCTTGTTTACAAAAAATATTTTAAATTATCAATATTATCAAACTGGGCTTAATAATTATGAAATTATTGGAATTTACCATACCATTTAGTAATTGTCTAAAGATATATTTTATAGTGGCATTTGTAATGTTAAAAAGGAGAAAATTAAGGATCAAATATGTGTTTTACTGAAAATATGATACCCTTAGGAAAAAAATGTAGGTGTAACCTGGACTGAAATTTTTCTCCCTAAATGCGTCCAATCTGACTGACTATGACTCCATAAATGTTGTAATACTGCACTCAGACTGTGTGAAGGAAGCCCCAAAGTGCCGGCATCTTCTTCAGTGAATGTTCACCTGAGGACCTGTTCCAAAGCACCCAGAGGTGGAAGGCAAAAAGAAAAGGGCATCTTCCTCGATCCTGAGGTCCAGAATGCTGCAGGAGAAGTACAGACAGTACTTAGTATTTAGCAGTCTCTTTGCATTCTGTTCCTAAATATTTTATTTATTACTTTTATTTTATTCATTATTTTGGAATATTTTTACGTTGGCGGAACGTTGCCCAGTTGGTAACATTCTCAGGTTTTTCCTTATTGAAGCACAGCACCCTCACAATGATAGTCTTTCTTGTCAGCAGTCTTGTAAACGTATACTGACTCTGCCAGGTTTTTGTGTAGTTCCCTTGAGCCATGTTTGTTTCTGTTCTGATTCCCTGAGGCCTCTCTTGGATTGTTCCTAGTCTCCAAGCCATACAGTTTTTCTCACGCTTATTAAATATCTATGCTTGGGGTAGTGGGAAAATTGACTTGATTTATGGTACTCTCTTTCATACTAAAACAGCTCTTTTGAGTGTAGACACAAACACTGTGGAAGCATATTTATCAGAGCCAAAGTGAATTTAATCACCTATCGTTTGACGTTAAACGCCACTCGTGACAATAGAGCCAAGTGCCACTGAAGATGATGTAGCACATAAGGAACAAGGGCAGACCTACCGGAAAGCAGTTCACGTGATAACTGTGGGCTTCTCCTACCAGGAGAGAAGGCAGGTCTCCTTCCTCCCTCCAGCCCTAATTCAATCCAAGAGACATTATGTGGGGCTGAGCAAGGCAGCTGCCCCGTGGGAGTGGGGGCAGCAGTCCAGCGCCACGCTTCAGAGCCAGTGGGTGAGCAGACGTCTGCCTTGGGTTTGGCCACAGCAGTGACAGTAATGGGGTGGATGGGGTATCCACGAGTGGGTGGCAGAGACCATGGGACAAGATTCTCACTATAGGAGGAGGAGTTTACAAATATAGAAAAGAAAGAAACTGAGAATGACCCTGTGGGGTTGGACTGGAATTGGAGGCATTGGGGTGAACTCATGGTTTTCAATATACATAAATACAGATGTACATACTTAAATACAGGTCTGTATTTACATCTGTTAATAGAGACGTAAATATGTTTGTGTTTACACACACAGAGACATAAACTCACACATATTTCCTACCTCTGACTACAGAAGAGGCCTGGGAACAGTGACACCCAAGTAGCATTGAGCACACCTAGCTTGGTTTCTCAACAGAGCAGGAAAAGTAAAAGGCGAGCCTGGAACATCTTATGCCGAAAAGTAAGCAAGTGCTCAAAGTGCTCAGAACAGTAAGACGCTGAAGCCGGCTCAAAGGGATTCCCACTGGCCAAACCTGGAATTATTTGAATTATTTTTGAGCATCAAAATAAATAATGATAGGAACATGTTATAACCCATTGAAAGAAGTAGGAGTCGTGAGTCCATGCTGATATAAACAGATAACATAAACTGAATAAAGAGAATTTTTTCTCCCAGTAGGATGTGCCACTAATAAATGTAGAAGGAATGATAGAATTTTCAAAATCATCATTTGGAGTCATTCTAGTAATAAATAGCTCAGCCCCATGAAATAATTAATTACAAAGAGAAAAATTAACTTTGTAGTGAAGAAACCTGGCCAATACCATTTTAATAAATTGAAATAAACATCATCAGCTATGAGACAAATTGAATTTGTGCACTACCTGATGGGATGCAAAGAACACACTACATTGCTTCTGTGGTATTCCTGCCAAAAATATTCCTGCCACGACTGGTATGTAATCATGAAGACACATCAAACGAACTCAAACTGAGAGTAATTCTACCGAGTAACCAGTCTGTAATCTTCAAAAGTCAAGGAAAGAAATATCAAGAAAGACTGAGGAACTAACTGTTCAAGATGGAAGAAAACTAAAGAGACTTGAAAGCTCAGTGCCATATGTGATTCTGGTTTGGGTCCTTCTGTTATAAAGGATGTTGTCGGGACAACTGGTAGAACTTGAATGGAGTCTGTGGTTTAGGTGGCAATGATATATCAGTGTTAATTTCATGGTATTGATGGTCATATTGCGGTTATGTGGGAGAATAGCCTTGTTTGTAGGAATTATAAACCAGAGCACTTAGGGTAAAGAGGTATCGTGTCAGAGCCTTCTCGCAGATGGTTCGGGGGAAAAAGGCTTTTTGAATTTGAAATTATTTCAGAATTTTTAAAATAGCAAAATAAATTGTTCTTTTAGGCATATTCACCACTAGAGAAATTATTATTCCCTTTCAAAACTACAAAGGCAAGACTTTTCATACAAATCTATAGCCAGAAAATGTTTCCTTATTGAGATCTTTTATATTTATTAGAAACAAAAATAATAAGACTACAGAGGATCCTTAAAAGAGAATTGTATTACTTTTTAACATACTAAACACACATACACATGGCCAATAAAGAATTTTTAAATGGATGATGTAGCTCTGGATTTACTTAGGTTTCTAAACTTGTGGCCAAAAAATTGGGTACAATTTTATAAACAACATCCTGAAAAGGAGAATGTTGGGGTTTATTGTTTTTGTTGTTCTTTTTGCAAAGCAATTAAAAATGTAGGCTCTGGAACCAAGCTGCCTGTTTGGAATCCTGGCCACCACTTATGTGTCAGAGATATGTGATCTCTGACAAAATATTTGATTTTCCTGTGCCTCAGTTTTCTCATCTGTAAATTAGGATAACAACACTGAACTCACAGGTCTGTCAACAGAATAAATGAGATAATATATGAAGAGCACTTAGACGGTGTTGTGCACTACAACTTTGTTTAGAGCACTAAACAAAGTTGGCTGCTATTGTTTATTATTTCAGGAAAAGTTAAATTGCTTTCATAAAAGCACTCTAGTGTGATTATGTTGCCTTCCTTCTCCCTCACCAGGAGTAGAATTATGTGAAGGCAATGAAAGTCATGGTCTCTGCTCTTAAACCTGTCCCAAGATCAAAGTAAAGCGTAGAAATGGAGCATGTTTTAGAAGACAGCAGGCATTGCAATGCCATAGAAAAAAGATGTGGGCTTTGGAGAACTAAGATGTTGTTTGAATTCCAGATCTGCTGCTTACAAGCTCTGTAACTTTGGTCTTGGTCTGTAAAATGTCTAGAATGTACAAATAATCATAGTGATCACAAAGGGCTATTAGGGGTTAAATGAGATAAACTTGGTAAAACTTTCGGCACACCGACCCAAAGAATGTCCACGGAAAATGATGGGGTTTTTTCTTACTCCTTTAAAGGTGTAGGAACAGTTAATTTAGAAGAATGGAGGCCTTAGGATCAGAAGTAGTAGCAGAGCATTTGAGGGCATTTTTTGAGAAGTGTGTTAAGGTCGTCGCAGTTTGTTCCTGCAGGGGTTTAGACTACCAACGATGGACTTAAATTGCCTCAGAAGGAATTTCAGTTGACAAGAAGCATGTCGTGTGTTGTGTAATCCCATTCTTGAGAGATGCTGGAGAAGGATAGATAACTATCTTTCTAGAACAGCACAGATTTAGTGCACACCAGCCTTGGAAGCAGGGACAAAGGAAAGAATCTTCATCCAGTCCCCATCTCTGTTATATGTTGAAGAGAATATTGGTTTTTCTGGCTGTAAAAATGTAAGCCTTTCTTTATCCCACAAAAGGATCATGTCACATGCACATTCAAAGTGTATGCGTGTATTTTCTTTTAAAGAGAAAATGTGCTTCCTTTAAAGAACACATAGCTGTTCATCTAAAAATTAGTGACTCTTGGTCACTGACCTAGGACTTCTTTAGAACTCTGAGTAATTATCAAAAGAAGAGCTCTGAGTATTATCTTCTGCTTTCATTCATTCACTTAGTCATGCAACAAGTATTTGTTGAGAACTCCCTAATATTCCAGGCACTCTGTTAGATGTTGATTATTTAAAAAGTGAACAAAGCAAAAGCAGATCTGTCATGGAGGGAGGATTCAGTCTCCTGTGCTTACAGCCTCTAATGGGTTTTATGGGACCTCTTTGCAAAGGAGCATACTTCAAACCATGAAAATCAGATTCTTTTGGCTACAGCGGTAGACAGATAGATGTTTGGTGTGTAGGAAAGCAGGCATTTCCACTTTGCCTGGAGTTGCCTTACCTGCACATTTCCTTCAGGCAGCGTCCCTGTGCCTAGTGGGCAGCCAGGTGACCTGGGGAAACGGTGCCCGTTGATAGCTCACGTGAAATTAAACTTGGCTGCTTGCTGGTGGAACCTGTTATGAACTAGAAGCTCTCAGTGTCTGCCTTTAATACAGGGGAGGAGATTTTCTTCCTTAGCACAATCATGGCGATGTTAACTCTCTCGGCCGACTAGTGGCACAGAGGAAAACTGCCGCCCGGGTCTGCATTGGCGAAGGCAGAGAGCTGCAGTTACGGTCATTCCCTGTGACAGAGAGAACCGGCTGTGGCTGGGAGAGCCGGCAACGGCAAAAAGCACACCACGAAAGCAGTGTGGTGGTGACATGCTTCTGTTTTTATCCAGATATGCTAGTAACATGTTTATTCAGTGTGGTGCCTCTGCTAAGATAAGACCCTCTTCCTTCGGGTGCTTTAGACCGCCGTTTGTTTAGCTGGAGAACTTAATGAGTAATGGATGTGCTTGGCTGGCTTGATAGAAAGTATTTCCACAGCCTGTGGCTGTGTTTATAGAGAGCCGGAGAGAGACCACAGGCAGCAATTTGTCTTCTTAGGTATCAGCAAAGTCTTGTCTTTTAACAACTAGAGGATTTATTTTTAACTGCTTGAGTCACTGTTTGTCAGATGACGCGGACCATCAAACTGCAGATTGAAGTCCCCAGTGCGGGGGAAGCTGGGCTGGCTGGGAAAAGGGGTGGGATTTCAGCATCATCGTGCTTCCGTGCCTCTGCCTCCCAACGTGGGAGAGAGTTTCGGGCTTCCAGCAGCAGGAGTCGATTCGCAGGTCCAGCTGGCAACTAAAGGGTAACGGCTCCTTCAGCTGCTTGAAGACATAATTGCCCAGTGATCGGGGTATTGTGAGGAGCCACCCAGGACCCCGGGACCAGAGGATTCCGAGCGCTGGCCTCTGCTGTTTGGCAGACTGAGTTTTTCTCTTGCTTGATGCTGCCTGTCTCCAGAAGCCTCTCACCATGATCGATAGCTCCAAGAAGCAGCAACAGGGCTTCCCGGAGATTTTAGCTGCTGGCGATTTCGAGCCACTAAAAGAAAAGGAATGCCTTGAAGGGAGCAACCAGAAAAGTCTCAAGGAAGGTCAGTCTGTCTGTGGACAGGGGCAGAACTGCCAAATTCATACTCTCATCAACCAGGCTGAGCGTGTGTGTCTGCTTCCCATGCCGTGTGTCTGCTCTCTCTCCACTCACGTACCTTACACGCTCTAAGTTCTTTGAAATGAAAGCTTAATGCTGTTCTTGGTAGCCCTTTCTGAAGATTCATTCACTGATAGGACTCCAGGGAGGTGGCAGTAACTGATAGAGTAAGGGGACTTACGAAGCCAGTCCTCATTTCGGTGAAATCCTGCCAGGTTTGTTCTGTCGATTTTCTCATGTCCTCTAATTTTTTTGCTTCCCCCCACCTCACTTTAGGAGAGGCCATTTCCTTTTCAGTGTTATGCAGAACCCTGCTTCTTTTACGTTGAGGAACACGTAGTTCCAGGGAAATGATTTCTTTTTCCAATTAACATGTTTATGGTTTTTATTGTTTAAAAGCAGGAAGGTAGCTAGCTCTTTCTTAATTGTATCCTTAAATGATTGGTTTAATTGGTTATAATGCACATTGCACCATCATTTTGTTTTGTTTTCTAGGCACATTGCGTAGTTTTGTCGTTTTTTAACAAAGCAAAGAGCAAGCTTAAGAATGCTGTCAGTGATTGTTAGTGGCCACCACGCAGGTACCTCCCTGACTGATTTAAGAAAAATGTCCAAAGTTCTGGGCACTGCTGTCCTGTGTCCTGGTACACTGAAGTGTGGCAAGACCAGTGCCCAGTGTGCTTTACTACAGCAGCTGGAGACCAGGGACCATGGAGTAAGAAATTCAGAATCTTCAGAGAATAAGTTTTTTCTGAATTTGAGATATGAAAGTCACCCCTCTCGATGCTTGTTTAATTTGAAATTTGATTTTCTAGTGTTCTTTGGGAGGAAAACTCCCCACAATAACCATCAGCTGCCCCCTCACCTCTCCACCGGTTCTTCCTCGTCTTCTGGAGACCCAGACAGTAAATATAGTTGTCTGCCCAAGCAGCAGTCTGAGCTTCTTCCAAAATGATATTCCTTCTTTTCTTTTTCATACATTTAGAAAAGGAGAATGTGGTGATGGATCGTTGCATATTTAAACAATAAGAAGAAGGAACGATAGTTGTTTTCTTATTGGAGTTGAACTTCTTTTGGGTACTGGTTGAAACAAACATGTAGATGGAAACAAAGGACACACAATGAAGTATCAATAGCTGCTGCCAGGAACCAGACGGCGGGGTTGCCCCCGCTTGTGCGCTGCAGGTCTTCTTGTAGACTCTCGTAAAATCAACACCGGTAGAGCTTCTAGGGCACGTTCTAGAGACTCACTGAGGAGAACTTAATTTTTTTAAATCAGTAACTTAAAAAGGGGATTATCTATATATCATTTAAGTCAAGTTCTAGTGTTAAGCTCCTATTAACATCATAAATTTTTAACAATTGAAAAACCGGGAAAAGTGGAGGAAAATGCAATTGGAGAAATAAAAAGATGTTACAACAACAGTATGATAAGGAGTGTAGAGAGCAAGAATTAAAAATATAAAAACAGGGTAGGAGAATTATCAACAGGAACAGCAAAACTGCCTTGAGATGATTACGTAATGTATCGATTCTTTCCCTAACAGTTGTGACCATGCTTTGAATTTATACATGTGCTGTAGTATAATGTCACAGAGCAAGAGCATGGACTCTGAAGTGAGATATACTTGGGATCAAATCCCATTTTCTAGCCCTGTGACCCTAGACAAGTTCACTGCTCTGAGCCTTAATTTCCTCCTTTTTACAATGAAGATAAACAATACCTACTTCATAGTGTCTTTATGAGATACCCAGTTTCATGCCAGTTTGCCACCCCTCTTCTAATTTTTTTAACCCTTTGTTACTTTTCCTTTCTATTTAAAATTTAATTTTTAAAATCTTGTGTATATTGGCAAAGTAGAGAAGTACTTACATATCTTACTGTCATGTAAATTCATCAGTATAAAGAGGTGTACAGGGAGAGAACTTTCATATTTTTAAACACTCCACAGAAATGACTGGATGATAAAATTCATCTACCTCACCACAGTTGCACTGAACTAGGCTTCGCTTTCTATCTCAACAGACTGTATGTCTACTTATTTTTTGCTAGCGATGGGGCTGAGGGGGAAAAAAAAAGAGAGAGATATCAAAGGTGATCTGTACCTCAAAGGTAGTGACACCGAAAGAGGATTAGACCTGAGTTTAATTAGAACAGAAAAAATAGGAGAAATTTTGCAGAAAGCTACTTTTTTTCCTTGGTGTCCTCCGAAAATGACTACGTTCCTTTGCAGGGTTGAACTCCTGGAATTCAGTGTGTCACAGTCACTGCCTGCAGATGAGCACCAGCGGTGACCTTATCAGACTCTTGGGACAGGCCACTGCTGAGCTTCTTCTGCTGCTAGGTCCTGGGTCATATGTCAGTTTTATTAATCTGTGAAAGCTTATTGATACGGCAGCAATGTTCAAACACTAAAATGCCCCAGAGTCTAATTAGATCCTATGCTGTCTTGTCAAAAGACAAATTTCTGACTATTTAGTCATGTCTGTGGTTTATGCCTCGTGTTAAGGGATACTAATTTAAAATACTACCTTTCACATAAATAATATTTGATGTTCCACTCATTTGTGGCAGTGTCTGAATCAAAAGTTTTCAGGTAATGAGGGAAGAATAGATTTTGGTCCATTCCATTCTAATCGTAGCGACACAGCCAGGTCTCTGGCGTTCGTGATGGTGTCTGCTGCGAGGGGTGGGAGGTCGACCTCTGCTTCTCAAGTAGTTGCTCTCGTTCTTGCTTCTTTGGGGACATTTTAGAATTCCTGTTATTGTTGACAGTGCTAATTAGCTGAAATTATTATTAGGGGGAAAAACAGATTTTGTAATCAGATAATCATAGGTTTCAAAGTTTATGTGAACCTTAGCAAGAAAATTTAGCAATACCTGTTGAAAGTTTAAGGGAAAAATGTTCCAAGTGTCAACCGCCTGTGAATAGTTGTCACCACATACCAGAGAATTCTTTGGATAGTAAAGCATATCTCCTCACAGTTTTGTTAATGCTTATATAAACTTTTTGATAAATACCAACCCACATATATAGTTGGAGAATTTAATTATTTTCTGCTTCAGGTGAGAAATGGCAACAAATGTCATGAATTCTGATCAACTTCAAAATAGAACATTTTCCTTAGACTGGTTTCTTTTGTCAAAGCAGCAGTAGGGAATCTCACCTTTTGACTTATCCACAAAAGGTTTAGAACATTTTTTAATAGGGCTCATCACAGATGAGATTTAAATTTAATTTCTCGTTCTAACAACTAAAGGATATTACACATCACTGACTTGACAACTTACAAATTAATAATCATGAAACTTGAGGGGAAAAATCAAATAAATTGAGATGTTTAATTCAGATAAGTGGTTTAATATGAAGCGTTACTGAGATAATGAATCATAATGCCAGTGCTACCAGCTAGTTATATCCCGTATTTATCCAAGACAAAATGGTAGCAAATCAATTTAAAGAGGAAACATTGATGTTCGATATACAGAGCTCTCTAATGGTGAAAATGAAACACCAAAGAAAGAAAACTGGCTTGTGTATTAATTACTTTGACTGAACTACCTGCTCTAACAAACAACCCCCAAACTCAGTGTTTTAACCAATCAAAGCGCATTTCTTGCTCAAAACATAGTCCCAGGTGGGTTGGGCAGCTATCCTAGTCAGCCGTCCTCTAAGAAATGACTCGGGGATCTGGGCTCCTTTTATTGTGTGGCTCAGCTGTGGCTGGTGGGGAGAAGAGCTACTGCTTTGGGGAACCACATTCCCAATTCTGTCGTAGACTGGCTAGTAACAGTTGTGATAAAGCATGTGAAAGTTTGTGGCAGACTGCATCATAGACAGCGGAGTGGGTTAATGGGGTGCGCTGGGACATGGCTATAGGAGATCTATGTATGGAAAAAATGCACATTTGTCTGAGATATTCTGAGCAGTTCAACCTAGGGAAAATAGACTAAATAAATACCTTTATTAAAGCACCAAAACTTTTCTAAGTGACAAATTATCTCATACATACTCTACCTGCACTGTCCATTAGCCTCACATAGCTGTTCAGATTTACATTTAAAATCATTAAAAATGAAGTAAAATTTTTAAAAATCTACCTCCTCAGCCACATTCTCCACATTTCAGTTACTCAGACGCCACACCTGGTTAGTGGCTTCTGTATAGAACCATGCAGATTATAAACCATTTCCATCACTGCTGGACGTTCTCTTGGAAAGCTGCTCACCCCAGCTTTGCAGGTCCAGAGTCTCTTAAAACCCAGTCCCTGTGCCACTTCCTAAAGAAAGTCACCTGATCCTATCAGCTAAAAATAATTCCTTCTCTATCATATACTCCCAGTAACTTGCTCTGCATCTTTTTATGGCATGTCACCTTTTGCTACTGTAGTATGTGTCTGTACTATCTTCACTATTAGACCATAACATTTCTTGGAGATACTGTCATTGTTTGGATGATTTTTATACCTCACTCCCAGTGCCCTGCATCTCAAAGATACATTACTATTATGCAATAAGTTTTTGAAGAATATTATACCCCTCTCTGCCTTCTTAAACAATATAGTTTGAACTATTACCTTCAGATATAATTTAAAATTCAATTATAAAGTAATGGCTAACCCAAAATGTAATGCATTGGTGCCTTAAGTCATTGTTGAGGTGTATAAAACTGTTTGCCCATGCACAGAATGATCCCTAGATCATTACTAGATTACTAGAATCATTGTTTATTATTTGATTTTTGTCATCTGCCACATTCGGCTGCTTTTCGCTTTTCTGACCTGCTGCTTCTAATCTTCCAAGTAAGCAACAAATAAACAAAATGTAATAGTGGAATCCTGATTGTGTTGTTGATTCAATTAAAATGTATTGAGTCATCCTGGGAGAAGCAGACAAATAAGCAGTTAAAATAGAGAATGCTACCGAGCCTTCTTCTGTAAGTAAAGCACGTGAACTTTGCAGCATCTATTTTTATTTCTTTGGGAATTTCTTCTTTCTTTGTTTTCTGCCAGTGTTCTCCATAACTGAAAGTGTTGTACAAGTGAGGTATTGCTAAATTAATGGGTTTTTAAAAAATAAATTTGAAGTGTACGATACGGTCCTTAAAATAAATTCAAATAACATACAGGTATGAAGGAAAAAGTAGAAGATTCTTTTTCCCAGATGTAATTCAGTGTCTTTTAAAAATGGATATATGCTGCCTTTGAGATGAAATTATGTAATTTAACTTTTTTTTGGAAATCATTTTATTTGGCAGAAATTTGAGTGCTTCTCCACAGCGTCACTCTAGAGGTTGTAAACCTCTATAAGCAATGGCCTGCAAAGTGGGAAACTGAATGATCATTTAGAAGTTAAAATACACACACACATAAAAGACATAGCAGAAGATAACTCTCTCTGCTTTAGTCCAAATGAGTGAGGATCACAGACTGAGCGCCAGGCGTCTCTCTTGTGCTTCAGACCTGCACGGTCATCTACATCCCTGACGGCTCCAGTAGGCCCCTTACTTCTTCCCATGAAACACATTCCTCCAGGGCTTCCTGTCTCTCCGTCAGTGGCACCTCCGTCCCCCCATTAGCTCACGGCAGGAACCCAAAATGGGAGTGATCCCTGATACCTTCCTTGACCTTCTCCTCATAGCCTGTCACCAAATCTGGTTATCAAATCTGTCAGTTCTACCTCAAAAATATTTCATTTCTCAACAGCACTGTTTCACCACAGCCCCACCCTTATCCAGGTCCCCTTCCTCAAATAGAATCTCAACAGGAATCTTTACTCAAGTAGAGATAGAGCTGCCCAGCTGATCTCCGCCTACACTCTGGCCGCCTTCAGCAAGTGAGGCCCTGCCTCTGTGCTACTTCTCTCTCTCTCCACAGCTGTTCTCTCCCAGAACGCCTCTGCCTGCCCACCCATCCCCACCCCATCCCCACCCGATTGGCCTGAACAACTGCAGCTCATCCTTTGATCTGCATCATCGTGCACAGTTGCTCTGACATTAGGATTGCACACAAGTTGTGTCCCAAGTTCACTGTTCTCCTTGTGTTTTTGTGGGCAAATTGGCACATGTGTGTGTAGGTATACATATATAACGTTGAACAACGTGGGAGTTAAGGGTGCCAGCCTCCCACCCCCCTGCCATGCGCAGTCAAAAATCTGAGTACTGTTCTCTCTGCCTCAGAAACAAAGGAATTGACAGATGACTCAACCAAGGGCAGGAAACCAAAACGGTTTGGGTAAAATCAGGACTCAGACCCTAATTCTTTTGATTCCACATATCGTGATCTCTAATCAAACACAAACTTTTCCCCCACTTAGTTAAAGATGTGTAAAATGAAAATACAGGTACTGCATTTATTGAAAAAAAAGTCCACGTGTAAGTGGACCTGTGCAGTTCAAAGCCATGTTGTTCAAGAGTCAACTCTGTGTGTGTGTGTGTGTGTGTGTGTGTGTGTGTGTGTGTGTGTATGTCCCATTCCTGAATCCACAAAATGGGAAGAAAAACCAGGATATTGAGCCAGGATCAAATGACCTCAAGAGAGTAGCATGTGCTTACTATTCTGGGAAAAACTGGAGGTAAATAATATTCCACTATTTTCCTGTTTCATTGTTAATTGTCTTTTTATTCAGAGAAGCTGCCTTAGGAATTTACCCTAAGGCATTTCAGAATCTTTTATACAACGTACATTTTCCCAATTTAGAGGGATTAGGAAAGAGCTTTAAGCTGTCAGCACAACACACATATATGAGATCTAAAAAAAACGGTACTGATGAACCTAGTGGCAGGGCAGGAATAAAGACACAGATGTAGAGAACAGGCTTGAGGACACAGTGGGGAAGGGGAAGCTGGGATGAAGTCAGAGAGTGGCATGGACATATATACATTACCAAATGTAAAACTGATAGCTAGTGGGAAGCAGCTGCATAGCACAGGGAGATCAGCTCGGTGCTTTGTGACCACCTAGAGGGATGGGATAGGGAGGGTGGGAGGGAGACACAAGAGGGAGGGGATATGGGGATATATGTATACGTATAGCTGATTCACTTTGTTATACAGCAGAAACTAACACAACACTGTAAAGCAATTATACTCCAATAAAGATTTAAAAAAAAAAGTGTCAGCACCTCTGCCTATGGCTGCACACTGAAATTCTAATGCAGCAGTGAAACATAGACTTTTTGATTACCCCCCAAATAAGAAAAATAAACATTATCTTCTTTTGGAAACATGGAGGGTTAAGAAATCTAGACATTCAGGTATAGAACCAGCATGGTCCTACAGATTAAAAATTAATTGTCTGAAAAAACAAATCAAGTTTTTTTAACCTCTTTACATTGCTGGTGATCAGGCAATTAAGTGGATGATTTTACTTTTGCAGTGCCTATTATTTGTGTTATACTTCAGTTTATTCCACTGTGTAATTTATTTCCACTGCGTTTTAACCAAGTGAGATTTTTTTAGATGCACATAGGTATGTATAATATCTTTCTGTATGTCTGCCACAGGCTAACGTTGTCCCTGCCATTCTGTACCAGGTCCCCTGGCTTGATATCACGTTGTCATACCATGAGAAGCATACTTAATTCATTCCAACTTTTGACAAAAAGGAGAGGGGAATTTGTGTGAAGGTATGATCAGTTTAAAGAAACATGGCCCATTTTTAGCAGCCTGTTTCCATGGAAACAGAAGCAGCAGCCAACCAGAGAGTTATCAAAGTACCTGTAAATTTCCAAGGGCTGAGTGTTGAAAACATTGTCTTCCTGACCTCATGGTGCAGATTAATGCAGGAAACCTACAGTGCATTAGCCTGGACTGCTAGCATTTTTAGTTTTTACTTCATTTTTGCTCTTTAATTCCTAATAGAGGGTGAATGCTGCATTCTTGACTGTGACCTCCCTACCAGCAAGGGACAGTGGTTTAGAATTCCACAGTTTGTATCACCTGCCTCTTCCCCCACACCCCTCACCCCAGTGGACGTCAAAGGATGCAGTAGACTTTCTGATATTGGATGAAAGGCAGTATTTCCTAGGTAGTCTAAGACCTAACTTTCAAACACTGATTTGCACAGTTTTTTTTAAATTAACTTAATGTTGTCTCTCCTTTACCTAAATGGAAAATAATCATAATATAAAAATTCCTGATCAGAATGCCCTTTGCGCTCGGTAGTATCAGAGGTTTAGATTTATGTGCAAACCGTGTTAACTCTGCTTTTGCTTCAGACAGGAGTGTTGACGGGAGTTTGCTTAATGAGCGCAGATAGCATGGCTCTTATAGGACACACCACCATTTTATTTTTGGCCTCTTTGCATTTCATTATTTTAAATTACTTGAAGAAGAACCTTATTTTATAATTGGCAAATCAGACCCCTGAAAATACAACCAAAAGTCTGTGATCTTCGGTTGCTACTTTTTATCATCTATGAGAGTGCTTAAGTGTTTGTACGCTTCTCTAATGCAGCCTAAATTTCACATTAACTGTAAATGGAGATGAAAATAAATTACTGTCTACCAGTTTTTCATGCTCTTCTTTACTCCTTTGCCCTTAGTGTTCCCTTTTTCAGTCTTCTTTTACCCTTCAAAACAATATAATTAGATTTTGTCTTCTGTTCTACCACCAACATCAATTCAGAAATATCTGAAGCCTCAAATTCATACAACTAAGCAAGACAAGTGTTGGTTCTGTCCCATGATAATCACTTGCCCATACAAAATCTTCTTGGTGACTTATTCTTAAACTTGGCTAGAATTCTTTTTCCTTAGAAAATAGTGACTCAGTTATATACTTGTAAGTATACCGTACAAAATTAAGTAAAACATGTTTATTAAAACTTCTATATGGTGAGCATTGTAGAAGCTGCTAGAATATAAGGATGAGATTTAGAAGGGGAATCAGACCACATCTATAAACCTATCTGCAGCTGTATCCAATCCTCACTGCCTTCCTGTCATGATAGAGGAAGTGTCTCTTAACAAGGTTGTTCTTGTTTGCTCTGAATCCCCTCCCCTTCAAGGGATCTGCTACCTCTTATTCTCTCCTTTATTCTCATTCATATTCATTCATTCCCATTCTCTCCCTCCTCTCCCCTCTCCTTTTCTCTCTCGCTCTTCATCGCTTGTAAACCTGTTCAAGTATGTTCCAACCTGAAGCTCCACACCCCTCAAGCTTTCGCCTCTCTCCTACCTTCCTGGGCAACATCTTTTTTTTTTTTTTTTGCACTACGCGAGCCTCTCACTGTTGTGGCCTCTCCCGTTGCGGAGCACAGGCTCCGATGCGCAGGCTCAGCGGCCATGGCTCAGGGGCCCAGCCGCTCCACAGCATGTGGGATCTTCCCGGACCGGGGCACGAACCCGTGTCCCCTGCATCGGCAGGTGGACTCTCAACCACTGCGTAACCAGGGAAGCCCCCTGGGCAACATCTTGAAAGCATTGTTTCCATTACTATCATTCTTACTCTGACCCCTCCCTAACCTCTTCCAGCCTGGTTTCCATCCATCACTCCAAAAAGCAGCTCCTTCATGTATTACAACAGCAGCATCGGACCCAGTTGGTCGTGACCCCTTTCTAGAAACACTTTTATACACACTCTCCAGGCTCCTCCTCCTCCTTAGGCAGCTTCCTCTCACTTTCTTTTTTGGACCTTCATCCCCTATCTGACCTATAAAAATGGGCTTTTAATTGTTGGATTTCCTAGGAACTTGGTCCTTTGCTTCTTGTTGTTGCCGCCTCTTTCTATATTCTCTACCTTGGCAAACTCCCATAGCTTCAAGTACTACATAAGTGACAACTTCCAAATTTTAGCCTCCTGCCAAGAGCTACCTTCTGAAATCTGGACCCATAGAGCCAGTTGTCGCTCTGACATCTCAGCTTCTAATTCAGACATGTCCAAGACTGAACTCCCTAGATGGCCATGATGTATTCTTTATTCAGTCAGTGGCCCACCCACGTGCTTAAGCCAGAAGCCCAGGCATCATCTTTATCTTTTTTCCTTCAAACACAACATCCAGTCCCTCAGCACATAGTGTTGATTTTGTTCTAAGTATTTCTCAAATCTGTCTATTACATCTCTCAGCTGTGTTGGAATTGAAGAAAAAAGAATGAGAAGTCTTAAGCTTATTAGGTTTCTGTCCTGGAACATGAGAAGAATTCTACCAAATTTATAAATAAATATGTGGTTTACAAGAGAAAGCTTAACCTGAGCTTATGACAACCACTGTAAATATCTCTGCATTCAGTCAAAAACCCAGCCCCATCACTCTCACTAATTCTTTTGATATCTATTGGTCCCTTACTGCTTAATAGTTATTTCAAACTTTACTATTACTTTGGCATAATATTGCTGATAGCCTTAGGTAAGAGTAAGTGATCTTTGTTTCTGAATTTAAAATTACCTTAAAGCATGATGATGTATATTATGGGGAAGGGATGAGCAAAAAGGTCCTCTCTCTTGCCTTGTAAGTGGGGATATAGATTGGTACAACCATTTGGATTGCAAAGTGTCCCTATCAAAATTTTCAGTCTGTGTGTGTGTATTTTAAGTGTGTGTGTGTATATATATATGTGTATATATATATATCTTTTAAGTGTTTATACATACACACAAACATACACACAATGACAAAATGAAGATAATCACTGCAGCATTGTTAGTAATAACAATAATAGCAGGAAATCTAGAAACTTAAATGTATATGATTGACACATCCATATGTTAGATACAGCCACTAAGATAACCAGAAAGAAGAATGAGCTGGATTTCATGGGTGGTTTTTTTTTTTTTAAGCAGATTATCGAACTGTGTGAATGGTATGATGCCTCCGCGTGTATTTCCTTTGCATATTTTATACTTAACATTGCCAGAATATTCACGAAACATTCTCTAGAGCCATAGAAGTTTAATAGTGGTTACCTTTATGGAGGAGGACTGGAGGTCTCTGGTCGGATGGACTGACTTTCACTTTTTTTTAATTGAAGTATAGTTGATTTGCAATGTTGTGTTAGTTTCAGATGTATAGCAAAGTGATTCAGTCATATATTTTTTCAGATTATTTTCCATTATAGGTTATTATAAGCTACTAAATATAGTTCCCTGTGCTATACAGTAAATCCTGTTGCTTATCTATTTTTTATAGTAGTTTGTATCTGTTAATCCTGTATATACCACATCTTCTTAAATCAGTCGTCTTGATTGTCACTTGGGTTGTTTCCGTATCTTGGCTTTGGGATGCATGTATCTTTTTGGAATAGTGTTTTCATTTTTTCCAGATACATATGCAGGAGTGGAATTGCTGAATCACATGGTTACTCTGTTTTTAGTTTTTTTAAGGAACCTCCATAATGTTTTCCATAGCAACTGTACCAATTTACATTCCTACCAACATTGTACAAGGGTTCTCTTCTCTCCATACCCTCTCCAACATTTATTATTTGTAGACTTGTTGTTGTTGTTATTGGCCACAACATGCAGCTTGTGGAATCTTAGTTCCCTAAGATTGAACCCTCGGCAGTGAAAGCACAGAGTCCTAACTACTGGACCACCAGGGAATTCCCTGTAGACTTTTTGATGATAGCCATTCTGACCAGTGTGAGGTCATTGTGGTTTTAATTTGCATTTCTCTAATAATTAGCGATGTTGAACATCTTTTCGTGTGCCTGTTGTCTATCTGTATGTCTTCTTTGGAGAAATGTCTACTTAGGTCTTCTGCCCATTTTCTGATTGGGTTGTTTGATTTTTTTTGATATTGAGTTTTATGAGCTGTTTGTATATTATGGATATAGTTGGTCGCATCATTTGCAAATATTTTCTCCCAGTCCGTAGGCTGTGTTTTCATTGTGTTGATCGTTCCTTTGCTGTGCACAAGCTTTTAAGTTTGATTAGGTCCCATGTGTTTATTTTTGCTTTTGTTTCTTTTGCCTAGGGAGACTGATATAAGAAAATATCTTTCACCTTTTTTGTTGTTGTTGTTGTTGTTTTTGGCGTTGCGCGGGCCCCTCACTGCTGTGGTCCCTCCTGTTGCGGAGCACAGGCTCCGGACGCGCAGGCTCAGCGGCCATGGCTCACGGGCCCAGCCGCTCCGCGGCATGTGGGATCCTCCCGGACCGGGGCACGAACCCGCGTCCCCTGCATCGGCAGGCGGACTCTCAACCACTGCGCCACCAGGGAAGCCCCGGGAAACTATATGGAGTTAAATTTTTTTAATCCTGTTGATGATGGGGAGGCTCAGTATGTTTGATGGTAGGGGGTGTTTGGGAAATCTCTGTACCTCCCGCTTGATTTGGTTGTAAACCTAAAACTGCTCTAAAAAAGGTTTATTTTTAATCCTTATGGTATTATGTTTGGAAAAAAAAGTGGTTATCTTCACCGATTATCTAAAGTAGTAGTAGTAACAATAATAATAACCACCACCAGCTTTTTTTTTTTTTCGTTACGCGGGCCTCTTACTATCGCGGCCTCTCTTGTTGTGGAGCACAGGCTCCGGACGCGCAGGCTCAGCGGCCATGGCTCACGGGCCCAGCCGCTCCGCGGCATGTGGGATCTTCCCGGACCGGGGCACAAACCCGTGTCCCCTGCATCAGCAGGAGGACTCTCAACCACTGCGCCACCAGGGAAGCCCAGCTTTTTAAACATTTACTTTGAGGAACAGAAAAAGCAGTCCATCAGTCTTTTGCTCTTTTGATACAGATTTTTTCAAGATGTCATTTGCCCCTAGCTGATTGAACAAATGCAGTTGTAAACTTTACTGCTGAACCAGCTGCTTGATAGAACACTGAAATCAGGGTTGAATGGGGCCCCCAAATGTAACTGTTCTAAGGTATTACTTAGGGACCAGTTAATCCTTCCTGTATCTAAGTTCAAAAGATAATATGAAGATGTTGGCTTTTCTAAATTGTCTTGTTTTTATAGGACCAGGCCCTTAAATTATCACTCTTTAAACAATGCATAATAAATTTTTGCCAAAGTACAACTACTTCATTCTCTTAACTACTCAAACATCTTTAAACAAATTTTTAAAAACTGAAACCAGGGTCTGTTTTTTGCCTAATATTATCTTCAGAGTCAATACATAGTCAATTCTAGAGTATTTTTCAGTTTCCCATCTTTGCTTTTGCCACTGGTTTACCCAGCCTTTACTTGACTGGCTCAGGGTTTTGGGGTGTTTTTTCCTCCCCTCATGATTCTGCAGTTTATTCTGTCCAGTGTCCTGTAATTAAATAATATACATTGGGATCTTCTCTTTGACTTGCAGGCAGCTGCTAATCCCCACCCCCACGCTCCGTCCCCACTCATCCCACCCTCCTTCATACCCCATAACTGAAACTAGCTATTTATAAAGAATTTCTTAAGACCATGGCTGCCTGCCATACTGCTTCCCAGAAAGTGTCATTTCTGCCTTGTTTTTGTTATATACGTTCCTCAGATGTCCCCTTGCAAATCCCCTGGCCCAAAACTGTGCTTTGTTTTGGCTTGTTCAACTCATGCCAAATTGCTATATGTTATTAAAATGCTGCATGATGTGGGTTTTTTCCTTTAGAGTAAAAAGGCACTTTATGTCATATTATGGAAACATTTCAAACATTCTACTTACAGAAACAAAAGAGAAAAAGACATATCTTGGTTCAAAAAGCAGCTAAAAATTTTGAAGGGGTGTAAATATTATGTGAAAGACATTATTCTATTTTGAGGTTGTTTTTTTTTCAATATTGGAAACTAATCCTAAAATTTTGCTCTAAAAGCACTTTAATCAACTTAAGAATCAGGGGAAAGGAACTAAGAGATGATACTTTTTGCGTGTGTGTGTGTGTGGTACACGGGCCTCTCACTGTTGTGGCCTCTCCCATTGTGGAGCACAGGCTCCGGACGCACAGGCCCAGCGGCCATGGCTCACGGGCCCAGCCACTCCACAGCATGCGGGATCTTCCCGGACTGGGGCACGAATCCGTGTCCCCTGCATCGGCACGCGGACTCTCAACCACTGCACCACCAGGGAAGCCCAGAGATGATACTTTTTAATTCTAAACTATTTCTGATGATGAATAAGAATGACATTTCCTCTTTGCCATTAGATGAGCTACCTTTCATTTTTCAGAATGGTGGTTAAAATTACGTTTTTACTTTTCTTGTATTAAAAAGCAAGTTGAAAACATTTATGTTGACAGAATATTGTTTTTGTCTTTTGTAACAAGACATAACACTTAAGTAGAATTTTCCAAATTATATGCATTTTTCTTTTTGTTGAAATGTAATCAGAAACCATGAATGTTAGCCCTAAGAAATAATAACACACATCATCTTGGAAAAATGCAAAAATTAATTAAAATTTTTTCTCTAAATGCAACAGATGTAAAGTAGTCTGTATCCATGTTTTCACACGTCTACTATAATTTCAAAGATGATGGTTTGCATACAAATTGGTCTCCTTACTTTATGGCCATGCCTTATATGGACCACATAGGGAATCCTCCTTTTAGGAATTAAGGAAATAACTAAAAATAAGGAATAAACTTTATACACAAAAAACCCACCGTAGCATTAGTTATAGTAGTTGTAAAAATTGGAAACAACCTAAGTGATAAATAATAGGGGTATATTTAGTAAACTATGCATGTCCACCCAACAGAGTATTTTATGTAGCCATTGAAATAACAAGAACATTTATCATTGTACAGTGTGATCATAGTATGTAGAAGCAGAGAATCAAAAATTATGCTTAGCTGGGCTTCCCTGGTGGTGCAGTTGTTGAGAATCTGCCTGCTAATGCAGGGGACACGGGTTCGAGCCCTGGTCTGGGAGGATCCCACATGCCGCGGAGCAACTAGGCCCGTGAGCCACAACTACTGAGCCTGCGCGTCTGGAGCCTGTGCTCCACAACAAGAGAGGCCGCGATAGTGAGAGGCCCGCGCACCGCGATGAACAAAGACCCAACACAGCAAAAATAAATAAATTAATTAATAAACTCCTACCCCCAACATCTTCTTTAAAAAAAAAAAATTATGCTTAGCTAAGAGACAGAGGAACACACCAGTATGGTAACAGTAGTTGTATATCTCTCTGGTTGATGATATTATTGGTGATTTTCTTTTTTGGTTTCTTCCTCCTCCTTTTTAAAATTTCCTTATTTTCTGTAATGAACATATATCACTCTTTTAATAGGTAAAGAGATTTATTTTCTTATTAATAAAAAATAAAAACGTTGGACTCAGGCTAGTTAAGAAAGATGTGACACAAAGGGTAAGCAAATGGCTCTGTAACCTCATCTCCTTCTGTTAATGGAGGTCCTTTGTGTACCTCTTGTGAGTTTTGTCATCGGGAAACACAGAGCTGTTATAGACTTCTCAGCCTGTGGTAACGGTTTTTGCACAGAGAATACAGTGCTAGCTGTATAATGAGATACGCTGTTAACACCTGTGTGCCACCACCCCCCCCACACACACACACCTTTCTGAGAAAGTGAAACAGGTTTAACCCCACCCATTTTAAACGTAAGAACTTCTTAGGTCCATGTATCAGATTATTTTCATTTCTGCATGTTTCAAAGATAAAGACATTCTTTGAAAATGTTCAAATGTGAGCAGTCGTAACATGAATTCTATTTCAGCGCCGTTATTACTGTGTCCTTTGTTTTCTGAAAGGATGTAGCGGCTCACTCACTGAGTGTTTTGAACTCTTTTTTTTTTCCTTCCAGAATTCTGTAGATTTACATGTTTTCTTTTCTGGCATGTAATTATTTGTAAGATGGCCATGGAGTTGCTGAATTTTAGTCAGTTTCCTAATGTGTTGGAAGCTATGATGTCAGCCCAGTAGCACAATTTATCAATTCAGCAAGGCACCGGGGGCGAATGCTCTCAGGTCTGTTTTCAGACACAAGGCCATTGCCCCGAGGTTGGCTTCTTAGGCAGCCATGCACCACCACCCCCCGCTGCTGCCACAGGAAAGCAGTGCTGGACCAGCGTCTGGTCTTCTGTTTGTGGCTACAGGAGTTCAGTCTCGTGAACGTGTGCAGAGTATGTCAGGCTTCCAGGGATCAGCCAGCCTACCGGGTTATCCATTGGTCTTAAGAACTGCAACTGTGCAACAGGCCCAGTAGCATTCAGTGATCTGGGCCGTCCTGCCCTCCACACAGACGTGAGTTTGGAGGCTGCAAAGGGAGGAAGATGGTCTCCAAGGTTAACTTGATAAAGCATCTTTAGATGCTCACATGCCCACAATGGTGAACGCCTCTCTGATCGTTAAGAGTCAGGCCCTCTCTATTCAGGGTCTCTTCCCCCTTCACGGTCTGGATAAGCTCTGCCCACGTCTGGGCAGCTCTAGCTTTCTAGTGTTGCAGGACAGTTCAGCTGTCTACATCATTCAAGCCTTGTTCTTCCTGGCCTGAGTGGTCTGCCTTTAAGGGACAGGTATTGCTTGTCATTTATTGTGTTAACTTTCTTTTTTTCCACTCATTGGATGAGTGGAAAAGAGTAAAAGGAAGTTTGCTATTGTCCAAAATTATGAGCCTGTACCTATCTGATAGGTACTTTTTATAATCATTAGTACTCAGAAGAGCCTCCATCAGGTTGCCAGTGATTGGTTGTATTTGATATGAACGAATACTGTAATTGTGTTTTAACATTGACCAAAAGTGGCAATGTACCCAAGTCTCTCGATAGGGCACAGTGCCTTATATTCAACATAATGTGTCCCGTGCTGCCCACCTTTTGGTATAGATGAAAACTAAATCAAGCTGGGTAATCTGCAGTCTTAACAACATGGCTGGTTATTTGCCTCCTCTTCCATTCAGGTTCTTCCTAATGTCTTTGCCTAAAAACAGACCTTCTATTCACAGCTGCTGCTGTTCTTTCGCATGCATGCACCCTGCAGTCACTAACAGACGCCTAATAAATAGGCTCTTAATGAATGAACATGCCTGGGGAAGGCTGCCTGCCACACCTGCTTTGAGTAGTATTTGTAGTGTGAGGATATTGCTACTTGGGAAAGTTAATAGGTAATGAGAGCATTGATCGAGAAGATTATTCTCCTACCTTCGAGCAGTATGAAATAAATAGGATTGATTGTTTTGTCGTGAAGAAAAATGGATGGAAAACACAATGGTTTTGTTTTATTTTAACAACTGGTGTGGTTGGTGACATGCATTCATTTGGCGTATTACCCTCATGGCAACAGATACCTTCGCACAACAGCATGAAAATGCAATTTCTGGTGAAAGATAATACAGCTGACAGGACTGCTGTGAAGGCGCATGAGGGCAGCTGACCAGCGTACAGTCAGGAGATGCTTCAAGACTAACAAGCTGTTGTCACCATGTTGGTGCGAATGTATCTCTCATTCCAAGATGCCATTCGCCTAGAAATATGTATTGTGTTTGACACATTTGTCTCACTAGTATGGTGCTTTGTTTGTCTTAAACCAAAGAAGAGGCTGATGATATTTTCATTACCCTTTCTATTTTACTCCTTTCTTTGAAGACTCCTGTGGGAGAAAGGAAAAATACTACTGCTAGAGATTCTGCAACAGACGTGGACCACCGTGTTCCAGAAGTGTCAGCCTTTGAACTAGAGATTGTTCTGACCCTTTTCTCCTCTCAGTATTCCTTTTCTTGGTATTCTGCCTCTCGAATATGACCACCTTGATTTCAGACAAGAATTAACTTCGGCATTCACAGAAGAATGTCGGAGTATGCAGGCATTTGGGTGCTATCAGATCCACAGGTCATCCCCTTGGTTATTTTTGTTCCTAGTAAAGTACAGTGGGAACATACTATTCTCAATAAACTATAAGTTATCAGGGAAAAGATCTTTGTGTTAGAGCATAATTGATTCAGAGAACCACAAAACATTTCAATGTGAGAAACGTGCATATATTTTTTTGACTCTAAGTTTTTCTTTTGCTGTGTGTGTAATAGAATCTTATGTCAGTTGCTTCAGTCGTAAATGGGATGTCAGTGAAGCTTTGTGGCCCCCAAAAGAAGCATATAAAATGTTTTTTCAGTATTAAGTAAAGGATAACATTCATATCTAGCAATGAATATGAAAATATATTTAAAATATATCTAAGATTGGGCTCTGCTCTGCAGTCAGCACAAGGGCAAGCAAAAAGCAAAGGATATGAGGGCCACAGGCCCTGCATCTTCAGGTCTTGGGGTTAATTGCAAGTAGGAGCCGTTATGTGCCTTGCATTTGAGCCTGGTCCAAGCCAGCCTCATCACGCCCTTGCTAAAAAATTGTCTTCCTTCCCTACCATTTAAGAAATACACATAGCTAATTTTTTTTTTCATATTGACAACCCTTAGGCAGACCCTTAATAATCCTAACCTTGGTTTTCATCCATGGTTTGAAAGAAAAATTAAAAATGGAAACTTAAAATTGAACGTAAGGCAAACCAAGGAAAATATTTTTCGAAGTTACTTCATATATTACTCTTTTTTGAAATCAGCTCACTTTCCAGACAAAAACATAGAGATGCTATGAAAGGAATCTGCTTGAGAAATCTAGGGGAAAAAATATATTTTATTAAATTTGGCAAGCGGGATTTCCACATTTTGTGATGTATACCTTGTTTTCTACAAGTTTAATGATTTATTTACTCTTTTAATTAAAATAATTAGGTACCAATTGATTTGTGGCTTTCTTAGAACTTCTGGAGTGAGATGCAGTGTTATGTTTTGCAAAGATTATTAAACTTCAAAGTCTTAATTCAGAAATTTTCCTTTGCGTAATTAGTAATATCTCATAGGTCTAATTTTTATTATGAAGTTGGCCTTCATTAAAGCTATTTAAAATTTGTTCCAGGGGCTTCCCTGGTGGCGCAGTGGTTGAGAGTCCTCCTGCCGATGCAGGGGACACGGGTTCGTGTCCCGGTCCGGGAAGATCCCACATGCCGCGGAGCGGCTGGGCCCGTGAGCCATGGCCGCTGAGCCTGCGCGTCCGGAGCCTCTGCTCCGCAACGCGAGAGGCCACAGCAGTGAGAGGCCTGCGTGCCGCAAAAAACAAACAAACAAAATTTTCCAGATGGAGTGAGTTCCTCCAAATACATTAATCTTTCCTTAAAATACATTTTTGCTATTAACTTGTTTTTTTAAAATAACTAAGGAATGTCAAGGTATCTCACATTTCTGTTTTTTATTAATAAGAATATATAAGCCGACTATTTTTGTTTATTTGCTGAGTACGATGTGATTGTATTTAAACAACAAAGACTTAGCTTTAATCATCAACTTAAGATTATTAACTGACTAAACAAAAGATAAGCTGAGAGAACTTCAGAGTTCACCCAAAAGGCAGAAATCACAAACTGATTTTTTTTTTTTTTGGACAGGTTGAATGGTACCAGGTAGTATCCTTATTCAATTATGAAATATAAGCTTTTTAAGTAAGCTTAATTGTATCTCCTCTGGAACTTTGTAAGTTGGACCCTACAGTTTGCCTGTTAACTCCAATGGTGATTATTTCCTTTTCACAGTGCTCCAGCTGAGGCTGCAACAAAGGAGGACGAGAGAACAACTAGTGGACCAGGGCATCATGCCACGTAAGACTGAAGTGTCACTGTCATTTCTAATGTGATGTAACAAAATGGGCATGTCTAAGAAGAAGCTGTTCCACACTCTACTTTCAGTGGTATCCATTTAATCCACATACAATTTATAAGGAAAAACCAGGCATCAGCATTGCTAACCTAACAATCATTTAAAATACATTTTGGAAACCAGATGCAACTTAAAAGATAGACACAAATTTTATATTATCAAAGAATACCTTTAAAGCTCTGTAATTAGGCTAACATCAGTTCTTCAAACTTCAGCATTACTTTTAGCTTTAAAATAACTGAAATAATCACTAGATAATGAATCCAATGATACTGGCAAAAGTAACATGATAAGTTAATTCAAAACCTGGTTCTACTTTAATTCAAATTAATTATCTTTGATGCTATAGTATAGTCTATATAATTATGTATCTCAATTACAGGACTAATAAGCATTCTATTTATAATTAATAAAATCTTTCTTGCCCAAGTACAGATATTTTCCCAAGTAGCTCTAGGCTTCATTCCTTCATTTTTGAGAGTCTATTAATTTTAGAATATTTGTCCAAGTTGTCTTCTTTACCTTTAATCACCAAATTTGGAGGTGATTTTATATTTTAGAGGAGAAGAGTGGTGGTTTTGTATAGGCTGTTAGCATTATTTGGGGATTTTTGTCTAAAAATTGATTTTTCTAAGAAGTAACTTATTTGGCTTAAAAAACTAGAAAGAAATTACAACATGTACTTATGCTTCCCAGTCTTCACAGTCACTGCTATTGCCTTTTTTTGGTTTGTGATAAGGAACGATTTTTCTCTGTGATAAGGAGATGTTTTTCCCTGTGAACACTTTTTTTTCTGAACTACTATTAATTGAGTATCTACATATTTTAAATCTAGCATTGTGATAAAACCAGTTATCAGAAGCTGGTTTGATAATCTGCCAGATTTCTCCACCACTGCATTCCTGATATGAGTCAATCAAACAGGATCAAAGTGCGGTGCTTTAAATACCACTGTGAAGCCAGCTGTAGTCTGCTTTTAGGAGCTGGTCCCTGGCCAAACCTGTTTGGCTGGGCTTCTGTGAGTCTTTGCAATGGTTTAAGTACCAGAATTGAAAAGAATGTTACCAAGAGCTGATTGGCCAATATTGGGAGGTGATAGACCAGGTTAAG
Organism: Aethalodelphis obliquidens; assembly: GCF_003676395.1. Lineage (NCBI taxonomy): Eukaryota > Metazoa > Chordata > Mammalia > Artiodactyla > Delphinidae > Aethalodelphis > Aethalodelphis obliquidens. The sequence goes on along the minus strand of NW_020837962.1, from coordinate 1,740,707 downwards.
CCTAGTCCTGCATTCCATCCACATTCTCTGACTGCCCATAGTGATAAGTGCAGGGTGTAATCAGACAGCAGTGGACATACACACAGAAGATTTTGCAAAGATAATTGGTAGAAATTCTGTAGTATGTGATGTTTTAATAAACACTGCCTCTCTCTCTCTCTGGGACTTTGGAATAATGTACTAGAAGTTAACATATTAAGGAATCACTGTGTCTTTAGAGTGAGTTGCATTGTGGTATGGTAGAAAGAGCATGAACCTGCCAAATTCAGAATTCTAGATGTAAATCCCGCTTTGACCACCATCTAGCTGTATAACTTCAAGAATTCATTTAACCTCTTTGAGCCTTTCATCTGTGCTGGGGCTAATACCTATGTCACAAGGCTGTTGTGATGATGAGCAGCAATATAATTGTGATGGGCCACAGAGCACGGGGCTAAGTGTGTTGTGGGTTCTCAGTAGGTGGTAACTCTGCTCTCTTAGACATGAACTGCAGAGTGTCCTCAAGTTCAAGGCTAGATCACTCCAACGTTAAATGCCCTGAGGACATGTGGGCTTTTCCCAGTAACTTGTAGGGCCATAAGAGCAAAGACCTGTTAAGGAACCATCAAACAGTTCCCTTGGTAATGGTAATTTGCCCCAACTATGGGCTGGAACTAGTCTGACCTGATATATGCATTGCCATTATGTATACAACTCTGTTGTGAATGTTAACTTGTTTTATTTGTAAAACACATAATTTTAATTCTGAAACATTTAAGGTTTCAATTTTGCAGATCTCCTAAAGGAGCTAGGAAATAAATGGAACTGTAGAGGCACACTAATGAGATTAAGAGAAAACATCACCATGATACACTGTAACATTTGACTGAAGTATTAACTCCTCTATTTATACCATGGAAATGATTTCTTTTTCTCACAGCCCTGAAGAGCCCAGCGGCATTCCACGAGCAGATAAAAAGCTTGGAACGAGCCAGAGTAAGGAATTTCAGTTTAAAATATTCTGCTTCTCTCTTTTGTATTAAAGTACCTGTGGACAAGTAACAGTCTTACTCCTACGTATATCAATAGAGAAAATGTAGTGTATTTTCAGGATAACATGGCATATAGAGTAATATATCCTGGCATAGTTTTATCTTGGAGGTTTATAGAAAATACAGGACATTCAAATTTTGTTCTTTTAAAACTAGTAAACTAGTGTTGTACATAAAGGACAAATCACACTTTTTTCTTACTTTTGGAGCATAACAACAGTTTTTAGAATAATGATGGAGTAATTCTGCCATTTGTTACCTCTGCAGACAGATAGCCCAAGTGATGTACTGACACTGGATCCTTCCTTCGTTTCCCTCCTGGGTCTATGTTAGCAGTACATTTGACCAAGGGTGGGAGAATTTGGCTGAATGAGGAATATTGCCATATTCAGCTCTGTTTTATTCTTTGAAATGACTCCATCATAGTTGCACACTAAATTGGTGTTTATTATTTTTCTTTAAAAGTGCCATTATTCTTTTTGTTTTAGAGGAAACTTCTATCATGCAATATGAAAATAAGCATGTTCCAAAAATTCCTTAAGAATTTTCCCAGGATGCAATAATGATCTCTCAGAGTCTTAGAAAATACAAAACCCATTTTAAAGCCTTATTGTTTAGAATTGAGTACAGTTCTGAATAAGAAAGTATGATTAAAGATAGGAATTCATCACAGAAAATACATTAGGATTTTTAGGAAATGTGTTATCTTAGATGGATTTTTACTTGACCTGAAGTGTAGATTTTATTGATTTTAGACATTTAAATGTTCAAATCCTCTGTTCAAAAGTCATCTACAAAATTATGAGCCTTTGCCTTTTCCAAGTTTTAAAATAAAAGTTTATAAAGTGCTTACTTTATACCAGCATACACTTCAAATCCCTGTACAACTTTGAAGGCTGCAATTTAAATCATGTATTGGATAATAGTTTTTCAAAGTACTAATTTCTACTCTTCCTCTCAAAATCATGATCAAAAGAGTATACAATTTATTTAAATAGAGTACCTTGAGAAAAAAATGTAAAACTACAATAAATCATAAACAATTTATGATAAGAATTTTTCTCTCTCTCTCTTTTTTAAAGACCGAAAACTTTTTGAAGCACAAGATTCGGAGCCGACCAGATCGTTCTGAACTTGTCAGGATGCACATTTTAGAAGGTAAAAATTCTATTTCTGCTGCTTTGGCTACATTTTCTCAAGAAAAGAAGTGAGAATTCCACCATTTCTGTTTATTCCCATTTTAATAACTTTTTACCCCACAGGCTGACATCCTCCAAACTGGATAGCAACATGAAGACCCAAAGCTAAAAATGTTTTGTTAGATACATGGGGAAGGTTTGATTCTCCAAATAGCCAATTGATGGACTGACTCTTGCCCGCCAGCTGGGGGTGCTATAGGTATCTCTACCATACTGTTCTGGAAAAACATTTTCGGTCCAGAGGATTTCTTCATCTGTGAGGGATGTGCGCCTGCTCATTAAGTCATAAGGGGTATGACAGCCACAAGTCTAACCCTAGATTTTCAACGACTTGGACCCTGTTAGGTCTACCTGGGGCAAGGCCCATACCTGACATTTTCTCTTTGTTGCTACTTAACCCACAACAATCCAGCTTGATCTGACCATTATCACAAACTAGCTCCACCTGACCCACCAGATTTTCTCGATGACTGAGTCTCATCTCTTAGGAAGCTAGTAAGGACAGTTCCACTCCATCTTTGGTGAGACATGTGGCTCAGGCCGTGATGTTTTTCTCTCTAAAAACAGAGCATTCTCGAAATCTGGTATCTCCACCATTAAATTCCTGAGTTACATTTTCTTTCATTGTTTTGCTTTACTGACTAATTTGTGGACTAAGGAGCTTTGACCCTCTGATAGTCTTGAGAGTGTTAAACCCTGAGCTGAAACAGAAACTTCTCAAACATTTAGAGACAGTTATTAGGTAGGAGGAAGATTAGATTTGTGTTCTCTGGCCTAATGGTAGAGTTAGTATTAGAATTAGATTGATATGACAAGAGTATTAGATTATAGCTCAGCATAAAGGTCAGTCAGATATGTCCAAAATAAAATCTTCAAGAAGTGATACAGTTGCCATTATTAGAGCTGTTAGTACACTGGCCCGCAAACTAGACACCAGAGACCCAAGTGAGCCAGATGGATGCCCACCTTCATGGAGCTTACATTCTAGTGGCACAGACAGATAATACATAGGCAAAACAGATACAGATTGTGAAAAGTGCTCTATAGGGAATAAACAGGCTGCTGTGATAGGGAATAAACACAGGCTGAAACCACATTAAGGATGTTGTAAAGAAGTTCCAACTATCAGGTTGGCCTCTATAACCCCAAGTAGTGTCTCTTCTAATCCAGATAATCTATGATTGTGTAACCATCTTCATGTCTGGGATGGGAGGTGAGAGGTCTGTTCCTGTCTCTACTCTGGGTTGTGAACGTCTCAGAAGTCTGCTGGACTAAAAAAGCTTTTCCAGAACTCCAGTGGTAGGGTAGGAGCAGCTACCAGCTGTCAGGGATAAGTGAATCTTCAGAGAAGCAAATTTGCTGGTAAGTAACTTGGTAAATGGCTCCTTCTGTGCCTCAAAATATCTTGACCTATAAGGAACATTTTTGTAGGAATGATGCTGTCTGTTTCAACTTGCCTTCTAACTGTAACAGGCTTTATTAATATAATTAAAGCTAAGGCAAATACATTTAACTATCAAAAGGAATCATACCTGCTTTTTCCAAAAAGAGACTACTCAGCATTTAAAAACCTAACTATGTATATGAATGAACCATAAGTGATGTTTTTAGGCCATCTCTTCTAAAGTAGAGACTTTTGAAGTAAGAAAGAATGTCACATCTATAATTTCAAAAATACCTTAAAACCACCCCCAACTTATTATAACATTATCCCAATTTTGATTGAATTGGATGTTTGGCAGGCAAAAGTCTATATTATTTCCTGAAGTTCAGCAGCCGAAAGCCAGCCTCGGCCTCATGGAGATGATGAAGCAATCAGACCAGGAACAGAAGCATACCAAAATGCCAGCCTCTAATTATTTACTTTTGGAATATTTTCTTCCCAAACATTCCTGATATCACTTGGATAATGTCAGTGGAAGAGAGGAAAAGGCAGAAGACTCTCCTGCCTAGATCTTAACAAAAGCTTTTAAACATCAACCTAAAAGTGGTTTGCACGATCTACTTCCCCCCACCTATCATCTTCCTGTGTGGCTAGAAGGGTTCTGTCTAATAAGATTGGGGCCAGAGTTGTTTATACAGGAAAATTATAAAAATGAGATGGGCATACGTGTTATTTTAACTTACAGAAGCATGAATTTATTTGCCAGTATTCCAACTTAGGGGTAGGACCTTCACGTGCAGGGAAGGCTTTAACGAATGGAGCTCACATCTTTCTTGTATAAAGCATAGCCATTGTACCTCATCTACAATTTCCATTCATGGTGGAACAAAACTCAAAGACACTTGAAAAGCAATCTGAGTTTAAAAATCCTAGATTTTATCATTTTTCCCCAAATCTTTTACCGTTGTTAGTTGCCCTAAGTAATGCGACAGTGATTTTATTTTTAATGGCTTACCTTTATCAAGTCATTCCAAAGCATTTAACTCAGGTTTCCAAGAAATAATCATTTTTGAAGTTTATGATTTCCCCGTAACATCTGGTTAGATTATGTATTGACAATAGCAGTCACAATAGTGATGAGCTATTTTGTAGACAATCAAGATTGATACTTGGTAAGCACATAACTTAACCAGTAGAAAGACAAGTGATCAGCTGTGCTGGAGGGTAGTTTATTGGCCCTTGGGGTCTCAGTGCTCTTCGGGCCTCAGCCAGGCCATCTAACCTACAGAATGAAGAACATCAGATAATCCTGACGTTACTTACAGGGAATTTCATTAAAAGACCTTATACTGAATAATTTAAGGGGCAAGCGACTTTCAACTCAGTATTGGGTTAACCCCTCATCATTATCTTTAATCAATCATAAACATTATTTAGAACAATGTAATAAAATAATGAGAGTTACCAGAAACACAAGTAATTGACAGAATTATGCAAATGAATGAGTTATGATATAGTATCACACCTGTTATACAACTTTATGCATATGTGGGTAGATGAGTTGATGCTTCTATATGACTATTAATTACTATGTAATTGAATGTCCCAAGGTTATGTATTCAGAATAAACCCAAATTCTTAATTATGATGAAGGACTCTGAGATGCACATGGATTGATCGAAGGATGTGATTTGTAGCTCTTCCCACTGACTCCTGCAGAGAAGCTTATATCCTGAGATAACAGTTTCTCCCCTTCTACGAATTGACTTTCCAATGAAGCCAAATCTAAAACTGCGAACTTCTTGAGCCATGAACCACATCTCTCTTGTTCATCCTCTGTATCCCCAATGCCTAATAAATATGAATTTGACTCTCCTACCATAAATGAGCAATAGCAGGACCCCATTTTTGGCTTGAGTTCATATTAATTTGAGTCTGAGGACATCCATACTGTATAGACGGTATAAAGCTATCTAGGACTAAAAATGTAAATTGTATACAGGAGCATTCTTAAACAGTCATTGTCTCTCCATAAATATGTTAGGAACACGTAAGTCTGTTTATACCAGTTTAAATTAGTTGGCCTGAAATAACATTATGGAATAGAAATAGTAATTTAAGTAATGGTTAAAACTGTGTTTCCTGTTTTAGAAACATTTGCAGAGCCATCCCTGCAGGCTACTCAGATGAAGTTGAAAAGAGCTCGACTAGCTGATGATCTGAATGAAAAGATTGCTCAAAGACCTGGTCCTATGGAGCTGGTAGAGAAAAACATCCTTCCTGTAGACTCCAGTGTTAAGGAAGCAATTATAGGCAAGACTCTAAAATTTTACTGTTTTCTGGGAGAAAAAGAAACTTGGAAGTTTTAAATAAGAAAAATCAGTTTTAAATAAGAAAAATTTAATTTAAAAAGCCAGCACTAATCATGACTGTTGTTTTCTGGGTAAATTAGAAACTGATTAACATTTGCACTGATTCCCATTATTACTGTTAGTGTTATTATATTATGTATTACAAGACAAGCATCTCTTACCACAGAGATTCCTCTTGTTACATCTGAGGTTTAAGTCTGTCTTTTTTTTTTTTTAATTAGGGTATAGTTGCTTTACAATGTTTAAGTCTTTAAGTTCTGATTTTGTTACCATGTTTTCTAAGTTAAACTTATTGTATTATGTTTAGTCTCTGTTGTTTTAAGATTTTTACAGATTTTTCATTATTTTAGTTCAGTTTACTTCTAGGAAAGGTAAAAATAGTTTGTTCAGTCTTAGTTCAGCAAGGTGAATAGCAGATGCGTATAGATGTATTCATTAAGAATGGTAGAATCTGCCCGTTTTATCCCAGTCTTACCATACTTAGTTACTAATGTTTACCATTTTTTTCTGGCATAAACTTCAGCAGAAAAAAATTGTTTTCCAGAATAATGCCACTTTTTCAGCAAGCAATTTTGAAAAGTTAATATCCTACTTAAAAAACGATTATAGTTTCCATTAATCATGGGGACTTCATATTTTGCATTAGTATGAATTTAAATCTTAGGTAGTCTGTAGTCAGTAATTCTAAGTAGTACAATTCACTATGATTCCATTCAATTCCGAAGAAATGGGCCCCAAAAGGTAAGATGTCAGTACAGCAGGGCTGCTCTGTGAAGTGGGACTTACCAACAGATACCCAGTCAGAGCCCCATTTTGCCTTATAATGTTTTTTAACAGTTGGATTCCAAATGTTGGATCCAAGTTGGATCCAAACAAGGTCCACACATTGCCTTTAGCTGATGTATCTCTTAAGTCAATCTCCTGGGTGGGTCTTCCTCCTCCTTTCTTTCCTTACTTTTTATTTGTTGACGAACAGGCTTTTGTCCTCTAGCATTTCCACATTACTAGATTTTTCTGAATGCATTTGCATCCCTAGGTGTCATTAAAAACTTTCTTGTCTCCTGTACTTCCTATAACTAGTATTTGGATCCAAAGACTTGATCTGATTCAGGTTGGGTATTTTTCCCCAAGTATTCATCTTAGACAGTGGTGTGTTCTTCCATGGGGAAGCACATTATGTTCAATTTTGTTTTTAACCAGCTTCTTAAGTCCTTATAATGAATAATATTTCTCCTTTTTCATTTTATCCTTGGCATTCCAAGGCCAAGATAAATTAAAAATCATTTCTTTCTTTAGGTGTTGGGAAGGAGGACTATCCCCAAACTCAGGGCGATTTCTCATTTGACGAAGACAGCAGTGATGCTTTGTCTCCAGACCAGCCAGCCAGCCAGGAGTCGCAGGGGTCAGCCGCGTCCCCAAGTGAGCCAAAAGTTAGTGAATCGCCATCTCCTGTGACTACCAACACTCCAGCCCAGGTATCACCTTTCTTGTTTTTACCCCTCAACAGAGAAAGTGCCTTGTTTTTTACATATCAACGTAATATGTTTTCACCAGAGGAGAAGTCTGAAAGTGAAGAAGAATATAGGTTTGTCATGTGTAATCCAACCACTAACATTTTCAGTAGATTCTTACATTATTTCTGTTCTATATACATATTTTTATTTAACAGTTTTAAAACTCACTTTAAAATTTTTTCATATTTATAACTCACTTTAAAATTTTTTCATATAACTTTTTTTGAGATGTAACTCACATATCATAAAATCCATCCTTTTTCTAACCATCTTAACTACTTTAAGTGTACAGTTCTGTAGTGGTACACATATTCACATTGTTGTGCAACAGATCTCCAGAACTTTTTTGTCTTACAAAACTGAAACTTAAACCCATTAAACAACAACTCCCCATTCCCCCAGGCCTGCTAACCACCATTCTATTTCTGTCTCGATGAATTTGACTACTTTGAATATCTCATATAAATGGAATCATACAGTACTTGTCTTTGTGACTGGCTTATATCATTTAACAGTGTCCTCAAGGTTCATTCATGTTGTAGCATGTGACAGGGTTTCTTTCAGTTTTAAGACTGAATAATATTCCATTTTATGGATATTCCACATTTTATTTATCCATTCATCAGTGGACATTGGGTTGCTTCCATCTCTTGGCTATTGTGAGTAATGATGAGTACGTGAATGTGGAAATATCTCTTCAAGACCCTGCTTTTAGTGCTTTGGGGCATATATCCAGAAATAGGATGTTGGATCATATGGTAGTTCTATTTTTAATTTTTAAGGAACCTCCGTACTGACTGCAATATTTCACATTCCCAGCAACAGCGCACAAGTGTTCCTATTTCTCCACATCTTCACCAAAACTTGTTAATTTCTATTCTTTTGATAGTAGCTATTCTAGTGGTGCAAAGTGATCTCACTATGTTTTTTTTTAATTGAAGTATAGTTAATTTACAATGTTATGTTAGTTTCAAGTGCACAGCAAAATGATTCAGTTATACATATAAATATATATGTGTGTATATATACTTCAATATTTTTTTTCAGATTCTTTGCCATTGTAGTATTACAAGACATTTGAGTATGCTCACCTGTGGTTTTGATTTGCATTTCTGTAATCATTAGTGATGTTGAGCATCTTTTCATGTGCTTGTTGGCCATTTGTATATCATCTTTGGAGAAATGTCTATTCAGATCTTTTGCCCTCTTTAAAATCAGGTCATTTGTTTTTCTGTTGAGTTGTAGGAGTTCTTTATATGTTCTAGATATTAACTAACCCCTTATCAGACATATAATTTTCAAATACTTTCTCCCATTCCATGTGTCACCTTTTCACTCTGTTGATAGTCACCTTTAATGAACAGAAGTTTTTAAGTTTGATCTACTCCCACTTGTGTACTTTTGGTTTTGTTGCCTGTGCTTTTGGTGTCACACTAAGAAATCATTGCCAAATCTGATGTCATGAATTGGATTGTTTTGGATTGATTGGATCCTGTTTTCTTCTAGGATTTTCATGGATTGGGGTTTTATATTTAGGTCTTTAATTGGTTTTAATTTTTGTAATATGGTATAAGCTAAAGATCCAACTTCATTCTTTTGCATGTGTATATCCAGTTTTCCCAACACCATTTGTGGAAAAGACTGTCCTTTCCCCCACTGAATGGTCTTGGCCCTCTTGTCAAAGATCATCTGATCATGTACAAAGGAATTTATTTATGGGCTTTCTATTCTATTGCATTGGCCTATATCTCTGTCTTTATGTCAGTACCACACTGTTTTGATTACTGTAGCTTCATAGTAAATTTTGAAATCAGGAAGTGTGAGATCTCCAACTTTTGTTCTTCTTTTTCAAGACTGTTTTGGCTACTTGGGGTCCCTTGAGATTCCGTGTTAATGTTAAGATGGGTTTTTCTATTTCTGTAAAAAAAAAAATGGCACTGGGAAAATTCACCCTTTTAAAGTGTATAATTCATTGCTTACTAGTATATTCACAGACTTGTTCAACTCTCACCATTATCTGATTCCAGAACACTTTCATCTTCCCCAAAAGAAGCCCATACCCCTCAGCAGCCACTCCCTGTTAGCTCCTCCACTCAGCCCTAAGCAACCAGGAGTCCACTTTCTGTCTCTGGATTTACCTATTCTGGATATTTTATATAAATGGAATCATACAATATCTGGCCTTTTGTGACTGGCTTCTTTCACTTAGTGTAATGCTTTTAAGGTTCATCCATGTTGTAGCATGTATCAGTACATCATCCCTTGTTATGGCTGAGTAATATTCCATTGTGTTGATATACCACATTTTGTTTATTCATCAGCTAGTGAACATTTGCTATTATGAATAATGGTGCTATGAACACTTGTGTACATGTTTTTATGTGGACATATGTTTTCACTTCTCTTGGGTATATACCTTGGAGTGGAATTGCCGTGTCATATGGTAACTGTATGTGTTCCTTGCTTTTATACCTCAGTATTTAATTGAACCGATACACTGTATCTCTTTTAACCAGTTACCTGTTATTGGTTACCTAGAGTTGTTTCCTGTTCTTCATTCTTAAACACACAGGTGCCCCTGTTGTATTCTCACATTCTTGCTACATGCTGGTTTTTTAATACATACATTGTTGGGCATTTGTCTAATATTTCTTTGAATAATTACTAGATAATGAAATGGATTTCAATCTTTTGTTAAGCAAAAGGTAGGCACTCAACTGCCTTCCAGGAAAGTAATACAGTCTTTATTCCACTATCACTATGTCTTTATCACAAGTAGGTAATATCATTACTTTAAACCTTGCACACTGGAGATTTGAATGTTTTAATTGGCCCCTTGATTTTGGTTAGATTGAATTCATTTGTTCAACAAATATTTATCAAGCACCTATTATGTGTCAGAAACTTAGAATCTAGTGCATGCAAAAGATCTAATATTTTTTGATAATTGCATTGGAAATTTACATTTCTTATTTTTCAGTGAGTGTTAGTGTTTCTTTTGGTTTTATAAGAACTCTGTGCTGCACATAATCTGTTGTTTTTTCTCTCTCTTTATGGTGTTTCTACCTTACTGAAATTTTAATAGTATTTAGTTATATTAAAGCCAAAACTATTGAACTCCTTAACGGGATTGGTCAAGTTCAGTAGAAAATGTTCTTGTTAAAGCCCAGCATCATAGAATTTTTGAATTGGAAAGGAATTTAGCAATTATCTGCCTTATTAACCCTTTCACAGGGGGAGGCCTGGGTTCAGAGAAATATGGAAGTTTGGGGATTAAAAATGTTTGCACATTTTCTTATGGCATTTCTTCTCATTCATGAATATCTATTTGTTGGGGACTGTGTCTTTCAGCATTATCTTCTTCATTGCACTTATCACCATGATCTGAAATAGGGGGGCGGGGGAGGGAGAGTTATCTTTAACCTAGCACAGGGCCTGGTACAGAAAGAGTGCTCAATAAATGTTGAACTGCATTCAGCACCATGAGTGCTGACGCCAGCTTGTAGAAGCAGTGTTTTTGTTCTCTCATTTGCGAGTAGAGCCTCTCCCTCTTGGAGTCACAAGAGGTAGTGTGGGTAGCTACACTTCATATTCTGGTGTCAGAGTTTACAGGGCAAGTGTGACTGGCCCCTCAGCTTCGCTGGAACCTGGCCTGGAGGAAGGATGAGGGTCAGCGACCAGCCCATGGTCTGAGGTCTAAGCAGGCAGGAGCAGAGAAGGGAGACCAGCCCCTACTGTTCTCACCATATTTGCTGCACCCTGGTTTTGAGCTTTAAAAATAGGGCTAGGGCTTCCCTGGTGGCGCAGTGGTTGAGAGTCCGCCTGCCGATGCAGGGGACACGGGTTCGTGCCCTGGTCTGGGGAGATCCCACATGCCGCGGAGCGGCTAGGCCCGTGAGCCATGGTCGCTGAGCCTGCGCGTCCGGAGCCTGTGCTCCGCAACGGGAGAGGCCACAGCAGTGAGAGGCCCGCATACCGCAAAAAAAAAAAAAGGGGGGGGGGGGTAAAAAGAATGTCAAATATGTAAGTACATACCATTAGAAAACAGTTCTACTTATCCATTTGGGTTGTTTGTTCTGTTTCTGTCTGAGTAGGTCAGGACATCTTAGCATGGCCTTAGCTTTTTAGTAATAGAGAATTTTTGTCACCTCAGCCATCTACCTGGTAATGGCTTCATGGCAGTTCCACCTGTGTAAGAGACTATCATTCTCCTTTTCCCTGCATTGCTTGTACTATTATGTTCTTAGCTTTGGTCTTGAAACTTGGTCTCCAGCTAAGTTTGTAAGTGAGAAACTTTAACCGGAGGCTGTCCCACCCAGTGGGCTGACATTCCAGAATTCCTTGAAGGAAAAAAGGAATAGCAGTGTTTCTTGAAGAATAAACACAGCCTATTTATTGCCAGTGCAGCACACACTAAGCCTCAGGTCATTCATGAACTGAAACATTAGTTTTTATAACACTCTTTAGTGTTGCTGCAATGCCAGTTCTGCCTGTTACACACAGACCATTAATAGTCTGCTTTTTATCTGTCAATAGTGCCTTTGGGAAAAGACCCACTTTAGAGAATGGTGCACTCCCTACTTACACGTTCAAGTAAAAGAACCTAGAATCAGGGCTGGCTTACTGCACCTTTACCCATTACACATTTCCTGCACCGTATATCTTGAAACCTTCTTAAATTGTGTCCTTTATAAAATTCCTTTTGATTGTGTTTTAGTATTTATAAGTAAGGACTCTGACAAAGATTCTTAATATTATATTTGTGCAATTAAAGAAGCATCTCCATGTTAACTGTGCTATATTGATGTCAGATCACAAGTATGTTATTTGTTTTGTTTCTGTTTTCTTTTCTTTTTTTTTTTTTTTTTTTTGCGGTATGCGGGCCTCTCACTGTTGTGGCCTCTCCCGTTGCGGAGCACAGGCTCTGGATGAGCAGGCTCAGTGGTCATGGCTCACGGGCCTAGCTGCTCCGCGGCATGTGGGATCTTCCCGGACCAGGGCACGAACCTGTGTCCTCTGCATTGGCAGGCGGACTCTCAACCACTGCGCCACCAGGGAAGCCCTGTTTCTGTTTTCTTAATCAACTGCAGAGGCCAACTTTATGATGCCTATAAAGTCTTTGGGATTTTTGTGTCTAGAAGTGATAATTAGGTTTTGTTTTGGCAAATTGTGTGTGTGTGTGTGTGTGTGTGTGTGTGTGTGTGTGTGTGTGTGTGTGTGGTGTGTGTGTGTGTGTGTGTGTGTGTGTGTGTGTGTGTGTGGTACGCGGGCCTCTCACTGTTGTGGTCTCCCGTTGCGGAGCACAGGCTCCGAACGCGCAGGCTCAGCGGCCACGGCTCATGGGCCCAGCCGCTCTGCGGCATGTGGGATCTTCCTGGACCGGGGCACAAACCTGCGTCCCCTGCATCAGCAGGCAGACTCTCAACCACTGCGCCACCAGGGAAGCCCTGTTTTGGCAAATTTTATACTTTAATTATATTCACCGTTATCTAGTGTTTGTCCAGGCACCTCATTTGATATATATGTAAAATATATTTATCTCCCTAAATATAATTACTTTCACATTTTCTAGTTTAAGGGAAAGTACCTGAAAAGATTCCTTCTCATTGGACATCAAGTTTACAGAGGGAAGGGACAGCCCCTCATTTTAAAAGAGCAACATAAACATCTTGTATTTTGGGTGTTCTTTGATATTCTTAGTTTTTAATCTTTAAAATGGAAACTCAGTATACGAGTTTGATGGTTAATTTAGTTACTGTAGACCAGTGTTCCTCAAACTGCCTGTAGTGAAGGAATAATATGTTTTGTTTTGTTTTGTTTAAATCACCCGTAACTCCTCTTACAAACTTTCCTAAGTATACGTATATTCCTTTTATTTTTTATTTTTACAATTTGAAATTCTGCTGTAAACACTACTAAACTGTATTCTCAACATATGGTGCACTTGGCTGTATGTTAATCATATTCTTAAATCATTTTCTTTTTTTTTAATTTATTTTATTTATATTTGGCTGCGTTGGGTCTTTGTGGCTGCGCGCAGGCTTTCTCTAGTTGCATTGAGCAGGGTTTACTCTTCATTGCGGTGCACGGGCTTCTCATTGCGGTGGCTTCTCTTGTTGCGGAGCATGGGCTCTAGGCACAAGGGCTTCAGTAGTTGTGGGGCACAGGCTCAGTAGTTGGTGGCTCGCGGGCTGTAGAGCACAGGCTCAGTAGTTGTGGCGCACGGGCTGAGTTGCTCTGTGGCCTGTGGGATATTCCCGGACCAGGGATCGAACTCATGTCCCCTGCACTGGCAGGCAGATTCATAACCACTGTGCTACCAGGGAAGTCCCAATATGTTTGTTTTTTTATATAGTTTAATTTCCAATGCATTGTGGACTAATCCTCTTTAAAATAAAATAAAAGTAGTGGGATGACATCAAATTTCCTAAGACTTCCTGTCCTTGTCACTGGCAGGTAACAAAGGTCCACAGACCACACTTTTGAGTGGCTCTGACATAAATTTCACTTCGCTTCTTGTTTACCTGAACCAGGTTTTCTCATATGGTTATTCATCATCATTTTATGCTGTGCATTTAATCCTATGGCTTAAACACATTTTTCTAATTTTCCTGTTCAATTATTTTCCTACTTGGCTTACTGTAATGTTCAAGACCAATTCAGGGAATTTCTTCTAGGTTCTTTAAAAGTTATACTTAAAGATAATTAGTTGGGAGAAAATTAGGCTCAAGATTTCCATATGCCTTGCTGTATTCCAAAATGTCTTATGACATATAGTCTCCTTAATTCTGTTTCAGAACACACGGATAGATACCAGAAGTTTAAGTCCTACAGGAAAGTGTTCAAATAAAGGAAACATTCCCTACCAAAAAAAAAATTTTAACATAATATCTAGGCAAGAAACAGATTTTTCAGGCACTTGTTTTACAATCGCAGTGCTAAAAAGCTAATGACTTCACAATGTGAACAGTGTAATACACAACCACGACCTTCCTTCAAAATGTAAATTCTTTGAAATACCTATTATTCCTTTGTGGTCTGTAAGAGACTAAAACTGCTTTTCCTTGGACTTTCCTCTCATCTTTTTAATTCTGATCAAAGTACAGCTGGAAAGGAATTTGCCAAAATATTAATGAAACACACATCACATATTGGAGCTCAATTTATTTTTATGCTGAAGCAACTCTTGAACAATGGAAAGCTGTAGAAAATTAAAACCAGCAAGCCACACATGGGTACCACAAGCTGTGACACTGGTCCTTTTAATCTGAGGATTTTTTTCTCTCAATGATTTCTTAAGTCATTTAATTAATAATTTATTATAAACACCCAAATGTTTAACTGTAAGTATGATCTGACAGGATCTGTGTTCAAATTCAAAGTAGTACTGAAAGCAACTTCTTGGACACTTATTCTGTGTATTTTCAGGAAGACAAGCTTAGGAGAATTTGGCAAACTATTTTTTACCATCGTTTCAAGTAACTTTCAGGTAGATGACCTTTTGCCAAATAATAGAGAAATTTTAGGTTTAAGCTAACAGAATAAGCAAGGTCTAATATGTAAGCCGTGTACATATATACTAAATAATCAAAATTAGACTTTTATTACAAACACTTATCAGTAAAGGCCTGAATAGGATATCAAAGATATTGACTGTAATTCCTATGATTACCCCTTCAGTTATGCTTTTTATAACTTATATATCAAGAGGAGTCTGCCACTATTAATAGATTTTTGAGCTGGTTTTCAACATTAACTGTGAAACTGTGTTCCATCCCAATTCTTAACTCAGTTCTCCTGTGACCAACAGAAAAGTGCCTAAAATGGTGCATTATGCAGAATAGCCCTTTCCTATTTATTTATTAATAAATAAATCTTTATTGAATATAACTGAGATGATGATAAATAATGGCCAACATCTGCTGGCCATTACACTTACTTCAGTGTTGTTCAGGCACTGAACGACTTACTTTATATATATTATCTGGGGGCAGATATCATGAAAAAGCATCTGTCTGGCCTGCAGGGGATTTGAACTAATGACTTTGTTCTTATTAGGCCAACAGTGTGAGATTCTTCTTAAGACTATTTTCCAGAACATCATCCTGTTTCATCCTGTTATGACTCATAGTGACAACTGGTATTTGTATTACCCAAGAAATAACATACATAACATTTTTTTCTCTACTATATAGTCTACTCAAGTAACATCATTCACTTACCAAAAATGAATAACAGTAATTTTAATATTCATTATGCTTCCACATTCTGGCCCCTAATGGTCACTTTAACTAACTGTGAATCACCAGCATGGTCACACAAAGGTTGTAATAGACATTCTACATGATTCTGGAGAATGTAATAAATAATATGTGACAACTTTATAAAGAGGACTGTATTTAATTAAATAAGGTGGACTTTGGCTCTAGGTTTTCCAAAGTTGATCCTAAAGTATTAATGAAATTTTTATGTTATGAAGTTACCACCAAAAGTAACAAATTCATTAATGATTAGAGTAGTTGGTGATACTCTGACTAATCGCCCTTCTGCCGTGTGGAATTATTTTAATAGTTGTAGTATTGGTTATAATTGAACTATTAAAAATTAGAAGTACTAAATAAATAGGCTCACATTGAGATTTTTGTGCATGTATTTGCATATTTAACAGTGTCTCACTATATAAGATACTGCACATCAACAATACAGCAGAATAGGAAGGTCCAGGCCCTCATTCTCTCACAGAAGCATTAAATAAACTACAGACTGACTAAAATAAATTTATAAGAGCTCTGAAAACCAGTCAGATATCTACACCAACCAAACACCCAATCAAGAAAAAGCCACATTCAAAAATGTAGAAAATGTCATGGTGTTTTCACTCACCCTTGCCCACACCCTTCCCAGCATGGCATAGTCAGAGGAAGTGGCCCAATACCCAGTTCCCTCCCTCAGGATGGAAGGAGTAGAGCAGAATTTGTTTGCAATATTCTGGCCTGTTGTGGACTGGCCAAAGGACTAGTGTCTGACTTGTTTGACTCAGAACTCAGATGGGGGAAATTGCATAGTTTGGATCTCAGGCTAGCAGAAGCTGTAGAAGGTAGTGGCAGGAGCCACATCATGTGAAAATTGTAGAGGAACTGCAGACCCAGACACCTGAGGGCAGTAGATTGCAGGCCAAAGAATGCAGCAGAACTCTTTAAGGCCCTGAGAAGAAGCTAGGGTGAGACTCTGGGAAATTAAGACATTTAAAAGCAGGCATGCATGAGGGGAAATTTTTAAATTTAATAAACAGAACCAAGCAAAAAAACCATGCACTTAGGCCCAGACAGGACACATGCTCAGAAAAGACTTGACAAAACCTTAAGCCTCCACCTGGAGTTAATCCCAAGGCCCAGAGGCCCATAAAATTAGTGAAGGTCTTCAACAACAGTCTGCAAAGATTGTGTGAGGCGGATGTTTCTTCACATGCCCAATTTTAAACCAAAGATACAACACCCCACCACCACCAAAAAACAAAAAGGCATACAAAAAACAGGAAAATACAGCCCATTCGAAGCAACAAAATAATCTCCAGAAACTATCCCTGAAGAAACACACACATCAGACTTCCTAAACAAAGACTTTAACTGTCTTAAATATGCTCAAAAAGCTAAAGGAAAACACAAGCAATGAACTAAAGGAAATCAGGGAAACAATATATGAACAAAACGAGAATATCAACAGAAATTATTGGTTTTTTTTATTATGGAGCTGAAAAATACACTAACTGAATTGAAAAATCCATTAGAGGGTTTCAACAGCAGACTCAGACAGCAAAAAATATCAGCAAACTTGAAGACAGGTCATTTGAAATTACTGAGTCTGAGGACAAAAAGAATGAAGAAAAGTGAACAGAGCCTAAGAGACTTATGGGATGCCATCAAGCAGATCAGTATGGGTATTATGGGAGTCCGAGAGGAGAAGAGAGAGAAAGGGGCAGAGAAATGAATTGAAGAAATAATGACCCAAAGTTTTGCAAATTTGGGGCAAGACATGGATATACAAATCCAAGAAGCTCAATGAATGCTAAAGAGAATAAACTCAAAGAGATCCACACTGAGACACATAAAAATCAAATTGTCAAAAGTCAAAGACAGAGAGAATCTTGAAAGCAGCAAGGAAAGTCACTTATCGCATATAAGAGGAAATCTCCCAGTAAGAATATCAGTGGATTTCTCAGCAGAAACACTGCAGGCCAGAAGACATATTGTGATGATATATCTAAGTGCTGAAAGAAAAAACTGTCAACCAAGAATTCTATATCCAGCAGAACTGTCCTTCAAAAGTGAGGGAGAAATTAAAACAACAAAGCCAGACAAAAATCATAGGAGTTCATTATCATTAGACCTGCCCTGTAAGAAATGCTAGAGAGCCCTTAAGTTGAAATGAAAGGATGCTAGACAATAACTCAAAGCCATTCAGAAATATAAAGTCCTCTGGTAAAGGTAAATACATCGACAAATATAAGGAATGGTATTATTGTAATTTTGGTGTATAACTCCACTTTTTATTTTCTACAGGATTTAAGTAACAAATGCACAAAAATTATAAATCTATGTTAATGGCTACATGATATATAATGATGTAATTAGTGACATAATATAAAGTGGGGAGACATAACTGTAAAGTAGTTCTTGTAAATAACTGAAGCTGGTGTCAATATAAGTTGTCATAGCTTTAGGATGTTATGTGTAATCCCCATGGTAACAACAAAGAAAATATCTATAGAATGTACACAAAGGAAATGAGAAAGGAATCACTACAAAAAATCAACCAAACACATAAATGGAAAGACATCTCACACTCACGGATTAGAAGACTTAATATTATGGTGATGTCAGTACTACCCAAAAGCAATATACAGATTCGGTACAAATTCCTATCAAAATCCCAAGGACAATTTTTTGCAGAAGTGGAAAAATTTATTCTAAAATTCATATGGAATCTCAAAAGACCCCAAATAAGTCAAAACAGTCTTGAAAAAGAATAAAGTTGGAGGTCTCATACTTCCTGATTTCAAACTTACTACAAAGCTACAGCAATCAAAACAGTGTGGTTCTGGCATGAAGACAGACATATAGACCAATGGAATAGAATAAAGAACCCAGAAATAAATCTTCACATATATGGTCAAATGATTTTAGACACAGTGTCAAGGTTACTCAATAGAAACAGGACAGTCTTTTCAACAAATGGTGTTAAGAAAATTGGATGTCCACAGGCAAAAGAATGAAGTTGAATCCTTACCTAACACCATATATGAAGATTAACTCAAAATGGACAAAGACCTAAACATAAGAGTTAGAATTATAAGACTCTTAGGGAAAAAACATAGGGGAAATCCTCATGACATTGGATTTGGCAATGCTCTCTTAGATATGACACCAGGAAACAAAAGAAAAATAGATAATTAGGCTTCATCAAAATCAAAAACTGTGCAGGACTTCCCTGGTGGCACAGTGGTTAAGAATCCATCTGCCAACGCAGGGGACACGGGTTCGAGCCCTGGTCCAGGAAGATCCCACATGCTGCGGAGCATCTAAACCCATGTGCCACAACTCTTGAGCCTGTGCTCTAGAGCCCGTGAGCCACAACAACTGAGCCCGTGTGCTGCAGCTACTGAAGCCCGCGTGCCTAGAGCCCGTGCTCCGCAACAAGAGAAGCCACTGCAATAAGAAGCCTGTGCACCACAACAAAGAGCAGCCCCCACTTGTCGCAGCTAGAGGAAGCCTGCGCCCAGCAACGAAGACCCAATGCAGCCAAAAATAATTAATTAATTAATTAAAAACTGCATCAAAGCACACTATCAACTGAGTGAAAAGCAACCCACAGAATGGGAGAAAATATTGGCAAATCATGTATCTGATAAGGGGCTAATATCCAGAATATATAAAGAACTCCCACAAATCAACAACAAAAACTATAAATAACCTGATTTTAAAATGGGCTAAGGACTTTAACAGACATTTCTTCAAAGACGATATATAAAGACCAACAAGCATATGAAATGATGCTCAACATCACTAATCACTAGAGAAATGCAAATCAAAACCACAATGAGATATCACCTCATACCGTTAGAATATCAAAAAGAACAGAAATTAAGTTCTCAGCAGGATCTGGAAAAATTGGAACCCCTGTGCACTGTTGGTGGAATTGTGAAATAAATGGTGCAAACAGCTATGGAAAATGGTATGGCAGTTCCTCAAAAAGTTAAAAATAGAATTACCATAAGATCCAACAATTCCACTTCTGGGTTTATGGCCAGAAGAACTGAAAGCAGGGACTTGAACAGCAATTTGTACACCCATGCTCATAGCAGCATTATTTACTATTTGGCTATTATTTAATAGCTAAAAGGTAGAAGTAACCCTTGTGTCCATTGACAAATGAATGGATAAATAAAATGTGGTTCACATGCAGCAGAGTATTATTCAGCCTTAAAAAGAAGGGAACTCTGACACAAGCTACAACATGGATGAACCTTGAGGACATTATGCTAAGTGAAATAAGCCAGCACAGAAAGAAAAATGTATGATTCCACTTATATTAGATACCGAGAGTAGTTAAATTAATAGATACAGGGAGTAGATGGTGGTTGTCAGGGGCTGCGGGGAGGGGAGAATGGAATATTGTTGTTTAGTGAGCACAGAGTTTCAGTTTGGGGTGATGAAGAAGTTCTGGAAATGGATAGTGGTAATGGTTGCAGAACAACGTGGATGTACGTAATGACATACAGTTATACACTTTAAAATGGTCTGGTAAATTTTATGTTATGTACATTTTACCACAATTTTTAAAAATAATCGATTTTTTAAAATGAGGGATACATGAAGGCTCAGTACTAATCAGGTATTCAAGTACCAACTAAAAGTCCACTAGCTATTGTGCCAGTGGTGCTGCGCGGCATGTGGAACTTCCCTGACCAGGGATCAAACCTGTACCCCCTGCATTGGAAGCACAGTCTTTTTTTTTTTTTAACTTTTAAATTTATATTGGAGTATAGCCGATAAACAATGTTGTGATAGTTTCAGGTGCACAGCAAAGTGACTCAGCCATATGTATACATGTATACATTCTCCCCCAGACTCCCCTCCTATCCAGGCTGCCACGTAACATTGAGCAGAGTTCCCTGTGCTATACAGTAGGTCCTTGTTGGTTATCCTTTTTAAATATAGCAGTGTGTACATGTCAATCCCAAACTCCCTAACTATCCCTTCCCTTCACCCTTCCCCCCCAGTAACCTTAAGTTCATTCTCTAAGTTTGTGAGTCCATTTCTCTTTTGTAAATACGTTCATTTGTATCATTTCTTTTTAGATTCCCCATTTAAGTGATATCATATGGTATTTGTCTTTCTCTGTCTTACTTCACCCAGTATGACAATCTCTAGGTCCATCCATGTTGCTGCAAATGGCATTATTTCATTCCTTTTTTATGACTGAGTAATATTGCATTGTATATGTATACTACATCTTTTTTATCCATTCCTCTGTTGATGGGAAGTGCAGAGTCTTAACCACTGAACCACAGGGAAGTCCGTGCCAGTAGATTTTAATGTTCAGCTATTTGTTCTATAAATGAAACACTTAAACTTATAACTATATATTACAGAAACAAGGGGTAATGCTAGGTGATATGTTTTAACAAAGCTAGAATTTTACGTAAAATATCCATCCACTAAATATACAAAGCATATGTTTCTGATTTGTATTCAACTCATTCATTTTATTTGAGGTTTGGAATATGGAAATATTTAAAGAATAACTGCATCTTGAATTTCTAATTTGCATTCTGCCATCTTAATTAAGATCTCTGCTACATCCTAAATTAAAAACACATTTATTGTAGATCTGAAATCTATAGTACAAAAAAGTTTTGTTTTTAAATAGCTAGTTTCTATCCCTCTAGACTGCATAAGGGAATTCTAATAAAAAAGGAACTTACCAGAGAAGAATGATTGGTCTTTGGCAAATGTATCATCTTTTCAGAAGGAGCCAGTGCAGATACCTGAAATATTATAAAACTCTAATCAGCTTAAACATTTGCTCTTTTTTCTTTTGTAGCAGAACTTTTCCATAGTAATTTCTAATAAGAGAAAGATCAGTCTTTAAAATTTGAAGTGCTTTCGAGTTTTATTTAAAGCATAAATATCCACTGGTAAACAACAAAGTTTTCCTGACATTTCCTTTCATGGTGTTATGATGACAAAGAACCGTTGTCATGAGACGAAGTTATGATGAGAACAGTGTATCAGAGCCAGTAAAACAAAGCACAGTTTTAAGCTTTTTTGTTTCTTTGGAGAAAAGATCATTTTGAGATTAAATTTTGATAGTCCATAAGGTGAATTTAGATCTTGGTGTCAATTTAAACATATTTAAAGGACTCTTTTAAGATTTTAACATATTGCTCAACTTACTGTGGAACAAAATAAGTGTAGTATCCTCTATGCCTTGGATATTCTTGTGGTCCTTTTTGGAATACTATCATTTCAACAACATTACTATTTAGACTTCGGGGGTAATTCTAGCCACTAGAATTCTAACATTTAGATATGATCTAAGATTGGGGCGGGGCCAGGGGGCGGTCCTTTCTAAGGCACATAAAAAAGACCAGCAAAATGTAAAGAAGCGTTTAGATACTTCTCCCTTTTTAACCAGAATTTATCTTCAGATTAGGTAAAGTTAACAATCAGTGTATCTCAGTTGAGCTATTCTTGTATTATGCTGAAGTCTGTGGTTTTCTGGGTAGCAGAGTCACACTAAAATACCAAAGAAGCTAATAAGATGGGAGTATTAGTAATCAAGGTTGAAGTCAGTTAGGCAAAGTCTAGAAATACAGGCCAAACATTTTCATAGATATTACAACTGATACCACATTCACGTACCTGGGTTATTTTTCAGATTATTAAGACTGCTCTCCAATAAATCATTACTATCATTATCAGTCAGCAGGGGCTGGGCTGGTAAAAATAGCTTGCCAGGTTAGTAGAATTTATTTGCAAGGAAATATATACATATCTATATTTCAGAATTCAAATATCTGGTTCTACTTCACATGCCAACTATTTAATAGCCAAGGAATGTTCTTACCCTGCGTGAAAACTGACCCAGAGATAAGTATCCTCGTTTCCAAAAAAAGTACAAAGTGAAAGGAAAACAAATAACATAAAACCATATCCCTTAAAGCAGGGATCAGCTGGCCATCATCGTTCACTGCACATCTCGGAGGTTTACTGAGGAGCTGGCTGTCTCGGGGCCGTTTGGGGACAGAAGTCACCTTGGAACATAGGTGTCAAGACTCGTGGAGGAGTTCCTTCATTTCTGTTTGAAAATGAAATTGCCATCTTTAAAAAGTCAAGTTTTTTGTACCATCAACACTTACTAACAGTTACTTAAAATTGAAATCAGTGGCAAAATGAAAACAAAGCTCAGGGAGAGAGGCGACATGGGCATGGACAGTCAACTGCACCCACACACATCTCCCAGGCTCAGCGGGGCCAGAGGGCGTGACCCAGCATGAGTAACGCCACCAGGAATTTCCATTCACCCATTAAACAAATATTTATTAAGTAACTAGTACGTGCCAAGCATCATATTTCTTGCTGCTAATAGCCCTCTGAGTTTTCAGGTCATTTATTTTAAGGAGGGAAAATACAGTTTGCTATTTTTTAAACCCAAATGCTTCAACAAGAGAACCGATTTTGATTATTATAATGAATTGGACAGTTGTTCGGGGAAGTGGAAATGATAAAGCCATTTTCCTTTAAGATAAGGCTGTTGGGTCCAAGTAGCAATCAGTGCAACGTTTAACTGATTTATTACAATAGTACTGTCTCTTTCCAGTAAGTGAATACTTAAAATCTACTTAAAGAAGATTGCTAGTGGGAATAGCCTGTTGGGTTGTTGATGCTTCCTTTATTACTATATGACCCCACGTTGAGATTCAGTAACTGCTTATTTTGGCCTAGGCAACGAATTCCCTTCTTGCTTTAAGTGTGAGGGGACTGTCAATGCATAGGTCAATCCTATCAATATGTTCTTCAGGTTTTCTCCTGCTGCAAGAAATGGGAGGGGCGGAGGGCGATGGGATGGTTGACAAGAGTGCTGGTCAGGTTTGGAGATGGGAGCAGAAGCTGTAAAGCACATTGAAGGACACATGCGTGGAGTGGGCCTCCAGGAAGTGGAAGCTTTCTTACCAGAGGCTTCCTGACGGTGGATCTGGGGTGTGGTCGAAGGGATTCACAGACTAAATATCATATCTGAATTAGCCCGGATTAGTGTGACCTATAGGGCAAGAAAACCTTTCAAGTACCATGTACTGTTTTGATCATTTTTACAGGAGTCTTGGACTTTCTTTCTGCCAAAAAAGGACAGTTCTGGCCATATTTCTGAGAAAACACTAGAGTTTTGTCAATCTAGCCTTATTTAGCTTTAGCTTTTCATTGCTATCGGGGCAAAGAGTAAATCATTGGCTCGACGGACGTAAAGCATGTTATTCCACCATCTGGGTCTAAGACATGACACTATATTTTTCTTTTGTTTCTTTTCTAGTGGACTTTTTAAAAAATGAGGTCATCCCCTTTATAATTTTGGTTTTTCTCTTTTCACTGTCATTGATTTCACAGACTTGTCCCCTTTCTGCCTTTTCCACCAGTTTACTTCAGTGTCCCCAGCAGTTCCTGAATTCTTGAAAACGCCTACTGCAGACCAGCCCCCCACACGGTCCACAGCGCCTGTCCTCTCCACCAACACCGTGTCCTCAGCAAAGCCTGGGCCAGCACTGGTGAAGGTGGGTACCCTGCATGCACGCTGCTTTGAGCGTCTTTACCTTCAACTGTGGTGTGTAGCCCTGAGCACAGAGGACAAAGGCTGTGTCCACGTTGCCCGGCCTGCCTTTTAGCCTGAAGCCTTGAAAACAAAACCACAGAAGGACTTGCTCACCCAGGCCTTCATAACTGAAACCACCACCACCTTCAACAAATGACCTCTCATTCGATGGTCACAGAAGAACAGCACAAAATTCAGTCTGTATAAAATGACTGCAGCAGTGCAGAAAGACTTTAGGAATCATTTTATCAGCAGTTCCCTATTCTGCTTCCACCCAGGCCACTAAGATGAAACAAACAAGGGAGAGAGAGACAATCTATAGTACTTGGGATTCGTGAATCTCACAAGCAGATGCCTGTAATGGTAACGTGATTTGGGGCTTTATACACAAGGTCAAACTCAGTGGTGCTGCAGATATGTGACAGGTTAAAGGTTTTTGAGAAGCAAACACATTTTTTTGATTTAGCAGATTTGGCCTGATACAGCTGGATTTGTTCTTCAGATAAGCTGCAGATTCGTGGCACTGTTCCATGCATTTCACTTGGTCAAAATAATTCAGTTAGAAGTTCCGAGGAAGATTCAAATTTTCAATATATAATACATTTTTTAAGTTTTTTAACGTGTATTTAGAACCGGTAAATAAAGGGGGGGGTGTTACAAACTGAGGAATAGTTTAATCATTTCAGATGTGACTTTTGCCAAAACTAGCAGAACACAGATCTCAAACTTTTAGAACTGAAAAAGGACCTCAGAGAGCTAGCTAAGCCTCTCAGCACCTTTCAGATGAGGAGACTGAGGCCCAGAGAAGTGAGGAAGTGACAAGGCCAGAAGGACCCCGTCTCCGAATCCCAGTCTGGCCTTCATCCTTCCTTCCCAGTTAGCCGTTGCAGCACTCCTGGAAGGCAGCTAGCCTGGGGCGTGTTCCTCACTCCCCTCGTCCCCAGGACCTGTGCTTGTCCTGACCTCCCTGGAGAGAAGGCGCTTTTGTTCATCCGTGTGCCCAGGTGTCCATGCCTTCAGGGCACGTACCAGTGTATTTCACCGTCTTCACCAGAAATCCCAAAGGGTGGCAAGTGTAACCATGCCAGTAAAATCAGCTCTTACCTCCTCTTCCCACAACCCCCAGCATGTCCCACCAATAGCACAAAGGGGGTTCGAATGCCAACCCGTCTTTCCCTGCAGATACTGAGAATTTGTTCGCTGCCTCTCCTGCTCTCTGAATTTCTGCTCCTCACTAGTGTCTGTCTTTAAGGAGGGCTTTAGTTCTAGAGCAAAAGGCATTGTTTAAGAATGTGAGACCGAGGGGTCGAGTAGACTATCCTGGGAACTCTGCCAGTAGAGGAAAGCATAGGTACACATTAGGAAACAGACCACAATTCTTTGGGGTTTTTCTATGAGGAAAGCTATTTCCCATCCTCAGTCCTAAGAGAATAGACATGTGCAGGCTAACAGCTAACAGCCAGTTTAGTCTGAGGAATGCTGGTTATTATATTTCTGTCCCCTTCTTGACTGTGTCTGGGTCTTGTTTTATTACATAACAATTATAGTCAACCCTTCTTAACCCAGACCCCATTCATTTTATGATCAGTCTGAAAAGATTAGAAATAAAATTTATTATTGATAAAATAAGCAGATGACAGTGAATTGATTAATATTGTGAGATTGCAGGAGGAGGCTGTTTTAGCGACAAGAATATTGTCTAACATTGTGATGTATTTTAAGTGCCTGATAATTCAAGTGATTTCTAATTAGCATACACATTTATCACTCATTAATTCAGCAGATATTTATAGAGCACCTTCTGTGTGCACCAGAAGGTGCCAGCCAGGTGCTGTTCTGGGTACGAGGAGTAGATAAAGCAGTGAAGAAAACATCACAGTACCTCCGCCTTGGACAGGAGCTGGAGGTGAACAGACATAAAACACAGAGTGTGCCGGGTGGTGAAGATCGGGGATGGAAGCAAGGGGAGACGTTTCTGTTTTAAGTAGAGTGCTCTGGTCAAATAAGCAGATGACATTTGGGCAGAGATCTAAAGGGGGTGAGGGAGTAGCTGTGAGGACATCTGTGGGCAGAAAATTGAACGTCACTGAACAAGGAAGCCAGTTCAGCTGAAGAGAGATGGCCAAGCAGTAAAAAGTAAATATTAACAGTGACGATTTCTGATATATAGAATATGGTGATTTTTCTTTTCTTCTTTATTTCTATTTTCTGGGTTTTTTTGCAATGTCCTAATTCTTTGAATGTGAACTTATATAACATGATCACAGTGATAGCTATATTTAATTTAGTACTTCTCAAAGTTTTCTTACTAAGTTGGGTATTTTACCTAAAGCATCTTAGAAATAATTTTCTATACCTTGTGGTTTTGTGCTGTTTTGTTTTGTTGGTGGACTTTTTTTTCAGATGAAGTTATCTTACAATTTGAATACTAAAAAGTAGAAAGTGATCTGATAACTTATAAATGGAGGAGGTGAAAAGAACTCAGAAAAGTCATCTGATTCTTAATCATAAGACAGGGTCTCACACCCCATTTTCAAAATAAAAATGTAATATTTCTGAAAATTTTTAAAAAATTCACATTACTCAGTATTCTTTTTTCTGCATATTTGCCTTAGAAATTCATGGCTTTATATTCTGCTTTATTCCCATTAGAAGCATTTTTCTGCTTTTACATGTCACCATAGATTTTTTTTAATGACCATAAAATATGACATAGTTATGGTGAAGTATACTTAATCTTTTCCCTATTGTATATTTAGTGTGAGACCTGTTTTTCACTAGGAGATAGTATATGTAAGTACTCGGCAATATCTACACAAGAGACCCAAAGTAAATGTTTGTTGAACTTGAATAGATAATGCTGAGCTGAGCATCTTGCCCTTAGTCTAAGGGACCAGTGCATCAGGAGAAGTCAGTCCTTAGGAGCAAGATTTTTGGTCACAGGGAGTACTCGGATGTTCTCACGGCTCTTAAAATGTATTTAGTATATTGCTCTCCAGAGCAGCGACACCGATTTCCAAGGTGCGTTGCGTTTTCCTTTCAAATCAGTTAGGCACACAGTACAATGGATTGCATTCTCTTAGAATCTTCTTACTGTCTTTTTCTCGAAAATAGCAAAGCCATCCCAAGAATCCAAATGACAAGCACCGTAGCAAAAAGTGCAAGGACCCGAAGCCCCGGGTGAAGAAGCTGAAGTACCACCAGTACATCCCGCCCGATCAGAAGGGGGAGAAGAGCGAGCCGCCCATGGACTCCAACTACGCCCGGCTGCTCCAGCAGCAGCAGCTCTTCCTGCAGCTGCAGATCCTCAGCCAGCAGCAGCAGCAACACTACAACTACCAGACCATCCTGCCTGCGCCACTCAAGTACGGGCTGGGGTCGAGGCCGGCTCCTTAAAGCGGGGTGGACTGTGGGTGTTGATGAGGGACCATTAGTTGCTAAAGGTTGGATGTTGTGATTTACTTGTGCTCAGTGATTCTTTTCATTTTATTACCATCAAAGCTCACACAGTGTCTGAAGTCAGCACAGTGAGAATAGCCTCCCTTCCAGTCCATTTTTTGTCCTCCAGAACAGGTTCTGAACCTTTCAAGTTAGAAATGACTTTTCACAATTATTCATCCAGGAAAGATCTGCCTGTTCTTTACCTGAATAGTATTAGATGCTATGAGAAAAGCATAAAAAGTGTAAACCTGGTGGGCTTCCCTGGTGGCACAGTGGTTGAGAGTCCGCCTGCCGATGCAGTGGACACGGGTTCGTGTCCCAGTCCAGGAGGATCCCACATGCTGCGGAGTGGCCAGGCCCGTGAGCCATGGCTGCTGAGCCTGCGCGTCCGGAGCCTGTGCTCCGCAACGGGAGAGGCCACAACGGTGAGAGGCCCGCGTACAGCAAAAAAAAAAAAAAAAAGTGTAAACCTGGTATAAACAGTTTAAAAAAAAAAAAGTGTAAACCTGGTATAAACAGTTTAAAAAAAAAAAAAAGGAGGAGCATAAAAGCTGGAGGCTGCAGTGGTCAGGGAAAGCTTTATGAAAAAGGCGGGATATTTACATGGGAAAGGGCCTGAACCTTGGGAGGAGCCTTCCAAGCAAAGAGGAATGATCTGAGTGCAAGTGTAGAGCAAACAATGCCTATTTATTACATGGTGAGGAAAAAAGGCCTGAATAAAGAATGTGGTTAGTTTTTAAGAAAAGAGGAAGACAGATTTGAGTAGAGCCAATGTCTAGAGGAACATGAAGTTGGGACGACTTTAATCTTGATACAGTGGATGTTTCAGAGGGCCACAGTGGCATGGTAAAATCAAAATGCATGAAAGAACAGTTTGACACCAGTACTGGAGGGGAGTCTGGACATAGGAAAACCAGTTAGAAACTCTGCGGTAAAGTAGACGCAAGGAGTTGAAAGGGCCCTGATAATGGGAAGGCAGGAACAGGTGACAGATGTTTCAAAAGACAGTAAAAGGTCTTGGTGAGCGATAACTGTGAAGAAGGAACACGTTTCCAAAGTTTGAGCCCAATCAGGAGGGACAGAAGGGAGTAAGTTCTGACGATTTCTGAGACTGAATTCATAGCAGGACATGCACAGCTAATTTTAATTATGTACTAGAGGAAATATCTAGATAACAAATCCTCAGTACACTTTTCTGGGAAACAGATAAAAATGCAAGGACTCTGTCCTTCATTTCATTCACTTTTCAGGAAAAAGGAATATTTACAGTCAACTCGAGAAAAGGAACTTTAGAAAAAGATCCAAAATCTCATGACAGGGAAAAATGGTACTCTGTGATCCGTGCACTCAGTTTATGATTACATGATCTATAGAAGCTTTACTTCTGTTTTCCACACGTAGGCTGAGCACTCCTCCATGGAGAGCCCCTATTTTCTAGGAGTGGAAAAGGATTAAGACTTACTAAAAAGCTTCTCTTTAAGAAATATCTCCTCATACGCTAATAATTATCAATTCACTTTTTCCTTGTAAGATACAAATATCTTGAGGAAGATTAGACCTATTAGTCATTCAGGCCTTCCTGTGAAGTACTTAAATCGAAAACACCAGGGCACAGAGATGAAGGAAGAAAGAATTTTTGTAGCATGTTATTATTTTAAGAGCAAGCAGGCCTGAGAGAGCTGTTGACATTGGAAGGGACCCAGGGAAGGCCAGAGAACTGGACGAGTATCAGAGACAAACCACCGCTGCTCTACAGCTTCATCCAGGACCCGGGGCGGCGGCCCCCACCATCACCACCACTGGGCACCAGTGAGGATAACGGCAACGGTGGCTCCCGTGTAGGTGCCACTCTGGGTGCCTGAGCGTGTGCTCAGCATCCTCCTCACAGTGACCCTCAGAGGAGTTGATGTTATTCCTGACCCCCTTCCCAGATGAGGAAAATTAACTGCAAATCCCATAAAAGGTGGTGTCTGTCCATGAAATAGTCTTTTCTGTAATGCAAGAAATTGTCTGTATGGGGCCAACTTTGTAGATGGGAAGAAAACATCTGAGGTGTGAGGTACCTGAACTCTGAAGTTCTTTGTGTTTCCGTGAAGGCTTCAGTCCCCCTCTCCTCCTCAGACATTCCTGCCACTGAAGTAACCAAGCCTCCTGCCCCAGGAAGGCATCATCCAAAAAGATCCAAGAACTAGGAGGAAGAAGGAGGCCTCATCTTTGTGTCTTATTGCACCAGCCAAAGAGGGAATGCCAGTTTTGTTTAATTTCCAGGCCCTAAAAATGGAGATGTTATTTTCTAACACATTGTTTCTTTTTACCGAAATTCCATACAAGAAACTGAATGTGGCAGTTCTCTAGTGCCCGCAGTGGTGGAATTTTACTGATAACACAGCCCTTTGGTATCTTGGAAGAAGCAAGAGCCTGAAGACATGGGGCCTTCGTCCCAGAGTGGCCACACGCTGACAGAAAGGAAGGGTCCTGGAGGGTCTCTGGACCTCGGGATCCTCAGCTGCACAGTGATCACATTCATCAGGCATCCATCCCCCTTTCTTCCCTCTGGTTGATTTGGGGAAAAAAATAGACCAACTTATTTCAGTTATTTTAAAAGTTGAATTCAACACTGTACTGTTAATCATAGTAACAAGTAGAGTATTGTAGAATCTCAACCAAAAAGACAGCATGAACAGAATAATTAATTTAAATCACGCATTCTCAAGGAGAGCCTATCATTCGCAAAGGAGCAAAAGTTCCTTGGAGGGAATTTTACACTTTTTATTTAATAAAGAATAGACCTACATACATAGCATGTGGACAAAAGCGCAGTACATCTGCGGTATTAAAATTTCATAGGGAGAGCGATTAGGGAAAAAATGTCTGAAAAGGCTTCTCGGGGGGACAGTAATGAATATAAGGCTGAGAAACAATGATTAAAATAAAATGTTTTCGTAATTCTAAAATAAGATTTAAACGTTGAATTTTTAGAAAGAATAGTGATACATTTTCAGATATTTGTCATTTCCTCCAAACTTCAAGAAACTTCATTTCGAATACTTCAAGTATTTAATTTCAGCAAAATGCAGTCAGGTTTAAAAAGACTCAAATGTATGTCAAGAATTAGCTGTTGACGAGGCCAGAACTGGCTTCAAACACAGGCTTCCTAAAACCCATCTGAGAAAGCTCACCCAGCCGTGGGCCTCGCCCCATAGGCACCATGACCTGGATCCCTATTTCAAAACACGGAATTCAGGGTCTCTTTGGCTGCAGTACCAAAGCTCACACTGACAGTAAAGCCCGAGGCAGCACTGGAATTGGCTGTACAGTATCAACCACCACGTGCACCTTTCTTTAATGAATATCAACCAGCCAGAAAAGGAAATGCCATTGTTGCCAGGAGTATTACAGTCGGAAGGGGTCGGGAGGACCTCGCTTTGACATGGAAAGGAGTTTCGGGAAATGAGTGCAACAGATTCACCAGTATTTTTTAAATAAGCTTTTAAAAATGTAGTGTATGGTAGAGAAGTCCATAAATCATAAGTGAAAATGGATGCCAGAGCAAGCACACTCCTGTAACCACCTAAATCAAGAAACGGAGCCCTGTCCGTTCCATGACCACCACCTCGCATCCCCCAGCAGCGACTGTCCTGACTCCTATCCCATAGGTCAGTTCCACTCAACATTATGTTTGTGAGATGCATCTTTCCTGATGGCAGACAGCAGCAGTTAATTTTTATTGTTATCTATTCTGTAATTCATACGTAATGAGGTTAAGCACTTGTTCACATATTTATCGACCATTTGGATATACTTTCTTGTGATATGCTTGTTCACGATTTTCCCAATTTCCCATTGGGCTTTTCTTTTTCTTACTAATTTGCAAGACTTCTGTGTGTATTCTAGATGAGGCTTTTGTCAGAAATACGTATTACAAGATCTTCTCCCGGGGCTTGACTTTTCACCCTCTGAAAGATATCCTTTTTAGTGAGTACTTTTTGTGTCCTAAGAAATCTTTGCTTATCAAAGGTTACGAAGATATTATCCTAAGTTTTCTTCTCAAAGTTTGTTTTCCAATCACATTTAGGTTTTGGGATGGTGTGAGGGTAGGGGTTGATCAGAAGCCCTGTTCTGCTCTGTGTGAATATCCAATTTAGCCTAATTAGCATTTATGAGAAGAACCACCACACTGCAGTGTCGCCTTTGTGATGACTTGAGGGTCCTTGTACTTGGGGGTTTGTTTCTGGATTCTCTAATCTCTCCCATTTGTCTATTGTTCTGTCCTTGCATCAGCATCACCATAAATTTTGATATCTGGTGGTATGATGCTTCCAGCTTTGCTTTTTTACTTCAAAGCTGTCATGGCCGTTCTTGGTCCTTTGCATTTCCATATAAAGCTTTGAATCACCTTCTAAATTTCTACCAAGCAAGCAAACAACACACAAAACCTGCAGGGATTTTGACTGGGGTCTAATTTGACTGACGTCTCTACCATATTGAGTCTGCCAATCCATGACCAGGTATTTTTCTCTTCGTAAGTTAACAGATTGTTAGCAGGAGCAATGTCAATCCCAGAAATTATGTTATTAGAAACTCTAACTTTCTTTTTCTTTTGAAGGCCACTCAATGACAAGAATAACAACAGTGGGAATCCAGCTTTGAACACCACCACATCTAACACACCAAGACAGAATACATCTGCTCCTATGAGAAAGCCAGGGCCTCTGCCTTCTAGCTTGGATGACTTAAAGGTGATCATTGCAAGTGGGGTTTCTTCACCCATAAGTACCGCAGAAATGTAAATGATTTGCCAGATTTGCCTAGCAGGTGTAGGTAGTTCCTAATAGATATTCACCTTTACCACCAATAGGATAAACTTTATAGAGGTACTTTCTTTCTACGTCCATTAAGTTTCCTTTAAAATGACCAGGAATAAATCTCCACTTATTGAGCAAATGCCATGTGCAAGCATCACACCACTCCTAACTCCAGAAGCAGATTTTTTTCTTCCCTATTCATTGCCAAGTTTGGGAGAAGCAGGAAAATGTAACAGTTAAGAACATGATCTCCAGGGCCATCCTTCCTGGGCTCTACCCCCGCTCAGCCTTCTGTTATCTGCGGTAGCTTGCACTAGCAATGCACCCTCTCCCCATCTGTAAAATGGGAATCATAATACCTGGACCTCATGTGAAGATTAACTGAAAGAGTAAAGCACTTCTGGCAGTGTAATTACTCAATAAATGTAACTGTTAGCATCATCATTTCTGGTAATCTTTTGATATAGTAAAGGAATTACCCTCTAATAACCCTTGCTTTATCACTGGCCTTTCGAGTCCTTTAGGTCTACAGCTCTGTGTTTTTGTGTGTTAAAAAAAAAAGTAAAAGGAACTGTCCCACTTTCATATATGTAGTAATACGGAGATGTCTGACAGATGTAGGCACCTTTTCCATCTCAAAAGTGCACTGAAGGTTTGTGAGAAGGTCATAATACGAAAAAAGAGATCTTGTTTGTTTGTACTTCAGGTGTCGGAGCTGAAGACAGAACTGAAGTTAAGGGGTCTTCCGGTGTCAGGCACCAAACTGGACCTCATTGAACGCCTGAAACCCTACCAGGAAATGAACAGCGGTGGTGCTGCTACCGGTGGCATCGTGGCCCTGTCAACATCTGCCATTGTCCCCAGTAACCCAGAAGTTACCATGGCCCTGCCAGTGACAACACTGCAGAACTCGGTGACCAGCTCAGGCTCCACTTTCAAGGGAGAGCTGCCATCCGCTGGATCCAGCAGCACAGCCCACGTGGACAGTGTTAGCTCCCCGCTGCCCATCTCACCCGCACCCTCTGAACAGTCCAGTCTCAGCGCCGAGGACACGAGCGTGGCGGACACGTTCACCGAGATCATGACCATGATGTCCCCGTCGCAGTTCCTGTGCTCGTCGCCTCTGCGAGCCACGAGTACAGAGGACAGCCTCAGCCCCACCAGCAGCACGCTGTCCACCCTGGAGCTCGACGCGGCCGAGAAGGACCGCAAGCTCCAGGAGAAGGAGAAGCAGATCGAAGAGCTGAAGCGGAAACTGGAACAAGAGCAGAAGCTCGTGGAAGTTCTGAAGATGCAGCTGGAGGTGGAGAAACGAGGGCAGCAGCAGCGGCCACTGGAGCCCCCACCCAGCACCCCGGCCCCTCCAGTCCCCAAGTCAGACCAGGCTCGGGGCGGCACCGCTCCCGCCGCCAAGGACGAGGCCCTGGTCCCCGACGGCCCCAGCCTAGTGGCCGGCCAGACCCTCGTTGCCAAAAAGGCCATAGTGATCAAGCAAGAGGTCCCCGTGGCCCCGGCCGAGCCACCAAGCCTCGTCCCGCAGTTTTACGTGAGTTCCCAGGGCCAGCCGCCCGCCGGGGTGGCTCAGCCACAGGCTTTACTGACCACGCACACCACGCAGCTGCTGCTCCCCGTGTCCATCCAGGGCTCCGGTGTCACCTCAGTGCAGCTCCCAGTAGGCAGCCTCAAACTCCAGGTGTGAAGTGTGTCTTCTAACTCCTTTGCCTTACAGTTTGCATGGACCAGGAATTGCTTATGGAGATTCCAGAGCTGAGCTGCTTCCTAAATGCAGCCAAGTCAGGCTTCACGGTTGCAGGAAACGTGTGCACGTGTTGGGGGTTATTCACAAACGCAAACAGCTGGCACTGTTTTTATATAGTAAAAACACACAAGGGGTGCTTTTCCCTTTCTGCTGCCTTTCACCCCAGCACAGTATTATTGTGTGTAGACATTTTAAAATACCAGTGGCATTCTCATAACGATGCCAGCTACTGTCCTGAGTGCTTTCTGTGTTCTAGGCACAACACCAGATACTTTAGATGGCATGCTTCCTTTAATCCTCCCTTCTCCCAGAAGACCCAAGTGAGAAAGCCCCCTTCTAGAAAGGAAACCGAGGGCTTCAGAGGTTTAATAAGTTGTCCAAGGTCAGAGCTGGCACTCCAGCCGAGGCCTCGGACTGCAGAGCTCTTGCTCTCACGCCCACTCCCGTGCTCTGCCTCCTAA
The DNA here is from genome assembly GCF_003676395.1 of Aethalodelphis obliquidens. NCBI lineage: Eukaryota > Metazoa > Chordata > Mammalia > Artiodactyla > Delphinidae > Aethalodelphis > Aethalodelphis obliquidens. Next base: position 1,705,875 of record NW_020837962.1, on the reverse strand, counting down.
ATGGAGTTCTTAAAAGCCACCGCTGAGGTGAAGATGCCTAAACTAAGGAGAATGCGACCACAGATTCAGGAGTGAGGCTGGTGTTGAGAAACGATGAAGCACTGGTGAGCATGAAGTTGACTTTCATGCCAGCATTGCCTGCAGCCATTTCTGTGCAACTCGATTATGGAAGGTTTTTTTAAACAAAATGTGGGCCACGGTACACAGAAACCATTTGGAGTCCTGCTTCTCTACCCTGACCACCCAGAGAGGAGCAGTCTTGTACCCCCGGGGTTAGGAGGCCTGACCCAAGGGCCCTCGGCATGTTCTGAAGTCCTAACTCCCCTGTTTCATCTTTAGAGTGTCTGAAACTGAAAGTCTGCTCTGTGATACAGCTTTCCTAAACATTTGTTTTCCTGTCCAGCTCTTCCATGAGTTGATGTTCGAGGACCAGGAATTACGTTTTATTCTGGGCCTGTGAGCGCCCAGCCCGTGGCTGGCTCTCCCATAGGGAGCACATATTGCAGCTTAAAAGCAGGAATTTGCACAGTCAGGCCTCACAAATTTCCTTGCTGCTATTAAAATTATTATTATAACACCTGACCTATTTATTATGTGTAGAGCTGCTATAGGTTCTTTTGACTTCAGTCATCTATTTTCCCCAAATTTTCAAATGAAAATCTTAGCCACTTAGGAAAACAGTAAGAGCATGGAAATAACTGGTCTGGTGTTTAACTCTCTGGTTTCAAACAGAGGTTCAAATTTATGTGCCAATGAATTGGAGTGTGTATCTATAAACATTTTATCTTATTTTTTTTTTAGATGTGATCCCCAAGTGACCAGTTACTCCACATCTAAACTCTTCATTCTAACCTTGATTTTGACAATTCATTTGATTTTTTTTTTTTCCCTCCTAGACTCCACCACAAACAGGCATCCAGGCTCAGACTCAGATAGCAACTGCCACCTTGTCCTCAGGCCTGGCCCAGGCTGCACCTCAGAAACAAGACACTTTCACGCCACATGTGCTCAGTCAACCTCAGCAAGTCAGAAAGGTTGGTGAATGCTAATAAGTGACAGACTGTTGCTGATTTTTGTACTATCATCCGCCGAACGTTCAACAAGCATCTTTATCGGAGCCTCCTCCGTGGGAAGCTCCTGTTTGTTCTTTTCTGTGATCCATCTCCCACCGGGTTAGCTTTGGGTCAGATGCCATTTGGCTGCAGAAAGAGTTCCTTATTACTAAAAGATAGCTCATCTTAACAGTTAAGCCCCTTTTCCAAGAAGTTTCCAAACTATTTTTTCAATCCTCATATATAGAATTTTCTAGGTTTTAAATTTTCTTTTCAAAGTAATCATTTTGTGGGGGGGAAGAAAAGTGCCCTGGGAAAAGGTATTTGAAGGTGAAAAAGACACTTGTTGAAATGTTTATCTTGAGTGAGATCTTTACATATTTTTAAGAGTTTGCCCTCTCAGGGATTAAGAGCCAGGCGGCCTAGGTCTGGCTGGCATTCTGGCTCGCCACTTCCTCTGTGTTGTGCCTTATGCAGGATTCATGTACCGTCTGAGTGTCATTGTCCCCATCTTTAAAATGATGGTGCTGATCTAGGGCTCAGTGTCCTCTACAGGACTTCCACTAAGAGTTCTGCTGAAGAGCCCCAAAAGTCACCCAGACTCCCTCTTATCCAGTAGGTGGAGCTATGTGCCCATCTCCTCGCCAGAAAAATCTTAAGGCCTCAAAAGTAGATCTTACTGTTTTAATCCTTGAGAATGATTAATCCCAGAGTTTTAATCTTCAGTGTAAAAGAACCCCGATAATGAGGTACACCTGTAGCTATGCCCCAGGCTGGCGTGAACACTCTGGGCTAAGGCAAAAACAACTTGAGGAACAGACAGAAATGACCTCTTGGGACAGCGACAGTCATGTTAACACACATGCTCTCTTGGAATCTCCTCTGAGGAGTGCAGTGAGCAAGGAGTTAGAGGTGGGCCCAAAAATAACAGTTTAGTAAGAAACTTAGTGAATATTCAAATGGTAAGACAGTTTTCTTTGAGGGAGGAGAGAGAAAAACAACATATAGATGGATAAATAAGAAGAAGATAGTTATAGAACTTATCACCCAGAGAAGTTGTATTGTTTGGAGGGATATACACACACACACACACTTTCATGCTTAAGGAATACTTACACACATTTACAGTAAAAATATATAGGTTAAGTTTTTCTCTTTCAGAATACTAGTAGTATAAAGTATATTAAAATTTTTATGAGCAAACCAGTTCTGTGAAATACAGTTACAAAATCAACGTTATGGCCATACATTTGCAACAGGCCCTAAAACCCTTGGCTCTTGATGGGAGCTAAACAACACACTTTGTAATTCCACAGGAAGAAGTTCTCACCTCTGCCTGACAAAGCAGAAAACAGCTTCTCAGAAGGGGGCAGATTTTAAATGAGGCCTTGCAAGGATTTGGAGAAATTTTCAGAAAAGTGGAAAATTGAGTGTGGCCACAGCACGTGTGGCCTTTCAGTTAGGATGGAAAAGGGGCCAGGTAGTGAGAAGGTTGACATGCCAGCCAAAGATGAGGATTTTACCCCAAAAAAGAAGAGAGGGACTCGATTGCCGCTGTGTGTGTGTGGAGACTGTCGTCATGGCAGAGGGCTGACAGGCAGGTGGGCGCAGGTAGACAGCAGTGGCACTTTTCCAGTGATGGCTAGTGAGGACCCGGATCAGGACAGCAGACCACAGGTCCCGACCCAGGAGGTGTGTCTGAGACGTGTGAGCGGTGAGGGCTCCCTTTACCTAAGTTTCAAAAATAAATAAAGGCAAAACCAAGAATTATTTTTGCGCAGAGGCTGGGGGCAGTGGGAAGAAAGGGGAAAGTTTAATTTGGAACATATTAACTTTGAGACGTCCCAAATGCGTGTTTGTAAATGTTACAAGTGTGGCTTTGGCGCCTGGGAGCAAGGCTGGAAGAGAGAGGTGGGCTTGGCAGCTATGAGCTAAAGAGCCCTGAGAGCAAATGAGGAGAATCATACTGAGCTTGCCCACAGCGCACTGTCCCCGCTGCTGTCCACGACAGAGACCACTGACGCTAGGGAATCGCGGCCTGTGGGCCACACGCAGCCCCGCCCGTGTCTGTAGGTGGAGCTGTCCTGAGCCACCCACGCTCACTCTCATCCGGGCTGCGTCGGGGCCGCAGGGCAGGGCAAGCAGTTACAGCAGCTGCTGCACAGCGCCCGGCCCTAAACTATATGCTCCGTGGCTTTCACAGAAAACATTTGCCAACCCCTGTTCTATTTTTTTTTTTTTTTTGGCTGCACTTGGGCTCTAGAGCGCAGGCTTCAGTAGTTGTGGCGCACGGGCTTAGTGGCTCCGCGGCATGTGGGATCTTCCCAGACCAGGGCTTGAACCCATGTCCCCTGTATTGGCAGGCAGATTCTTAACCACTGCACCACCAGGGAAGTCCCGAACCCCTGTTCTAAAATGTGGTTTTCTTTATTAGGAAGAGCAGAAGAACAAATTGATGGGCAAATATTTATTCATTACAGGTTTTCACAAACTCAGCATCCAATACAGGGCTTCCGTATCAGAGACCACCCGCTCCAGCGGTGCAGCAGCCCTTTATCAACAAGACAAACAGCAGCATCCTTCAACCCAGAAGCACGCCACTTCCCTCCCTGCAGAACGGCCCCAACCCTCCCAACAAGGTAACCCAGCCCACGGGGCAGCGGTGCTGGCACAGACAGGGCGCAGGTTCAGCCCAGAGTCCCAGGCTTCAGGCCCGGACGGCTGAGTGTCGGCATTAACAGGGGGAAACAGCCGAAAGTCCCGGGATAGGACTTGTTCCGGGCCAGCTTAGCCGTCAGCACAGTGGGGGTGGCCCGGCCCGCCAGCGCCTCAGCCTCACCCCCCAGGATCCCCGGGGGGCCAGCCTGCCGTCGGGCTGACTCTCCTCCTTTGTCTGCCGCAGCCCGGCTCGCCCCCTCCGCCCCAGCAGTTTGCGGTCCAGCACTCTCTGTTTGGGAGCCCGGTCCCCAAGACGAAAGACCCTCCCCGCTACGAGGAAGCCATCAAGCAGACGCGCAGTGCCCAGTCTTCCCTTCCAGAGGTAAGGAGGCCGCAGCTCTGATGGGGTGGGTCCTCTTCAGCTTGAAGCCCCGGTCTAAGATGGACTTGCCTCAAGAGAGACAAGTTTCATGACTAGTAGCCTTGCTTGCCTTTTAAATGCTATTTAAAATCAAAACATCATTCACTTCGGAGACTCCCAGCGGTTTTCAGCAGCCACATAACCTGCAGTTCCTATTTACTCAGAATTTCAGTGTTTGTCTTTAGCTAACTTCTCCTGGGGGCCAGAGGCGGGTTGTGTTAGGGATAGATGTGTGTATGTGTGACCAGGGCAGGTATTTTATACAGGACCCTTTTCTAAAGCCACCATTTGTCAGGCCAGCATCAAACTGACCCTCTCCTGCCCAGATGGCCTTCCAGACTGCCCATCACCCTCTGCTCCAGCAGGCAGGCTCACGCAAGCAACTCTGCTCATATCTTGAGCAGATGCACTTCGGAAGGGACAGACTGAGGCCCTCCCGGCCCCGCCATGTACTGATTCCCGCCTCGTAACCGTGCGTCCCTCTCCTCTGAGCCTGCCTTGTTGCTTTGATAAAATAGGAGCCGCACCTATTCCAGAGATGGAAAAAGATAGATAGAGCTCCTGCTTGTAGAAGCACCTGGCCTCCGGTGGGCGCCGAGAAGGACAGTCTCATCAGACCTTACCCTGAACGCGCCTCCTGGGCTCGCTGCCTACTTAAAGCTTAAAACTCACCTCACTTTCAAGAAAGAACCTGAGGATGCAGGGAGTGAACCTGATGCCACTGCACGGGTGCTGACAGTGGAGGGAGAGGTGTGCTGATCAGAGGTAGACCTTCTGCTCTCACAGCCACAGCAGATGCACCGGTAGAGTTGTGCTGCTTCCCTCGCTCCCACAGTCTCCATGCAACTCCCTGGGGCCTCCTCGTGCAGGGGGGTGTGCAGGGCCAAGGACTCAGCACTTCTGCGCAAGCGGCAGCCGTGGCCACCTTGACCTATGTGGTCGCGCCAGCGAGCAGCTGCAGACACTGCTCCGTGGCGGCCAGAGTGCCTGGTGTGGCACACTCACACAGGGCATGCAGGATGCCCGGGCAGACTGCCTCCTCGAGGAAGCAGACAGTTTCCATGTGCTTCTTCGCATCCACTTACCGCCGAAGGAAGGTGACTAACTGTAAAACGTTCCTTTAGTTCCAGACTCAGCCAGGGCCCCTATATGTGAGGAAAAGCCACATTTCAGAAACTAGGTTTAGATATTTGCAAAAAGAAGTGAAACAAATGGTGCTGGCCTAGGCTGTGCTCCCCTTGGTCCATCCAGAAGGAACATATCTTCAAGAAAATCCTTCCAAATCTGACTCTGACGTATAGGTTACTCTGTACCATTTCCTTCACCAGTGTGACGACAACAGAGAATCATCCTCTCACCTTAACCTGAGAGAGCTGATTGGAATCCCTGCCCTTTGTCTCTGGTTCATGCATCTAGACTGAGGGAGTCAAGTTCTGTTCGGATGGGGAGCTAGCTGTGGTTCCTCTTTATATACCACTAAGCATCAAAGTCCAGGGATTCTGAGGTTTTTAAAATACATTTACTCGGACTTCCAATTCCACTACTGGCTAAGTAAGTAAGTAAGATAAGAACTGGCTACCAGTTCAGTCTTCCCACAGATAACAGCTCTAAAGTCTGGTTATAACACAAAAAGCAGTCCTATGAAGTCATTGAAGAGTGACTAGAAAGAGTCATATTCTGATGAGGAGTCTGCACTGAGGGGAGGGGGTTAGAGGGCATGAGTTCCCTCTTCCTGCTGCTTTTACTCTGGGGTCAAGCTAAGTGGTGAGGTTACTGGTAGAAAAACCACAGCCTTTATGCCTTGGGAAACCAGAGGACTGGTTCCTTGCCTTCTGGGTTGCTCTCAACTGAGAGAGGAGATGCCCAGATTCTGTCTGCCCACATCTCTGGCTGACCCCTAAGCCACATAGGTAGGGAGTAGAGTCGTAGCAGATCAGCTAAAGACAAAAGATCTGACCTGAGATTGGAACTTCTGCCCAAGAAACATTTTGAGGTTCAAGTCCAACCCAAGTTAACTGCCTACTAAAACAAAAGAAACCATTCATCTGAGAAAAATGACAGAATACAGTCTCCACGATTTGATATCCACGACAGCCGTTCATAAGTCAGCAATGTACAAAGAATCAGGAAAATGGGACCCTTTCTCAAGGGAAAAAGGCAATCAGCTAAGACCAACCCCCAGCTGATTTGAATGTTAGAATTTGCACACAAAATTTTAAAACAACTATTATAACTATCAATAATGTAAAAGAAAATATACCTGTAATGAAGGAAAAGATAAAGAACGTAAGCAGATATAGAAATGCTTTTTTTTAATGAATGGAAATTCTAAAACTGAAAATTACAGTGTCTGAAATGAAAAAAATTATAGATCTTAGCAGAATGGAGATGGCAGAGGTAAAAAAGTGAACTTGAAGAAAGATCAATAGAATTTATCCAATCTGAATAACAGAGGAAAAAAAAAAAGATTTTAACTCATTACTGACCATGGGATTTTTGCAGAAATTAATGCCTGTGGCTGGCAGTTTTTATTTTGGCCGGCCAAAAATTAATTCTGTTATTTCACTACCACTTCGTGGGGTATTACATTCAGTATTTACACCTGACACACTGTAAAGGCTTCTAATTTTCATGAAATGTTGTCTTCAATCCACTCTTCTGTAGAAGCAAAGGAGCATTCTCCAGCACCATGAGTTTCATTTTCACTTTCCATATCAGTATCCATCACTAAGGGTTTTTGTCTTTTTGTTGGTCCAACAGTCACATCATCTGAATCAGAACTATATTCTGAAGTACTATCAGAACTTCTGAGACACTAGTATATATGTCGCTCAGACAATCAGAGAAAGTATATGCATAAAATTCACTGAAAAACTCTTCACTCAAAATTTCGCGATGCGTCACTTTTGAAAATTTTACGTTTATAATAGACACAAGGTTGGAACAAAACCTAACAGAGGAAGAAATGTGAATGATAAGGACAATCGTAAGTTGTATAATGAACCCTTGATCAATTTTAAGCTCTAACAACTTCGCACAGTTATATTAATTGTATCACTCTCTAAAAATGTATTAATACGTCTCCAGTCAATAATGTTCGGGTAACAAAAGACGTATTAATACATCTCCGGTCAATAATGTGTTAAAATAGGTGAACAGAGCCTCAGAGACCTGTTATTTAACATCAAACAGTCTAACATGGGTATGATAGGAGTCCCAGGAGACAAGAGAAAGGAATGAGGCAGGTAAAATATTTTAAGAAATACTGGTCAAATTTTTTACAAATATGATGAAAGACAAGTTTACAGCTTTGAGATGCTCAATGAACACCAAATGGGATAAACAGAAGGCCTCATCATATCCCAGTAAAATTGCTGGAAGCCAAATTTAAAGACCAAATCTTGAAAGCATCAAGAGCAAAGCCGTACAATACACACAGGGTAACAACTACCGTTGACCCTTTAACAACCACCTTTGACCCTTGAACAACACGGTTTAAACTGCACAGGTCCATTATACACAGATTTGTTTCAATAAATACATAGTACAGTACTATACAATCTGTGGTTGGCTGGAACCATGGATATGGAGGGCCAACTATAAAGTTACACATGGCTCTTCCCTGGTGGCACAGTGGTTAAGAATCCTCCTGCCAATGCAGGGGACACAGGTTCGAGCCCTGGTCCAGGAAGATCCCATATGCCACGGAGCAACTAAGCCTGTGCGCCACAACTACTGAGCCTGCGCTCTAGGGCCCACGCACTGCAACTACTGAAGCCTGCGTACCACAACTCCTGAAGCCCATGCACCTAGAACCCGTGCTCTGCAACAAGAGAAGCCACCGCAGTGAGAAGCCCGCGCACCACAACGAAGAGTAGCCCCCACTCGCCACGACTAGAGAAAGCCCACGTGCAGCAACGAAGACCCAACACAGCCAAAAATAAATTTTAAAAAATAAAAGAAATAAATTTTAAAAAATTAAGTTATACACAGATTTTCAACTGCTTGAGGGTGGTGGGCAGTGCCCCTAACCCTCATGTTGTTCAAGGGTCAACTGTATTTGATTTATGGCTGACTTTCCATCAGAAACTATGGAAGCATGAAAAGAATGGAACAACATCTTTAAAGTTCTTGTGGGGGGCTGGGGGTGGGGCCACTGTCAACCCACAATTCTATATCAAGTAAAAATATCCTTTAAGAATGAAAGTGAACTAGAGAGAATTTCAGGTAAGGAGAAATTAAGAATTCATTACTAGAAAACCTGCATTATAAGAAATGACACTGTCTTGAGGGGCTTATAAAATATATAGCTATAATACTTAAAATAACTAATAAAGAAGCTTCCCTGGTGGCACAGTGGTTGAGAGTCCGCCTGCCGATGCAGGGGACACGGGTTCATGCCCCGGTCCGGGAGGATCCCACATGCCGTGGAGCAGCTGGGCCCGTGAGCCATGGCCGCTGAGCCTGCGCGTCCGGAGCCTGTGCTCCACAACAGGAGAGGCCACAACAGTGAGAGGCCCGCGTACCGCAAAAAAAAAAAAAAAAAAAAAAAATACATCTGCAAATTCTTTGACATCCCTCCCTGGGCTGAACTTAGTGACTTGCTTCTAACGTATAGAATTGGCAGAAGAGATGGTGTGTGGCTTCTGAAACTAGGTCATAAAAGCGACCCCGCTTGCGCTCTCTTGGACTGCTAGCTGTGGGGAGCATGCCGTGTGGACCGTTCAGCAGCGCTCTGCAGAGGCCCATGTGAAGAGGAACTGAGGCCTTCCATCAACCACCACCACCTTGTCAGTCATGAAGTGAGTCACCTTTACAAGGACATTCTCCAGCCTTGAGATGGCTGTAGCCCAGCCAGCATCTTGACTACCACATCCTATAAGACCCCACGCCAGAACTGTCCATCTAAACCATTCCTAAATTCCTGACCCTCAGAAACTGTGAGAGAAAATCACTGTTCAGTGTTTTAAGCCACTAAGTTTTTTTGGACTAATTTGTAATACAGCAATAGATAACTAATATATGCATCTGCAAGAGGCATACTTTAAATACAAAGACACAGGTTGAAAGTAAGTGATTGGAAAAAGATATACCATGCAAACAGTATGCATGAGAATTTCTGGAGTAAGCAGAAGATGGGAACAGACATTTCATCAAAGAAGATACACAGATGACAAGTAAGCACATGAAAAGATGCTCAACATCATTACTCATTAGGGAAATGCATATTAAAACCACTACTCACCTGTTAGATGTCTAAAATTAAAATGACTGACCATACCAAGTGTTGACGAGAATGGAGAACAACTGGAAATATCCATTGCTGTGGAAATATAAAACAATATGATCACTTTGGAAAACAGCCATCTCTTAAGAAAGTTGAACATACACCTGCCCTATGATTCTGGCATCCCATTCCTGAATATTTACCCAAGAGAAGAGAAAGCGTTGTGTCTATACAAAGACTTGTACACAAATGTTCACAGCAACTTTATTTGTAATAGCCAAAAAATACCAACAATCCAAACAAACTGTGATATTTCCATACAATGGAATACTTCTCAGCAAGAAAAAGGAGTGAACTGTTCCTCAGCTGTACTCTACAGCATGGTTAAATCTCAAATTTATTATGTTGAATGCAAGAAGCCTCCTCTACCCTCCCCCTGCTAAAGAAAGTACATACTGTATGACTCCATTTATATAAAACTCTAGAAGACGTAAATTCATCTGTAATCAAGGAAAGCAGATCACTGGGTTGCCTGGGGATGAAAGGAGCATTGCAAAAGAGCATGAGGAAACTTTTGGGGAAACGGATGTGTTCATTATCTTGATTGTGTTGATAGTTTTGTCGATGTATACATGTGTCAAAACTTATCAAATTGTATACTTTTGTAGTTTTTTGTAGGTCAGGTAACTCAATAAAGCTGAAAAAATATAGTATGAGCACCTTTATACATACCTTATATTTTTACATAAATGCAAATGAATAAGACATTTTTAAAAGAAAGTGTCAGAGGCCTCTCAAAATGCAGCCAGTGACAGAAAATAAGTGTATAAGTCGGCTGAGCTGGGTAAAAAAAAACCTTAGATTTTGTACAATTTTTTCACCCCATTCTCACTCTGTCAACTTACCAGCTGCGACACATTGGGAAAATGGTGTAATGTCTCAGGTGACCTCAGCGTTTTCAAAATTATCAAATGATAGATTAGGCTAGATGTTCTGTAAGGTCCGTAAGTGCTCCCAGTTGTCTAATGCTTCCAGGTTTGTACGAAAGAAAGCTAACGTATATTCTCCTTTGTTGTAGATTTCCAATGCACACAGTCAGCAGATGGACGACCTCTTTGACATTCTCATTAAAAGCGGAGGTGGGTCAAAGTCACATCAGACCCCATAGGGGTCTTATCACAGGTTTATGAAAGTTTTCCTCTAGAGCTCACAGCGTATCTGAGTAGTGAGAAACATATTCTTCTAATTCTACCTCAGTTTACTCTTTTAAATCTGTTAAATTTAGGTGATTAAAATGAAGGAAAAGCCATTGTTTCACTATAACACAGTAATTTAATAGACTTAGCAATAGATGTATGCCTGTTGATAGACTACCTCAAAATAGCTCAGGAGAACCAGATTTAAAGACCACATTGAAAAACTTCAAAATTACTCCACGTAAATGTTGTTGTGATGGGATAAAAATTCATTGTGCATTAGTTTCATAAAACCTAGTTACCTAGCTTGGGCTCTAGTAACTTTCTTAAAATTCAAAGGGAAGCACTTTCTACATATGATTGAAAATCTTAGATTTTTACAATTTGTCATCTTAAAAAGGGATAAGGGACATTAACCACAAAAAAAAAAATCAAGGATCTCTCTGCCTCAGCTTATTATCTTTAAAAATAAGTATAAAATCAGTATTTCAAAGCTTCAGATGCTATTTTGGAATATTTTTAAAGTATTCTCAAATTACCTTGGTGAAAGAGTTTTATTCAGGTTTTTAAAGGGATCAAAATTTCTCCATTCGTAGCAGGTTCTGTTTGATTTTGAGCTTAATGATTTTGTCGTAATGTTTGACAAACACAGAAAATTCTTCATATTTGACTATAGATCTACATGTGCAAATAGCATTTTCTTTTTAAACTCATGATGTATATCTAAGCTATGGAAATTAAAGAAATAGATATACCATGGCCTGAATTTAAGGTTAAAAACAATAATAAAATGCTTTTTGCCAAATCTGGGGAAAATACTTTTGGAAATGATTAAAAAGAATAATGTTTACAGCCTAAACTTGGAAATTAAAATATGACAAAGTCACAGTAACAAAATAACAATTGAGTTATTTTCTAAAAGGGATGATTTTTTATGGCAAAGTATCCAATGAGTATATTATTTTATCTTATTGTATACTAACTAATACCAGTAATAATGAGAACAGAAATTTAAATAGTTGATTGTAAAACTAATTATTTAGATTGCACTTTCAGCTTTCAGAACAATTCTAGAGGTGACAACAGGTAATGAAGAGCAGCATAACTGTCCTAAAACACAGGCAGTGCCCACAGTGTACAGTTCACATATAGCAATCAGGTTGTAAGTTCTTTCTCTCACTTATTTATGCATCCCAATCACTGAATTGTAAGAGCGATTATTAAATACGTTTCCTAGTGTATCTGCATATAAATGAAACCAAATACTCACAAGAAAGTGGAAAGGATATTTTATTCAAATATATGTAGCTAAGTGAACACTGGTATCTATAGCAGATGGTCCGTTAGTTTGCTACTTGATCTGGCAAGGAATAACACGTAATTAATGCTCAATTAAGACATTTACCAAATCCTCAAGATTTTATATGAACTCAGAAAATGAGACAAAAGAAAAATAAGGTAATCCACCTCATCTTGGAAAAGATGTGTTAGCTTTAACTCAGAAATGACATGGAACATTGTATCTTTTAAGGACTTTATATAGAATGTAAATGGCTAAATTCAGCACACAGTTCAACTATAATGATAAAAAAAGAATATAATTAGAGCTTTCATAATATTAAGGGTGTACTTCATGCCTGTACAAACTCAGGGTATCCACTTTGACATTCACTGTAAGGGTGGTGTGTCGCTGTAATAGCAGATTCAAGGTAGAGGGTAAGACAGGAGCCTGTCTTCAGCCTGGAATGACTGAGAATAAGAAAAGGATCAAATAATCTAAAACCATCGGTTCCCACCTGGTGGTAGAGACTGCTTTTAACGCTTACTCTTACTAAAAAGAATGGAAAGCATATCAGAATGTTATCAGCTTAAATGTTTTATCTATTTAACTAAAATATCCATCATCCTAAAGGTTATTATCTAGGACTGTACCTGACCAACAGCATCCTCTTCCTAACTCTGAGATGGACTGTGTATAAGTCATCACAAAAATACAAAATAATTGCCCTGGTAATTAATAAAAAACGTTTAAATGGTACTAAATCATTATTAATTATTTCAATTATTTTGCAGAGATTTCCCTTCCTATAAAAGAAGAACCTTCTCCTATTTCCAAAATGAGACCAGTGACAGCCAGCATCACCACAATGCCAGTCAGCACAGTGGTGTCCCGGCCACCACCCCAAGTCCAGATGGCACCGCCCATATCCTTAGAACCTATGAGCAGTTTATCTGCCAGCTTAGAGAACCAACTAGAAGCTTTCTTGGATGGCACTTTGCCTTCAGCCAGTGAAATTGCTCCACTGCAAAGCAGCAGCGAGGACAGGGAACCCTTCTCCCTGATAGAGGATCTCCAGAACGACCTGCTGAGTCACTCAGGCGTGCTGGACCACTCACACTCACCCATGGAAACTTCCGAGGCCCAGTTTGCTGCGAGTACTCCCTGCCTGTCCCTTGACCTTTCTGACTCGAACCTGGACAACATGGAGTGGTTAGACATTACCATGCCCGGCACGTCATCGGGACTCACTCCTCTCAGCGCCACTGCTCCGAGCATGTTCTCTGCCGACTTCCTAGACCCACAGGACCTACCACTGCCATGGGACTAACAGCACAGATTTCTCATCCCAGATTCCATGAGAGTCAAGAAGATGAAGGTGATTGGAGAAGGTCAGTTTTTAGAGACAGATCCATAGTTGCATCATTGCAATTATAATATGTTGTCACAGAAAGAACGGAGGGATGGTCAGAGGCTGGAAACCAAGTTTGAAAACATTTCATTGCATCCAGCAGTGAATGTCTACGATTTAATATAGCACAGAGCCTTCTGAAAAAACACTACTCCAAGAAGACTTATCTGTTTCTCCAGACTTCAGTAAAGAATAAAAGGTACCTTTAGATAAAAACATGAAGCAGAGTAATGTGTGCAGGGCGGTGACACCAGGGCCTCTGGTCATCAGCTACATTTAAACCTCTGTGGTCACTTTGAGACCCTAAATAAAAGGCAAACGGCTCCACTCAAAAAGAAGGGAGGTAAGAGACCACTGCACAGGGTATTTCCTAGAAATGGCCTGAGCCCAGCCCCAGATGCAGCAGGGGTCAAGGGCAGTGGTCGGCACCAGCCAGTTCAGTGACAGCTTCCCACTGAAGACTTTTTGGTTCCATTCAGAAACCAATGTAATTTTTGTGTGTGTTATAGTTTATTTTGTGATTTTGGGGAATCTTACTTTAGATCTCCGAATTTAAATTGAAATGGAAGATCTTCCACCATAGCCAGACAGTGTCTACAGAAGACTGTCATAACCAAGCCACCGTAAGCGTCAGGTGTGCTGACAACACTGACAATTCTATCTGCAGCCCTCTGGGTTGGTCAGGTTGATTTTAATGTGTATCTTAGACATCTGTACGTGTGCTCTGACATTGTGATGTGCACAGCCTACACTGGAGTAAGGCATTAGGTACCCAGTGGTCCCACTTCTTGTAATAACTCAAATATTTCTGGAGTACTTGAGCCACACGTATTTCCGTATTTAAAGAATTGCTGACTAACTTTCAGGTAACCAGACCCATCTCAAAGAACCAAGAAAAGGCTTTAGCGTAAAATATATTTCTGAGCTGGTGAGTTGCAAAGAAGGCAAGGGAGAAGTCTTGTCATCAACCTAGGACATTCCTACAACGGTTACAGGTGAGACAGTGTCGCCAGGTTGGCCAGTGGACCCAGCCCTGGCCGTCCTCTTCTCTGTCGCTTATCCCTGGTTACTGTTTTACAGGCTTGTAACTGGATGTCATACCTGAGCTCTCACTATATCATCAAGCTGAAGATTGAAAAACTGGAGGTTTTATTAGTTTTTTATATAGAAAAAAGATTTGTTGAGTAGTTTCATAATTTTCTAAAATGCCAACTATCACAGGATTTCCAAGATTATTTCAATCAAGCTAGTCATTGAAGTAAGTATATGATAAAATATAAATAACTGAAAAAAAACCCACCTGAAATCTACCCCAAAGTGTGGAGGTTTTTATTACATAACATCATTGTGCTCTCCACCTCACCTTGTATAAACCCTACATATGGTCAGGTTTTTTCTCTGGGTGGTTAAATGGTGAAAGTTGCCTCTTGCAAGTCACTGTGGGAACCTGACCCACTACTTGGAAACAGTCTGTGAATCATTTCTGGGTTTGTGTTTTGCCTAAGAACTGATCTTACTGTATATTTTTATTTCAGTTTGTAAATTTTACTACATGTAAGAAAAGTCCATTTTCCCAGTATTCAGTTGCCCACAGCCCTCGAGCCCTCAGTTGAAAGCCCTCCCAACTGGAAAGTGCTTCTGGATGATTCAGGCAGAGGCAGTCATGCAGTGTGGTCTGCAGTAGGTACTTCGAGTGTTTAGCAATTGGTAATCCAACATGTGGGAGCTAGTAACCGTTAACCACAGCGCCGCCATCTGACCAAGCCCAATGGGACAGTTAACGTCCTGGGCATGACGTGCATCTCGAGTCAGTTCCTTTCGGAGGCCCTGTGGCCAGGGGCAGGGCTACTGACCCGGAAAGGTACTTTTCTTAGGGGAAGTCTGGGCCCTGGGTTTTTGTCTGGGGCTTATGTGGTCCACACTTAGACTCTAAGCATCATCTTCATTCAGATTTAAATGGCTTATTAAATTAGCACCAAATATCAGTGAGTCAGCAGGAGGCAACTGAACAGCTAGTGGTGCTGGCTCTTGTTGAGTAACTTTCTGTTTCCATCATCCCGAGTTGTGTACATAGATTGTTCTCTAGCCCTCAGCTCCCCTTATTGCTTTTTTGAAATAGATTTGAAACATGCCACAGGAAGGTTGCTCTCCAAAAATACACACTGCATTACAAAGAATGCCATCTCATGAGCCTGGTCTCTTGACTACAACTTGCTGAAGTGCCCACTTCACATGTGTGTTCAGACCTTCACGTACCAGCATTTCCTTTAAAGGCAGGCAAGGGGCCTCTAGTACTGACTCTACCGGCCACCTACTCGCGGCATTCCACCCGGCCCTCCGTCCTGGCTTGAGCAGCCAGCTGGGCCTCTGTGACACCAGTGCTGCTCACCAGGGTCTCAGCTAATGTTCCAGTTAGAGCAAGGACACAGACCGTGCGCAGCGTGTGACGTGACCAAAGGTGACATTCTGTGATCACAGCCCCTCTGCCCTAACTCAGTGAACGTGACGGTAAGCGCAATGGGAAAGGCGTGTGTTTACCAAAGAGGACGGTCTTGGGTTTGAGGTGAGCTTCACAGCCCTTTAAACAGAGGGCAGAAGCGCTGGTTGGATTTTCAGGTGTTCATGTGTGTGGTTTAGAAGTGGTGCTGTCGTGTACCATTCTGCAGAATAGCATACTGCCGAGCAGAAAACCAACTCCTAGAAACACGATCTCCTATCCAGTCTTATTTCCTAAATATTCCTGAAACACAGTAGTATCAAGCTTACCCTGCTAGTGTATATAGGTATCAGGTCTTGTCATTAAGGACGCGAGGAATAGAAAGTTACACCGAAGCTTCAGGCATATGTGGTCATCTTGTACGTTTCAGCAAAGCATGTACTAGGAAACCTCTTAGGACAGTGTGAGTGGTTCACGTTCTAGTGTTTTTCCTGAAATGTGCAATCTACTGTATAGTATCTGCCACATATCTGTACATAGATGTAGTCTGAATTCATGGAACTTCTTGCTCAGATGCTATTTGTTTGTTTTATATGCATATCTTTATGGCACAAAAAGAGATCTTACTTAAAATTTCCTTTCTACAAACTGCACGGTTGTGTGAGCCACGGAAGTGCCGTTTCAGAATCGTGGCAAAGGCAGTGTGGTGTCGCCCCCCAAGCTGCCACCTGTAGAGGGCACCGCCACAAGCTGTGCAGCCGGTGGACCCCGAGTGATGATGGATCAGGAGTGTTACCCATTTTGTCACCAAAGCTGGCTCAGGCTTCCTCTACCCCAGATCAACCCCAGATCATTCCAGGCCACACAGCTTTCTCCAGAGCCCTTTCGCAGTTCCCAAGCTGAAACCAGCCACAACAGTGCCGGGACCGTCCCTTTACTGTCCACAAACAGCCTTTGGCCGGGTTTGCGCCACACCCTCGTGCTGTTTCTGGGGCCCATCTGGTGGCTCCTGCCATGAGCCAGGTGGAGGGTGGCAGCCAGGGGCTGTTTCAAGAACTTCCAAGAGACTAGCTGTCAGTGTCCACCAGCAGAGCCACCTGGGGCTCCACAGCAGGTTCGCAAATAGCCCTCTGCGTGTCGCCATCCGTCACCACCACATCAGTCCCGACCACTGGCACCAGAGCAGGACACCAGGCAAAGTGTCCCCTGCCTGGAGGCCACAAAATTAGCCCACTCTCTCAAAGAACACTAACTGGAAGGTCAGGGTTATCAAAGGAACACAGCTCACAAGTGCAGAAATGTGTATCTGGAGAGCATCCTAACTGCATTTCAGCGCATCTTTTAAGTGGTTTCAGTCAAAACTGGAAAATAACAATTAATATGTAGTCATTCTTCTTCCTGGTTCAAACCTTTGATAACTTGCTCATTCAGCCATGTTTCTGAGCTACGGTTTTACTTGTGAAGTGACTGCATGGCAATAAGCAGGTCTATGTTTGTCCCCATTCACCCTTTCTTGCAGTATTTGAGGAAATGCATCATTGCAAAGGGTTTCTGCCTGAAATCTCTGATTTGAGGCCTGTAATTCAAAAAGCTGCACATGTTTACAAAAGAGCTCTTCCCCTCCATGCAAACACGTTGCTCTGTGAATCATTGGAAAATGTCACGATTCTGTGACAAGAGGATGGCAATCTCGGATCTGCAAGGTGCTGTCTGGAATCAAATAAAACATGTCATTGGCGATCTCAACATAGCTGTCGTGTTCAACAGAGCTTTGTGCCAACTACTAAGACAAAGCTTTAACCAAGTTCATAGAATCACCGAGACTCATAACGATTACCTCTCCACATTATGCTGTAAGGAAACTTGCTGATTTAGGAGGAGGAGGAAGCATTTAGGAAAGGGTTTAGTTGCTACCAAAAGCACTTAACCTCGAATAACTAATAGTAATGCAAACTCGCTTCAATGGAACCAAAGGCATTGCCAAGTATTTGCCAAAAGGAGGCACTTTTTATTTAAAATTTGAGACTAATGAGATCTCAAAAATCAGTCCCAAAAAGGTATTATCCATTTAAGGTTATAATTTTCACAAAGATGTAGATATTTCTCTATTGTTTTCATGTAAAATAGTATAGATTTGTTTTGTTGGGTTAAGAATAATACGTATTTAGCAGTAATACAGAGTTTTTTCCTTTCTACCTACAAATTAGTTTTCTTCTCTTGCTTGCAATAGAAATACGATGTGATAGGTGTTTCTCTTCTTATTTTCATTGTCACATTATGTCTTAGCATCTCACTCTATGAAAAAAAGGAGAAAGATACCAATCTGCAGAGCCCTGCTTATCAAAGCACTAGTTTAATAAAAAACTATGGCAATCGGGGGTCCATTCATCTATTGCCTTTATGTTGTTTTTTTAAAAGAAAAACCATGATGCCTTTGTATTTGCTGTTTGCACCCCTGAAATCAATTCCATGTCATGTTTGAATGCCATACATTTTGCACATGTACTGTACATAGGTAATGCATACGGTATTTTTATATGTGTGCACATTTATCATCAGATCTTTTGTACATAGTGGCCGTATTGTAGCTGATCGGGAAATGTTTGATATCTCAGCAATTTTGCATTTTTGTGTCTCAAATAAAAACATTTTGATGTACTATGATTCTTACTACGCAGAGGAAAGACCACATGCTATGGGTCAGGAGAGCTGAGGGGGGGCAGGTGGGGAGGAGACACTGCCTTCAGAGCAAGCCTTACAGCAGTCACCAGACACAACAAGCGGGCGTGCTGAGGCAGGTTTTGTGAATCACACATCCAGTGCACACATCCCCTCCCCCAGGTCCAGGATCGTGGGATACAAAATAGAAACAGGTACCTAGCTGAACTTGACCATGACAAGATTTGACACCAAAACCATGTGCATTCTCCCACAATCATAAGGAAACCCCGAATGAGAGACGTGCCGAAGGCTGTGGTCCCCCGGGGGTCGGTGTTACACACGTGCCTGGGGAAAACGGGCTCTCGCTTTGACAGTAATAAATGAGCCACCAACAAGATTCCCAAAAGACCCGGGTAATCCTTCAGTGCAGCCACATTTCAGAAGCAGCTATTTATATGAGGTGCTTTTATAGACCTAAAGAAATGGTCTTTAGAATTCAGTTTATTTTAGTAAGATGGCATTTGATTTTCAACCCAGAAGCCCATGGTTAAAATAGAGTTTTGATGACATAAAACAGTAATGGGTAAACCTGACTAACAGCCCAAACTTTCATATCAATATCTGACTATGAAAGTGGTGTCATATCACCCTCAGAGAGGGAGAAAAGAAAGATCACTGGCTGCCTAAATACAACAAAATGTTCATTATCCGCTACCTTTAGGGACCAAGGGAGCAGCCTCAACAGACCAGTAAGTAGATGATGCTTCCAACGGACTAAGACATTTGTAACATCACATGTTACCAGCCAAGATCCTCCCCTCGGGGAGAGAAAATCATGTCCGAGGGAACAAAGACAGTGCCCCAGGCAGTCCCAGGAATGAGCAAGGGACAGAGCTGGGAGCTTTAGGGAAGGTGCTGGAAGAGATGTGTTAGGACGTGTAAAGGACATTCCAAACAGAGAAAAACCACTTGGGTGAGGTCAGAGTAAAGAAAGAGATTTTGGCTGAGGCCCTGCTCTGTGCCAGGCCGAGGGCTAGATGCCGGAGTTGGGCTGAAGGACAGAATCTGGCCAAGAAGTGCTGGGAAACAGTCTGGAAGGGTCGACAGCAGAGCATTTAAGAATCCCAGACCTCAAGGGGCTTAAGACTCTTCTGGAGATAGTTCTGTTTTCTTTGGGTAATACAGGCCTTCGAAAGCCTTTTAGATAGTGGACACAGTCATCATTTAGCACCTTTGTAATCCTCTGCAGCACACTTGCTCTAGAGTCAACAGGACTACAAAAGCACTTGTAAACACAGACACACCCACACACTTCGTGATGGCTGGAAATGAATGCCGCCTAGGAAAGACCCCTTCAGGACAGATGTAGACCACATGTCACCAACAATTTTATATGCCGCATAATCCTCTTGAAGGTTTCCCAAGTCACCTCACGACCATTCCTTTGCCCCTCCTTCCACAAGTAGCTTAGCTTCCCTTTCTGATGGATATTAACTTTCAGAAAGAAACCCCATTTGGACATCCTGGCTATCTCTTCTGCTAATTTTTATGACAACCCATAATGTATACTGAGACAAAAAACGAGGCCACTAATCAACTGACTGCCCCTGGTGGATATGACCGTGTGACAGATCATTCCAGGAGGAAGCTGCTGACATGGCCCTATGGGCGGTAACCACAGTGCGTACTCACTCTCCCCACGTCCCTGGTACATAGCGCCAAGGCACAGGAATTCAAGTGGAGACAGGTTAATAGAAACAGCAGCAAATGTAGTAGATGCTGCTAAATGCCAGGCCCTGTGCCAAACACTTTATGTATAAAACCCTCGTTTAATAAGTCTACGAGCAAGGAACTCTTCCTATCCCCATTTAATAGATGTGGCAACTAAGGACAGCGAAGGAAAATGTCTTGCCCGAAATTACAAAGAAAGCAGTGTGGATTTGAGACCAAGCTTCTGACATCCCAGAGCCCAGATCATTTCTGTAGACTCGGTACATTCACTCCAACGTCTTTGTTCAGATACATGACAAAACCAATTGATTATAGCAGACTTAGTTCCTGTCAATCATGAGGTTCACCCAACTGGGCATCTCTCAAGTCTCCTCAATCTCACACATTTTACAAAGTACGGCTTGTACTAGGTTAACTCCAACCAGAACCTGGGTTACAAGACTGGGGCATCTTAAGTGAAGCCCACAGGTGGGGCCACACACAATGACTCACAAAACTGCCTCCTTGGGCTGGGTACCTGGAGCCACTTGAGCACACCCCAAAACCCAGCATTCATGGAGCAATTTTACAATATCTAGTAAAGTTGAAGATACAAACTCTGCAACTCAACTTTTTTGATACTCATCCTCGAGAAACACATGCCCACAGGCAATCACGTGCAAGAATTAACACGAAAGCTTAGTTTACAAAGCAAACACTGAAAACGACCTGTATGCCTTTCATTTTGCGAACATTTAAACACAGCAATTTACACAAATGAACTAAATCTAATGTGCCAATGTAAATCAATCTCAAAATAAAATGCTGAGGGAAAGAAAAGTGCAGAATGAAGCCTACATAATTCAAGTAACATTTTAAATCAACAATGCTGTTCACGTTTTTATATAAAATATAAAAATATGGGTGGTAAGGACTCGTGTCAATATCAAGATTCAAGATACTTGTGGAAATAAAAGGAATTAGATTGCAGGAATTAAAGTAGGCTTCAATTAATATTGAATGTTTTATTTATTTTTTCTATTTATTTCTTTAGTAATTCTATAGCCATCTAGCAAAATATTAACACTTGTTTACTGGCAGTTGATTTCTTTATTCTCCCTATTCTTGCGGTAGGCGGGCCTCTCACTGTTGTGGCCTCTCCCGTTGCGGAGCACAGGCTCCGGACGCGCAGGCTCAGCGGCCATGGCGCACGAGCCCAGCCGCTCTGCGGCATGTGGGATCTTCCCAGACCGCGGCACGAACCCGTGTCCCCTGCATCGGCAGGCGGACTCTCAACCAGTGTGCCACCAGTGAAGCCCTCTCCCTATTCTTTTCTGTGAGTTGGAAATAGTTCCTATTTTAAAAAAAAATAATAAATAAAGGACTTCCCTGGCAGTCCAGTGGTTAAGACTCTGCACTTCCACTCTAGGGGGTGCAGGTTCAAACCCTGGTCAGGGAACAAGGATCCTGCATGCCATATGGCGCGGCCAAAAAAAAAAAACCTTAAAAAGAAAAAGAATTACACAGGAATACATTGAACAACTGCATGCCAACAAATTAGTTAACTTAGATAAAATACACAAATTCCTACACAGACACAAACTACCAAAAATTAACTCAAGAAGAAAGAAAAGCTGAAAGCTTTTCCTTTAAGATGAGGAACAAAACAAGGATGCCCACTCTTACCACTTATTCAACATAGCACTGGAAGTCCTAGCCAGAGAAATTAGGCAAGAAAAAGAAATAAAAGTCATCTAGGGGCTTCCCTGGTGGTGCAGTGGTTGAGAGTCCACCTGCCGGTGCAGGGGACACAGGTTCGTGCCCCTGTCCGGGAGGATCCCACGTGCCACGGAGCGGCTGGGCCCATGAGCCATGGCCACTGAGCCTGCGCATCCCGAGCCCATGCTCTGCAACGGGAGAGGCCACAACAGTGAGAGGCCTGCATACTGCGCAAAAAAAAAAAAAGTCATCTAAATTGGAAAGGAAGAAGTACAACTGTCACTATTTGCAGATGACATGTCATTATAGAGAATACCCTAAAGAGTCCACCAAAAAGTGTTAGAACTAATAAATTCAGTAAAGTTGCAGGATATAAAATTAATATACAAAAATATGTTGCATTTCTCTACACCAATAATGAACTATGAGAAAGAAAATTAAGAAAATAATCCTTTTTAGAATTTCATGAAAAAGAATAAAATAATGGGTTGGCCAAAAAGTTCGTTCTGTAAGGTGTTATGGAAAAACCCGAACGAACTTTTTGGCCAGCCTAATACTTCAGAATAAATTTAATAAATTTAACTAAGCCCATGCGCCACAACTACTGAGCCTGCGTGCTGCAACTACTGAAGCCCGTGTGCCTAAAGCCCATGCTCCGCAACAAGAGAAGCCACCACAATGAGAAGCCCGCACACAGCAACAAAAGTAGCCCCCGCTCGCCACAACTAGAGAAAGCCCATGAGCAGCAACAGACCCAACGCAGCCAAAAATAAATAAAATTTTTAAAATAAACAAATTTAACCAAGGAGGTGAGAGACCTGTATACTGAAAACTATAAGACACTGATGAAAGAAACTAAGGACACAAATAAATGGAAAGATATTCCATGCTCGTGGACTTGAAGAATTAATATTGTTAAGATGTCCATACTACCCAAAGCAATCTACAGGTACAATTCCGATCAAAATTCCAATGGCATTTTTCATGGAAATAGGACAAACAATCCTCAAATTTGTATGGAACCACAAAAGATCTCCAAATAGCCAAAGTAGTTTTGAGAGAGAACAACAAATCTGGAAGCACATCACATTTCCTGTTTTCAAACTATACTCCAAAGCTATAGTAATCCAAACAGTATGGTATTGGCATAGAAACAGATAAATAGGGGAGTTTCTGGTGGCCTAGTGGTTAGAATTATGGGCTTTCACTGCCACAGCCATGGTTCAATCCCTGGTCAGGGAACTGAGATCCCACAAGCTGTGCAACATAGCCAAACAACAACAACAACAACAAAACACAGACACAGATCAATGGAACAGAATAGAAAGCCCAGAAATAAACCCACACATATATGGTCAACTAATCTATGACAAAAGAGCCAAGAATATACAGTGGGGGGAAAGACAGTGTCTTCAATAAATGTTACTGGAAAAACTCAATATCCACATGCACAAGAATGAAATTGGACCCTCACCTCATCTGGCACCACACACAAAATTAACTCAAAATGGATTAAAGCCTTAAATGTAAGTCCTGAAACCATAAAACTCCAAGAAGAAAACAGAGGAAAAGCTCCTTGACATGGGCCTTGGCAATGACTTGTTAGATATACCAAAAGCACAGGAAACAAAAGCAAAAATAAACAAGTGGAACTCCATCAAACTAAAAACCTTCTGCACAGCAAACAATCAAAAAAATGAAAAGGCAACCTACAGAATAGAAAATATTTACAAACCATGTATCTGATAAGGAGAAAAGGGAACCACTGTGTACTGTTGGTGGAAATGTAAATTAGTACAGCCTTTATGGAAAATAGTATGGAGGTTCCTCAAAAAATTAAAAATAGGACTACCATATGGTCTGGCCAGCCCACTTCTGGGTATATAGCCAGAGGAAATGAAATCAGTATCTCAAAGAGATATCTTCACTTCCATGTTCATTGCAGCATTATTTGCAATAGCCAAGATACAGAAACAACCTAAGTGTCCATCAACAGATGAATGGATAAAGAAAATGTGATACACACACATGCAAGAATATTATTCACTCTTATAAAAGAAGGAAATCCTGCCATCTGTGACAACATGGATAAAACCCAAGAGCATTATACTAAGTGAAATAAGTCAAACAGAAAAAGACATATACTGTACATGATCTCACTTATATGTGGACTCTAAAAAGGCCAAACTCGCAGAAACAGAGTAGAGTGGTGACTATCAGGGGCAGGGGAAGGAATGGCGCCCTATTGGTCAAAGGGAACAAACTTCCACTTATAACATGAATAACCTCCGGGGACCTAACATACAGTATGGTGAAAACAGCTAACAATACTGTACTGTATTGTACTGAAATTTGCTAAGAGAGTAGATCTTAAGTATTTTCATCACACACCAAAAAAAAAATTGGTAACTATGTGGGTAATAGATGTGATAATTAGCTTGTCTATGGTTATCCTTTCACAGTGTGTAGGTATATCAAAATATACCTTACATATATACAGTTGATTATACCTCAATAAAACTGGGGGGGGGGAAATGAAAAAGTGCTGAATGAAGAAAACTGTCAACAAAAAATTCTATATACAACAAAGTGTCCTTCAAAAGTGAGGAAGAAATTAATACATTCCCAGATAAAAGCTAAAGGAGTTATCACCACTAGACCTGCCCTGCAAGAAATGCTAAAGGGACTCCTTCAAGTTGAAATGAAAGAATGCTAGACAGTAACTCAAAGTCCTATGAAAAATAAGGTTCTCTGGTAAAGATAAATATATGGACAAGTAAAAACCTCTATTATTGTCACTTTGGATCTTAACTCCACTTTTTATTCTTTCATAGGATTTAAAAGAGAAAAGCATAAAAATAATTCTAAATCTACAAAGGATCATTACATAACATGTAATGATGTAATTTGTGACATCAATAACAAAGGTGGGTGTAGAGGAGCTGTAAAGAAGTAGAATTTTTGTATGTGAGCAAAGTTAAATGGTTATCAGTTTAAACAGATTGTTATAAGTTTAGGATGTTAAATGTAACCACTACAAACAAAATACGTGGAGAATATACACAAAAGAAAATGAGAAGGGAGGAGATAGGTTCAAGATGGAGGAATAGAGGGACGTGCTCTCACTCCCTCTTGCGAGATCACCAGAATCACAACTAACTGCTGAACAATCATCGACAGGAAGACACTGGAACTCACCAAAAAAGATACCCCACATCCAAAGACAAAGGAGAAGCCACAATGAGATGGTAGGAGGGACGCAATCACAATAAAATCAAATCCCATAACTGCTGGGTGGGCGACTCACAAACTGGAGAACACTTATACCTCGGAAGTCCACCCACTGGAGTGAAGGTTCTGAGCCCCATGTCAGGCTTCCCAACCTGGGGGTCCGGCAACAGAAGGAGGAACTCCTAGACAATCAGACTTTGAACACTAGCAGGATTTGACTACAGGACTTCGACAGGACTGGGGAAAACAGAGACTCCACTCTTGGAGGGCACACACAAAGTAGTGTGCGCATTGGGACCCAGGGGAAGGAGCAGTGACCTCACAGGAGACTGAATCAGACCTACCTGCTAGTGTTGGAGGGTCTCCTAAAGAGGCGGGGGGTGGCTGTGTCTCCCTGTGAGGACAAGGACACTGGCAGCAGAAGTTCTGGGAAGTACTCCTTGGCATCAGCCCTCCCAGAGTCCGCCATTAGCCCCACCAAAGAGCCCGGGTAGGCTCCAGTGTTGGGTCGCCTCAGGCCAAACAACCAACAGGGGAGGGAACCCAGCCCCACCCATCAGCAGACAAGCGGATTAAAGTTTTACTGAGCTCTGCCCACCAGAGCAACAGTCAGCTCTACCCACCATCAGTCCCTCCCATCAGGAAACCTGCACAAGCCTCTTAGCTAGCCTCATCCACCAGAGGGCAGACAGCAGAAGCAAGAAGAACTACAATCCTGCAGCCTGTGGAACAAAAACCACGTTCACAGAAAGACAGACAAGATGAAAAGGCAGAGTGCTATGTACCACATGAAGGAACAAGATAAAATCCCAGAAAAACAACTAAATGAAGTGGAGATAGGCAACCTTCCAGAAAAAGAATTCAGAATAATGATAGTGAAGATGATCCAGGACCTCGGAAAAAGAATGGAGACAAAGATTGAGAAGATGCAAGAAATGTTTAACAAAGACCTAGAAGAATTAAAAAACAAACAAACAGAGATGAACAATACAATAAGTGAAATGAAAAATACACTAGAAGGAATCAATAGCAGAATAACTGAGGCAGAAGAACGGATAAGTGACCTGGAAGACAGAATGGTAGAATTTACTGCCATGGAACAGAATAAAGAAAAAAGAATGAAAAGAAATGAAGACAGCCTAAGAGACCTGTGGGACAACATTAACCACAATAACATTCGCATTATAGGGGTCCCAGAAGGAGAAGAGAGAGAGAAAGGACCTGAGAAAATATATGAAGAGGTTAGACTCAAAAACTTCCGTAACATGGGAAAGAAAATAGCCACCCAACTCCAGGAAGCACAGCGAGTCCCATACAAGATAAACCCAAGGAGAAACACACCAAGACACACAGCAATCAAATTGGCAAAAAATAAAGACAGAAAAATTATTGAAAGCAGCAAGGGAAAAACGACAAATAACATACAAGGGAACTCCCATAAGGTTAACAGCTGATTTCTCAGCAGAAACTCTACAAGCCAGAAGCGAGTGGCATGACATTTTAAAGTGATGAAAGGGAACAACCTACAACCAAGATTACTCTACCTGGCAAGGATCTCATTCAGATTCGATGCAGAAATCAAAAGCTTTACAGACAAGCAAAAGCTAAGAGAATTCAGCACCACCAAACCAGCTCTACAATAAATGCTAAAGGAACTTCTCTACGTGAGAAACACAAGACAAGAAAAGGACCTACAAAAACAAACCCAAAACACTTAACAAACTGGAAATAGGAACATACATATCAATAATTACCTTAAACGTGAATGGATTAAATGCTCCAGCCAAAAGACACAGGCTCGCTGAATGGATACAAAAACAAAATCCATATATATGCTGCCTACAAGAGACTCACTTCAGACCTAGGGACACATACAGACTGAAAGTGAGGGGATGGAAAAAGAATTCCATGCAAATGGAAACCAAAAGAAAGCTGGAGTAGCAATACTCATATCAGATAAAATAGACTTTTAAAAAAAGAATGTTACAAGAGACAAGGACACTACATAATGATCAAGTGATCAATCCAAGAAGAAGATATAACAATTATAAATATATATGCACCCAACATAGGAGCACCTCAATACGTAAGGCAACTGCTAACAGCTATAAAAGAGGAAATTGACAGTAACACAATAATAGTGGGGGACTTTAACACCTCACTTACACCAATGGACAGATCATCCAAACAGAAAGTTAATAAGGAAACACACAAGCTTTAAATGACACAATAGACCAGATAGATTTAATTGATATTTATAGGACATTCCATCCAAAACCAGCAGATTACACTTTCTTCTCAAGTGCGCACAGAACATTCTCCAGGAGAGATCACGGCTTGGGTCACAAATCAAGCCTCAGTAAATTTAAGAAAATTGAAATCATATCAAGCATCTTTTCTGACCACAACACTATGAGAGTAGAAATAAGTTACGTGGAAAAAAATGTAAAAAACACAAACACATGGAGGCTAAACAATACGTTACTAAATAACCAAGAGATCACTGAAGAAATCAAAGAGGAAATCAAAAAATACCTAGAAACAAATGACAATGAAAACATGACGATCCAAAACCTATGGGATACAGCAAAAGCAGTTCTAAGAGGGAAACTTATAGCAATACAATCCTACCTCAAGAAACAACAAACATCTCAAATAAACAATCTAACCTTACACCTAAAAGAGCTAGAGAAAGAAGAACAAACAAAACCCAAAGTTAGTAGAAGGAAAGAAATCATAAAGATCAGAGCAGAAATAAGTGAAATAGAAACAAAGAAAACAATAGCAAAGATCAATAAAACTAAAAGCTGATTCTTTAAGAAGATAAACAAAATTGATAAACCATTAGCCAGACTCATCAAGAAAAAGAGGGAGAGGATTCAAATCATTAAAACTAGAAATGAAAAAGGAGAAGTTAAAACAGACACCACAGAAATACAAAGCATCCTAAGAGACTACTAGAAGCAACTCTATGGCAATAAAATGGACAACCTGGAAGAAATGGACAAAATCTTAGAAAGGTGTAACCTTCCAAGACTGAACCAGGAAGAAATAGAAAATATGAACAGACCAATCACAAGTAATGAAATTGAAACTGTGATTTTAAATATTCCAACAAACAAAAGTCCAGGACCAGATGGCTCCACAGGTGAATTCTATCAAACATTTAGAGGAGAGCTAACACCCATCTTTCTCAAACTCTTCCAAAAAATTTCAGAGGAAGAACATTCCCAAACTCATTCTATGAGGCCACCATCACCCTGATACCAAAACCAGACAAAGATACTACAAATAAAGAAAATTGCAGACCAATATCACTGATGAATATAGACGTAAAACCCTCAACAAAATACTAGCGGGGCTTCCCTGGTGGCGCAGTGGTTGAAAGTCCGCCTGGCGATGCAAGAGACACGGGTTCATGCCCCGGTACGGGAAGATCCCACATGCCGCGGAATGGCTGGGCCCGTGAGCCATGGCCGCTGAGTCTGCACGTCCGGAGCCTGTGCTCCACAACAGGAGAGGCCACAACAGTGAGAGGCCCACGTACCGAAAAAAAAAAAAAAAATACTAGCAAACAGAATCCAACAGCACATTAAAAGGATCATACACCATGATCAAGTGGGTTTTATCCCAGGGATGAAAGGATTCTTCAATATATGCAAATCAATCAATGTGATACACCATATTAACAAACCGAAGAATAAAAATCATATGATTATTTCAATAGAGGCAGAAAAAGCTTCTGACAAAATTCAACACCCATTTATGATAAAAAAAAAAACTCTCCAGAAAGTGGGCACAGAGGGAACCTACCTCAACATAATAGAGACCATATACGACAAACCCACAGCAAACAACATTCTCAATGGTGAAAAATTAAAAGCATTTCCTTTAAGATCAGGAACAAGACAAGGATGTCCAGTCTCAACACTATTATTCAACATAGTTTTGGAAGTCCTAGCCACAGCAACCAGAGAAGAAAAAGAAATAAAAGGAATACAAATCGGAAAAGAAGAAGTAAAGCTGACACTGTTTGCAGATGACATGATACTATAGGTAGAGAATCCTAAAGATGCCACCAGAAAACTACTAGAACTAATCAATGAATTTGGTAAAGCTGCAGGATACAAAATTAATGCACAGAAATCTCTTGCATTCTATACACTAATCATGAAAAATCTGAAAGAGAAATTAAGGAAACACTCCCATTTACCATTGCAACAGAAAGAATAAAATACCTAGGAATAAACCTATCTGGAGAGAAAAAAAACTGTATGCAGAAAACTATAAGACACTGATGAAGGAAATTAAAGATGATACAAGGGGCTTCCCTGATAGCACAGTGGTTAAGAATCCGCCTGGCAGTGCAGGGGACACGGGTTGAAGCCCTGGCCCAGGAAGATCCCACATGCCATGGAGCAACTAAGCCCGTGTGCCACAACTACTGAAGCCCGCATGCCTAGAGCCCATGCTCTGCAATGAGAAGCCACCGCAATGAGAAGCCCATACACTGCAACGAAGAGTAGCCCCCACTCGCCACATCTAGAGAAAGCCTGCGCGCAGCAACGAAGACCCAATGCAGCCAAAAATAAATAAATAAATAAAATAAATTTTTTAAAAAATGATACAAACAGATGGGGAGATATACCATGTTCTTGAATTGGAAGAATCAATACTGTGAAAATAAATATACTACCCAAAGCAATCTACAGATTCAGTGCAATACAGAGCTAGAACCAAAAAATATTGAAATTTGTATGGACACAAAAGACCACGAATAGCCAAAGCAATCTTAAGGGAAAAAAACGGAGCTCAAGGAATCAGGCTCCTGGACTTCAGACTATCCTACAAAGCTACAGTAATCAAGAAAATATGGTACTGGCACAAAAACAGAAATATAGATCAATGGAACAGGATAGAAAGCCCAGAGATTAAGCCACACAACTATGGTCAACTAATCTATGACAAAGGAGGCAAGGATATACAATGGAGAAAATATAGTCTCTTCAATAAGTGGTGCTGGGAAAACTGGACAGCTACATGTAAAAGAATGAAATTAGAACACTCCCTGACACCATATACAAAAATAAACTCAAAATGGATTAGAAACCTAAATGTAAGACCTGACACTATAAATCTCTTAGAGGAAAACACAGGGAGAACATTCTTTGACGTAAATCACAGCAAGACCTTTTTTAATCTACCTCCTAGAGTAATGGAAATAAAAACAAAATTAAACAAATGGGACCTAATGAAACTTAAAAGTTTTTGTATAGAAAAGGAAACTACAAACAAAACGAAAAGACAGCCTTCAGAATGGGAGAAAATATTTGCAAACGAATCAACAAAGGATTATTGTCCAAAATATATAAACAGCTCATGCAGCTCAATATTAAAAAACAAACAACCCAATCCAAAAATGGGCAGAAGACATAAATAGACGTTTCTCCAAAGAAGACATACAGATGGCCAAGAAGCACATGAAAAGCTGCTCAACATCACTAATTATTAGAGAATGCAAATCAAAACTACAATGAGGTATCACCTCACCATATTAACAAATTGAAAAATAAAAACCATATGATTATCTCAATAGAGGCAGAAGAAGCTTTTGACAAAGTTCAACACCCATTTATGATAAAGAACTCTCCAGAAAGTGTGCATAGAGGGAAACTACCTCAACATAATAGAGACCATATATGACAAACCCACAGCAAACGTCATTCTCAATGGTGAAAAATTAAAAGCATTTCCTCTAAGATCAGGAACAAGACAAGGATGTCCACTCTCAACACTATTATTCAACATAGTTGAATAACAGTGCCCCAGTTAGAAGGGGCATCATCAGAAAATCTACAAGCAACAAATGCTGGAGAGGGTGTGGAGAAAAGGGAACCCTCTTGCACTGTTGATGGGAATGTAAATTGATAGAGTCACTATGGAGAACAGTATGGAGGTTCCCTAAAAAACTAAAAATAGAATTACCATATGACCCAGCAATCCCACTACTGGGCATATACCCTGAGAAAACCATAATTCAAAAAGACACATGCACCCCAATGTTCATGCAGCACTATTTACAATAGCCAGGACATGGAATCAACCTAAATGCCCATCAACAGATAAATGGATGAAGAAGATGTGGTACATATATACAATGGAGTATTACTCAGCCATAAAAAGGAATGAAATTGCGTCATTTGTAGAGACGTGGATGGATCTAGAGGCTGTCATACAGAGTGAAGTAAGTCAGAAAGAGAAAAACAAATATCATATATTAACGCATATATGTGGAACCTAGAAAAATGGTACAGATGAACCTGTTTGCAGGGCAGAAATTGAGACACAGATGCAGAGAACAAACGTATGGACACCAAGGGGGGAAGTGGCATGGGTGGTGGTGGTGGTGTGATGAATTGGGAGATTGGAGTTGACATATATACACTAATATGTATAAAATAAATAACTAATAACCTGCTGTATAAAAAAATAAATTCAAAAAAAAGAAAAATAGAAGCAATCTGAAAAATTAGATTAAGTTGGTAATCTACTTTCCTTCTTGTCCCAAATTTCTTTTTTTAAATAAATTTATTTATTAAAAAAAAAGAAAAAGGAAATGAGAAGGGAATCAAAACATGTCACTACTAAAAAAATTCATCTAAACACAAAGGAAGGCAGTATGGAAGGAAGGGACAAAAAAGGTATAAGACATACAGAAAGCAAATAAAATGGCAATTCCCTATCAGAAACTAAATGTAAAAGGATTAAATTCCCCCAATTAAAAGACACAGATTGGCAGAACAAATTAAAAAAGAGAATCCAACTAGATGCTGTCTATGAGAGACTCACTTTAGAGCTAAGAACCTGCATAGATTTAAAGCAAAAGGATGGAGAAAGTTATTCTGTGCAAATAGTAACCACAGGAGAACAGGAATAGCTATGCTAATATCAGACAAAATAGACTTTAAATTTAAAAAACTATTACAAGAGATAAAGAAGGACATTATATAATGATGAAAGGGTCAATTCACCAAGAATATAATTACAAACATATGCAAACATCAGACCCTAAATATATAAAGCAAACATTGACAGAATATGTCAAGAATTCCTGCAACTCAACAACAACAAAAGACAAAAACAACCCAATTTAAAGATGGACAAACAACTTAAACAGACATTTCTCCAAAGAAGGTATACTAATGGTCAATAAGCACATGAAAAGATGCTCAACATCATTAATCATTAGAGAAATGCAAATCAAAATCAAATGTGATATCATCTTACACCCATTAGGATGGATACTCTTTCAAAAAAAAACAAAATAACAGGTATTGGTGAAGATTTGGAGAAACTGGGATCCTTGTGCAATCATTGGTGGGAGTATAAAATGGTGCAGCTGCTATGGAAAACAATATGGCAGTTCCTCAAAAAAAAATAAACACAGAATTACCATGTGATCCATCAATTCCACTCTAGGTATATACCCAAAAGGATTGAAAGCAGTGTCTTGAAGAGATATTTATATACTCCTGTGCATAGCAGAATTATTCACAATAGCCAAAAGGTGGCAGCAACCCAAGTGTCCACTGATGAATGAACAAAATGTGGTATATACATACAATGGAATATTATTCGCCCCTACTAAAAAGGAAATTCCAGCACATTGTACATGGATGAACATTGAGGACCTTATGCTAAGTGAAATTAGTCAGTCACAAAAATGTACATACTGTATAATTCCAACACATTCTTTTCAAGTGCACTTGAAACATTCTCCAGGATAGATCACATGCTAGGACACAAAACAAGCCTTGGTAAATTTAAGAAAATTTAAATCATATTAAGCATCTTTTCCGACCACAATGCTATGAGACTAGAAATCAACTACGAGAAAAAACTGCAAAGAATCCTAACACGTGGAGGCTAAACAATATGCTACTAAACAACCAATGGATCACTGAAGAAATCAAAGAGGAAATTAAAAAATACCTGGAGACAAATGAAAATGAAAACATAACAATCCGAAATCTATGGTATGCAGCAAAAGCAGTTCTAAGAGGGAAGTTCAAAGGGATACAAGCTTACCTCAGGAAACAAGAAAAATATCAAATACACATCCTAACCTTACACCTAAAGGAACTAGACAAAGAAGAACAAAACCCAAAGTTAGTAGAAGGAAAGAAATCATAAAGATCAGAGCAGAAATACATAGAGACTAAAGAAACAATAGAAAAGATCAATGAAACTAAGAATTGATTCTTTGAAAAGATAAACAAAATTGATAAACCTTTAGCCAGACTCATCAAGAAAAAGAGAGGGCCCAAATCAATAAAATCAGAAATGAAAAACGAGAAGTTACAACCAACATCACAGAAATACAAAAGATTATGAGACTACTATGAACAACTATATGCCAATAAAATGGACAGCCTAGAAGAAATGGACAAACACCTGGAAATGTACAATCTCTCAACACCGAACGAGGAAGAAATAGAAAATATGAACAAACCAATTACCAGTAATGAAATTGAATCAGTAATTTAAAAACTCCCAACAAATAAAACTCCAGGACCAGATGGCTTCACAGGTGAATGTTACCAAACATTTAAAGAAGAGTTAACACCTATCCTTCTCAAACTACTCCAAATACTGCAGAGGAAGGAACACTTCCAAACTCATTCTATGAGGCCAGCATCAACCTGACACCCAAACCAGACAAAGATATTAAAAAAAAGAAAGAAAGAAAATTAGAGGCCAATATCACTGATGAACATACATGCAAAATCCTCAACAAAATGTTAGCAAACCAAATCCAGCAATACGTTAAAAGGATCAAATACTACGATCAAGTGGGATTTACCCCTGGGATGCAAGGATTTTTCAATATCCACAAATCAATCAATATGATACACCGCAATAACAAATTGAAGAATAAAAATCATCTGATCATCTCAATAGATGTAGAAAAAGCTTCTGAAAAAATTCAATGTCCATTTATGATAAAATCTCTCCAGAAAGTGGACATACAGAAAGCATACCTCAACATAATAGAGGTGATATATGACGAGCCCACAGCTAACATCATGCTCAGTGATGAAAAGCTGAAAGCATTTCCTCTAAGATCAGGAACAAGACAAGGATGCCCACTCTCACTACTTTTATTCAACATAGTATTGGAAGTCCTAACCACAGCAATCAC
Organism: Aethalodelphis obliquidens; assembly: GCF_003676395.1. NCBI lineage: Eukaryota > Metazoa > Chordata > Mammalia > Artiodactyla > Delphinidae > Aethalodelphis > Aethalodelphis obliquidens. Next base: position 1,671,671 of record NW_020837962.1, on the reverse strand, counting down.
AGATGAAAAAGAAATAAAACGAATCCAAATTGAAAAGAAGTAAAACTATCAAAGTTTGTAAAAGATATGATACTATACATAGAAAATCCTAAAGACACCACCAGAAAACTACTAGAACTCATCAATGAATTTGATGAAGTCACAGAATACAAAATTAATATACAGAAATCTGTTGCATTTCTATACACTAATGATGAGCTATCAGAAAGAGAAATTAAGAAAAACAATCCCACTTACCATTGCATCAAAAAGAATAAAATACCTAGGAATAAACCTACCTAAGGAGGTAAAAGACCTGAACTCAGAGAATTATAAGACACTGATGAAAGAAACTGAAGATGACAAACAGACCAAAAGATATGTCATGGGGACTTCCATGGTGGTGCAGTGGTTAAGACTCTGTGCTCCCAATGCAGGGGGGCCCGAGTTTAATCCCTGGTCCAGGAACTAGATCCCACATGCATGCCACAACTAAGAGTTCCCATGCCACAACTAAGGAGCCCATGAGCCACAACTAAGGAACCCACGAGCCACAACTAAGGAGCCCGTGAGCTGCAACTAAGACCCAACACAACCAAATAAATAAGTAAAATAAAATAAAATAAAAGTAATTTTTAAAAAAAGACATACTATGTTCATGGATTGGAAGAATCAGTATTGTTAAAGTGACCATACTACCCAAGGCAATTGACACATTCCCTATCAAAATACCAAGGGCATTTTTATGGAAACAGAAGTCCCCAAATAGCCAAAACAATCTTGAGAAAGAAACACAGAGCTGGAGGAATCATGCTCCCTGACTTCAGTCTATACTACAAAACTACAATAATCAAAACAGTATGGTACAATAATCAAAACAGTACGGTACTGGCACATAGATCAATGGAATAGAATAGAGAGCCCAGAAATAAACCCACACGCTTATGGTCAGTTAATCTATGACAAGGGAGACAAAAATATACAATGGAGAAAAGACATTCCCTTCAATAAGTGGTGCTGGGAAAACTGGACAGCTACACATAAAAGAATGAAATTAGAACATTTCCTCATACCATATAAATTTGAAATGTATTAGAGACCTAAATGTAAGATCAGAAACCATAAAAATCCTAGAAGAAAACATACGCAGAAAACTTGTCAACATAAATCAAACCAGTATTTTTTTGGATCTGTCTCCTAAAGCAAAGGAAATAAAAATAAACAAATGGGACCTAAGGAGACTTAAAAGCTTTTTCGCAGCAAAGGAAATCATTGACAGAATAAAAAGACAACCTATTGAAAAGGAGAAAATATTTGCTAATGCTATGACCAGTAACATTATATTATTGGGGTTAATATCTGTAATATATAAACAACTCATACAACTCAATATCAAAAAAACAAACAACGCAATTAAAAAATGGGCAGAAGACCTGAATAGACATTTTTCCAAGGAAAATATACAGATGGCCCAGGCATAGGAAAAGATGCTCAACATCGTTAATCATCAGAGAAATGCAAATTAAAACCAAAGTGAGATATCACCTCACACCTGTCAGAAAGGCTATCATTAAAAAGACCACAAATAATAAATGTTGGCGAGGACGTGGAGAAAAGGGAACCCTTGTGTACTGTTGGTGGGAATGTAAATTGGTGCAGCCGCTGTGTAAAACAGTATAGCAGTTTCTCAAAAAACTAAAAACAGAACTACCACATGATCCAGCAATTCCACTACTGCGTATATATCCAAAAACATGCCGCAGAGCAACTAAGCCCATGCGCCACAACTACTGAGCCTACGCTCTAGAGCCTGTGAACCACAGCTACTGAGCCCGAGTGCCACAACTACTGAAGCCCATACTCCTAGAGCCCATGCTCTGCAATGAGAAGCTACCACAATGAGAAGCTCACACACTGCAACAAAGATAGCCCCCACTCGCCACAACTAGAGAAAGCCCACACACAGCAAAGAAAACCCAACACAGCCATAAATAAATTAATTAATTTTAAAAACAGATGTGGTGTATGTATACGATGGAATACTACTCAGCCATAAAAAAGAATGCTATTTTGCCATTTGCAACAACATGGATGGACTTGGAGGGACTAAGTGAAATAAGTCAGACAAAGACAAATACTGTATGATATCACTTACATATGGAATATGAAAAATAAAACAAACTAGTAAATATAACAAAAAGGAAACAGACTCACAGATATAGAGAACAAACTAGTGGTTACTAGTGGGGAGAGTGAAAAGGGAAGGGGCAAGACATGGGTAGGAGAACAAGTGGTACAAATTATTGTGTATAAAATAAACTATAAGGATATATTATGCGACACAGGGAATATAACTAATATCTTATAATAACTATAAAGGAGTATAACCTTTAAAAATTGTGAATCACTATGTTGTACATTTGAAACTTGTATAATGTTGTACATCAACTATACCTCAATTTTAAAAAGTATTTTTAAAATATTGTATGCTTCCACTCATATGAGATACCTAGAGTAATCAAATTCACACATAGACAGTAGAATGGTCATTACCAGGGATTGCTGTAGGGGAAAATAGAGAGTTATTGTTTTAGTGAATACAGAGTTGCTGTTTTGCAAGATGCAAATAGTTCTGGAGATGAATAATGATGATGGTTACACAATGTGAATTTCTTAATGCCACTGAATTGTACACTTAAAAATGGTTACAATGGTAAAATTTACATTATGTGTATTTTATCACCATTAAATATGTTTTTTAAAAAGTAGACGGGGAAAAGACACATTATGAATAATGGAGCAAAGATAAGGATGATGGCAGATTTGTTGGAAATGATACAGGGTAGTGGAGTACCATCTTTAAAATTCTGAAAGAAATGTGTCAACCTAGAGTTCTATAACATGCAAAAGTATCTTTCAAAAATGAAGGCAGGGGCTTTCCTAGTGGCACAGGAGTTAAGAATCCGCCTGCCAATATGGGGGACATGGGTTTGAGCCCTGGTCCGGGAAGATCCCACATGCCATGGAACAACTAAGCCTGTGCGCCACAACTACTGAGCCTGCGCTCTAGAGCCACGTGCCACAACTACTGAGCCCACATGCCTAGAGCCTGTGCTCCGCAACAAAGAGAAGCCACTGCAATGAGAAGCCTGTGCACCACAACGAAGACTAGCCCCCACTCACCACAACTAGAGAAAGCCCACACGCAGCAACGAGGATCCAATGCAGCCAAAAATAAAAATAAAAAATAAATTTATATTAAAAAAAATGAAGGCAAGATGTTCTCAGACATACAAAAGCTGCAACAATTCACTGTCTTCAGATTCCTTTTTTTTCTTTTTTCGTCTTCAGATTCTTATAAGAAAAAATGTTAAAGGAAGACTTCAGGCAGAAGGAAAATAGTGCCAGATGGAAGTCTGGATATACACAAAGAAATGAAGAACACCAGAAATGGTAACTATGTAAATAAGTATATGACAGTTTTTCTTAGTATTTAAATCTCCTAAAGGTTAACTATTTAAACAAAATTAACAACAAATGTTGTATGGGCTTTATAACATATGTAAAAGTAAAATATATGAAAACAAAAACATAAAGGTCAGGTAGAGAGAATGGGAGCATATTATTGTAAAATGTTTATGTTATATGTTAAGTGGTATAATATCACTTAATGGTAGACAGTGATAAGTTAAAGATATATATTATGAATCCTACAGCAAACACTAAATTAAAAACAAAAACCAAAAAACAGAGTGATAGCTAATAAATCAAACGTGATAAATGGAACTATAAAAACTAACAAAATCAAAGCTGTATAAAAAGGGAGAAAAGGGAAGGAAAAACAGATGGGACAAATAGAAAACAAATAGTAAGATGATAAATTTAAACTTATATCAATTGTCTCATTAAATGTAAATGGTCTAAATAATTCAATTAAAAGGCAGAGATTTTCAGAACGGCTAAAAAAGCAAAACTCAACTCTATACTGCCTATGAGAAACACGCATTAAATATAAAAACACAGATATAAGTTAAAAGGAAGCATATAGAAAAAGGTATACCATGCTAATACTAATCAATTATTGGAATGGCTACATTTATATAAGACAAAATTTCAGAGATTTCAGGACAAAGAATATTACTAGCGAAAACGAAGGTCATTTCATAATGATAAATTCATGAAGAAGTCAAAAGAATGCTAAATGTTTATGCACCTAACAACAAATTCAAACTACATGACACAAAAAAAGTACAGAAATTCACGGAGGGATAGACAAATCCACAGTTATAGCCAAAGATGTCAATACCCTCTCTCAGTAATTGAACAAGTCAACAGAAAATCAGTAAGGATTTAACAAAAAAACAAAAACGATACTAGCAGCCAACTTGACCTTATTGACATTTACACAACACTTCACCCAACAACAGAATACACATTCTTTTCAACAGCACATGTTCCCCAACCACAGTGAAGTTAAAGTAGGAATTAATAAAAGGAAGATCCTTTTGAAAATCCCCAAATATTTAGAAACTAACACACTTTTGTGTAACCTGTGGGACAAAAAAAAAATAAGCCAAAGGAGAAAATAAGTATTTTGAACTGAATGAAAATAAAAACACAATATATCAAGTTGTGTGATAACCTGCTAAAGCGGTATCTGAAGAGAACTTTTATAGCACTAAATGCCTTTATTAGAAAAAAGAAAGTTCTCAAATCAATGGCCTCAGTGTCCACCCTAAAAAAAAAAAAAAAACTAGAAAAAGAAAAGCAAATTAAACCTAAAATAGAAGAAAGTAAATAATAAAGGCCAGAGCAGAAATCAATGAAATAAACAGAAAGGCAATACAGAAAAATCAATGGAACTAGAAACTGGTCCCTGGAGATCAGTAAAAGTGATAAACCTCCAACAGATAAATCAGGAAAACAAAGCAAGAGGACACAAATTACCAATATCAGGAATGAGAGAGGTCACATCACTACAGATTCTACAAATATGAAATGGATAATAAGGCAATATTATGAAAAACTTTATGTCAATAAATTCAACGACTTAGATTAAACAATTCCTTGAAAGTCAAACCATGAAGTTCACTTAAAAAGAAATAAATAACCTGATTAACCCTATATCTATTTTTAAAAAGTTGAATTAATAGTGAAAAACCTTTTCATAAGGGAAACCACAGGCCCAGATGGCTTTTTTGGTGAATTCTACCAATCATTTAAGGAATAAACAATACCAGTTATATGCAAACTCTTCTAGAAAACTGAAAAGGAGGCAATACCTCCCAACTTATTCTATGATGCCAGTATTACCCTGACACCAAAGCCAGACAAAGACATTATTAGAAAAGTAAATTACTGACCAATATCCTTCAGGAACATAGAACATTTCTAAACAAATTTTAGAAAATTGAATCCAACAATATATAAAAAGGATAATATATCCTAACCAAGTGGAGTTTTGTCCAAGGAATGTAAGGATGGTTTAATGTTTGAATAATCAATCAGTGTAATTTACCATATTAACAAACTAAAAAAATTTAAAACCATGATCATCTTAATAGACACAGAAGAAGCATTTGGAAAAAGCTGACATTAATTCCTGATTTTTTTTAAAATCCCTCACCAATTAGGAATAAAAGGGAACTTCCTAACCTGATAAAGGCCATCTATGACAAACCCACAGGGAACACCATGCCTAATATTGAAAGACTGAATGCTTTTTCCTTAAGATCAGAAATAAACTAAGAATGTCCTCTCTCACCACTTCTACTCAACATTATACTGGAAGTTCTAGACAATAAGGCAAGAAAAATAAATAAAAAGCATTCAGATTGGAAAGGAAGAAGTAAAACTGTCACTATTCACAGATTACATGATTGCCTATATAGAAATCTTAAGGAATCTACCAAAAGACTACTAATAAGTGAGTTTAACAAGGTGGCAGAATAGCAGGCCAATATAAAAAATGCAAGTGCATTTCCATCTACCAATAATGAACAATCAGGACTTGAAATTTTAAAATAATATCATCTATAATATACTCCAAAATATGAAAAATAAATTTGACAAAATATGTGAAAGGTGTGTACACTGGGAATGACAAAAACACTGCTGAGAGAAGTTAAAGAAGACCTAAATAAATCAAAAGATATATCATGTCCAGGGACTGGAGGACTCAATAGTGTCAATATGCCAGTTCTCTCCAAATTGACCTAAAGATTTACTGCAATCCCAATAGGCTTCTTGTATAAATTGTTACCAGATTCTAAAATTCACATGGAAATATAAAGGAACTAGAATAGTCAAGAGGAAGGACAAAGTTGGAATACTAACACTACCTGATTTCAGGACTTATTATAAACCTGCATTAGTTAAGATAGTGTGGAACTGGTGTAAAAATAGACAAATAGATCAATGGAACAAAACAGAGCCCAGAAATAGACCCACACATATGTGGACAACTTATTTTCAACAAAGGTGCAAAGGCAATTCAGTGGAGAAAGGATGGTCTTTTCAACAAAAGACAATGGAACAATTTGATACCTATATACAAAAAAGCGAACTTCCATTCATAACCCACAATATATACAAATTTAACTATAAATGGGTCATCGACCTAAATGTAAAAACTCAAATTATAAAACTTATAGAGGAAAACATAGGAAAAAAACATTGTTACTTTGAGTTAAGCAAAGTTTCTTAGATATAACAAGAAAAGAATGATGCAAAGGAGAACAAATAGATAAACCGGATTTTATCAAAATTTAAAACTTCTGCTCTTAAAAGAACACGGTTAAGAGAAGGAAAAGAGCCACACAGGGGAGAAAATATTTGGAAATCATATATCTGATACAGGATTTGTATCCAGAATATATCAAGAACTTTCAAAATTCAATAATGAGGGGGCTTCCCTGGCAGTCCAGTGGTTAAGACTCTGCACTTCCTTGGGACTTCCCTGGTGGCGCAGTAGTTAAGAATCCGCCTACCAATGCAGGGGACACGGGTTGGAGCCCTGGTCCAGGAAGATCCCACATGCTGCAGAGCAACTAAGCCCGTGCGCCACAAGTACTGAGCCGGCATGCCACAACCACTGAGCCCGCACACCTAGGGCCCGTGCTCCACAATGAGAGAAGCCACTGCAATGAGAAGCCCACACAGCACAATGAAGAGTAGCCCCCACTTGCCACAACTACAGAAAGCCCATGTGCAGCAACGAAGACCAACGCAGCCAAAAATAAATAAATAAATTTATTTAAAAAAAAAAAAAAGACTCCGCACTTCTACTGCAGGGGGCATGGGTTTGATCCCTGGTCGGGGAACTAAGAGCCCACAATCCGCGTGTCACGGCCAAAAAAACCAGAAAAACAACCCAATAAAAAATGCATAAGGCGTATGAATACTTCTCCAAAGAAGACAGATGAATAGTAGATAAACACATGAAAAAAATGCTCAACTTCATTAGTCATTAGAGAAATGCAAACTAAAACAATGAGATAGCACTGCCCACCTGTTAGAATGGCTAAATTAAATTAAAAAGACTAACCATACCACGTGTTGATGAGGATGTGGAGGAACTGGAACTCTTCTACACTGCCAGTGGGGATGCAAAATGGCACAACCACTCTGGAAAACAGTCAGTTTCCTAAAAATATAAACATCTGATCCAGGCATTCCACTCCTATGTATTCACCCAAAAGGAAGGAAAGCTTTTTAATGTCCTTTCAAAGGCTGGTACACAAATGTTCATAGTAGCTTTATTTGTGATAGCCCCAAACTGCAAACAACTCAAATGTCCATACCACTCATAAGTAACAAGGAACGAACTCTTGGTTCACAATAACGTACAGCATGGATGGGTCTTGAAATAATTACACTGAATGAAAGCCAGGAAAAGAATACATAAAACAACAAGGTCCTACTATATAGCACAGAGAACTATATTCAATATCCTATGATAAACCACAATGGAAAAGAATATTCTTTTAAAAAGAATGTACGTGTATATATACATATATATAAAACTGAATCACTTTGCTGTACAGCAGTAATTAACACAACACTGTAAATTAACTATACTTCAATTTTACATATATATTTTTTTGGCTGCACCACGTGGCACGTGGGATCTTAGTTCTCCGACTAGGTATCCAAACTGTGCCCCCCTGCACTGGAAGCATGGTGTCTTAACCACTGCACTGCCAGGGAAGTCCCCAATTTTTTTTAAAAAAAGAAAAAGAATACACACTGCTTCGAGTCCATTTATATAAAATTCTAGGATATACAAACTAACAGACAGTGACAGAAAGCAGAATGGCTGTTGGAGGGTGGGGGAGATGGATTACAAAAGGACAGGAAGAAACAACCAAAAACCAAAACCCCAATTCAAAAGAAAAAAGCCACCCTGGATTTCTACAAGTGTTTTTACCTGAATGGAACTAGTGGCTTTTATTTGAGATAAGCTGAGATCTGGAGGTAGTGTTCAAACTTTCTCTAAATACTTCCCATCGTGTTATTTTTAGAGCTAGCATGGGATTAAATAGCACTCACTAATATACCGTGACAACCGGCAAACACACAGAGGTGAACGCCAGAGAAACCGTTCACACTTCCAAGGCCTCTAGCTGGTCCAACGAGCAGTTACAGAGACAGAAAGCATCACAAGAAAACACAGTGACAGCTTTTTAAGAACAATGAAAGGAGAGAGAAGAACAGCAAAATGTTTCCAATAAAATCTTACTCATGTTTCCAAAAAAGCAATTCTAACTTGTCCATAATGGAACAAGGAAGAAGAGAAAAGGTCATCTTTCACGTTCAACATTTTTCTACCTAAGTTTTACGTGTATATGTACAGTTTTACAGCACTAAAGCGGAACCACGAGGGGAAAATGCAAAAGGTAGGTTCTTCTCTGTAAGTAAATTTATCATCACAGTTTCTCTCGTTTCCTTCCACCCATTTATCTTTTCAAGTTGCCAAGAACATCCCTGGGAATAATCACCTCCTACGTCAAAAGCTGGGGATAGGATAATTGGCATCTGCTGATGGGAGATGACATCTTTAAATAGTCACTTTTAACTTCATAACATATATTTCATCTTTAACCATGTATATACTGCTTCAACTCCTAGCTTTAAAATGCAGGGGGGCGGGTATATTGGAAGATGCCCCAATAACAAGGATAAATTCTCCAAAAGTTTGCAATGGCTAAAAAAAATTTTTGAAACCCATTAGATCAAGTGTCACTTATGTAACAAGGATCTTAAAATACAAGGCCTAGAAAAAGGTCAACATCCATCCTATCTATCTATCTGTCTGTCTGTCTATCTATCAAAATGACTTCCTGGTTAATGATTAAAGGTTTGAGTTTTTGAAATATCATATACTATGAATAAACCTAAAGGAAAATAAATGATTCTTTGTGGTACTAATAAACACACACCATGTATCATTCATGTGAGATGCTGGTACTACTTTATATAAAGTGGCAACATATGTGAAGGAACCCATTTGGGACATTCACATAATGTTTCTTACAAGCTCATAATACTGGAAACCAAAGGAATTTGTTCGGTTTGATACCAACACACTCACACCCATAACATGTCTCCACCACATTGGGTGGACCTCGGCCAAGACATCACACAAAGTGCGTGGCTGATTGTTTCTGCCTCGTCCAAACCAACTCCGCACAAAGTTGAAAATGAGAGCCTCAAGCAAGAGCAAATACAACTCCCGTAGCCCAGTAGCACTGATGGCCGGCTCACTCACCGGCAAGCAGATGCTTGCAGCACTGTTTGCTTAAGGCGGCTACCCTACGGCAGAAAGTTATCTTAGGAAAGCAATGACCCTGACATCTATGCTAAAGAACCTTCCACATGTGTGCACTGGGAGCCACGTGCAAAGATGCAAGAGCAGCTCTGCTTATAATGAAGAAAACTTGGAAACAACCCAGGTGGCCAGCAATAGGGGATTTATTAAAACTGTGCTACAGTCCCCCGAGCAGACTAGAACACAGCGGTTACAAGGAATGAGCTAGAGCCATAGGGAGTGACACGGTTAGACCTCTGATGCTTTGTAGAGTTAACATCAAAAAGAAGACATGTTTACAAAATATGCACCATTTGTTGAGGAGAACAACCCCCCCAAAACACTACGTTTCCTATGTATAAACACATATCAACAGAAAAAGATGTGGGAAAATCCAAAAAAACTCCTAAGACTGGTCACCTCAAAAAGGAAGAGGAGAGAGAGGAAGGAATTGAGAGCTAAGAGGGTGGGAGTCCTCCACCTAATACAGGACAAGTAATAAGAGAAATAGCAATTTATCCTGTTACTGTCGACTGCTTTTTATATCCATAAAACCGTCACCAACTCTGCACACTAATGTTTGTGCCTCAGATAACCTGGTTGACCTTTTCAGAGCATATCCGGAAAAAAAAGGGAAAAGAGAAAGAACAAAACTTTTTACTGTTCATAGCTGCCAGCTTGATCTTATTCTGGTTCTGGAATGAACCAATTTAAACTTATTTTTCCAGGGTTAGAGGTTCTAAGATTGACTTGATGAGGTGATATCAGGGCATTCTATACAGCTGTAATTTTTCTGCAGAATTCCTCTTTGTACCATTTTCTGTATGGTTGGCATTATTTGTGAAAGGGAGTTGAAAAAACTACTGCCTCTCTCTCCAAGCTGGGAGACCTTCAGTTTTTCAGAGGTTACACAGGCAACACATCCTGCTTCAGTCCTCACCCTGCTATGTTCTGCAGGGGCCTGCACACTGCCTCTATGTGGCAGGGATTCCTGCTTGGATGGAGTGCCAAAAGAAGGTAAACACAGGTACCACGAACTTTCTAGCTGCTCTTCCACTGAAAATCACAGAAATCTCACATGATGAAATGCCAACGAAATGAATTTAGAATCCAAGAGTCATAGGCACCAGCAACAAACAACTGAAATATTCATAGATGGGGGGACTCCATAGTGTTAAGACATTAATTTCCCCCAAATTCAATTATAGCTTTACTACAATCCCAATCAAAATCCGAGCAGGCATTTTGTAGAAACTGATGAGCTGATTCTAAAAAGTATACAGAAAATCATATGGAAACAAAGGACTAGAATAGGCAAAACAGTTTTGTAAAAGAAGAACAAATTTGGAGGATTTAAAAGACGTGACTTCAGTACTCTCCATAAAATACAATCAAAGCCTGTGTGGTAACTGGCATACAGATAGATATACAGATCAATGGAACACAAACCACAGCAACCGACCACACGTACACGGTCAAGTGAATTTCAACAAAGGCACCAGGGCAGTTGCATGGAGAGAGGATCATCGTTTCAACAGATGGTGCTGGATATGGGAAAAAATGGACATCAAGCCCAACCTCACACCATACACAAAAATTAACTCAAAATGGATCCTAGACCTAAATGTAAAAGCAAAAATGATAAAAATTCTTGGAGAAAACCTTTGTGACCCAGGTAGACAAAGCTTTCTTAGGAAACAAAAAAGCATAAAAGAAAAACATTGATAAACTGGACTTCATCAAAATTAAAAACTTCTGCACTTTGAGAGACCCCACTGAGAACATGCAAAGGCAATCCACCAAGTAGGAGAAAATACTAACGATACGTATATCTGAAAAAAGACTTCTGTCCAGAACATACAATGAACTCTGATGATTCAAAAATAGGAAGGTGGGCTTCTCTGGTGGTGCAGTGGTTAATAATCCGCCTGCCAATGCAGGGGACACGGGTTCGAGCCCTAGTCCAGGAAGATGCCACATGCTGTGGAGCAACTAAGCTTGTGTGCCACAACTACTGAGCTTGCACTCTAGAGCTCGTGAGCCACAACTACTGAGCCCGCGTGCCATAACTGCTGAAGCCCACGCGCCTAGAGCCCATGCTCCACAACAAGAGAAGCCACTGCAATGAGAAGCCCATGCACGGCAATGAAGAGTAGCCCCCACTCGCCACAACTAGAGAAAGCCTACGCGCAGCAACAAAGACCCAACACAGCCAAAAATAAATAAATTTATTTTAAAAAAAAAAAGAACTGGGTTTAAAAAAAAATAGGAAGGCAAACAAGCTATAAAAATGGGCAAAAGATTTGAGCAGACACTTCACAAAAGATGTAACAGGGACTTCCCTGGTGGTCCAGTGGTTAAGAATCTGCCTTTCAATGCAGGGGACGCAGGTTCGATCCCTGGTCAGGGAACTAAGATTCCCACATGCCGCAGGACAACTAAGCCCACGCACTGCAACTACTGACCCGTGCACATCAACTAGAGAGCCCACATCCCACAATGAAAGATCTTGTGTGCCGCAACGAAGACCCGATGCAGCCAAAAATAAATAGATAAATAAAAAAGACGATGTAACAAATGACCAATGAGCACATGAAAAAGTGCTTAACATCATTAGTCATCAGGGAAATGCAAATTAAAATGAGGTACCACCACATACCCACTAGAGTAGCCAAAATAAAAAAGACAAATGGACCCAGAGATTATCATACTAAGTAAGACAAAGACAAATATTATATATCATTTATATATGGAATCTAAAACAAATGACACAAATGAACTTATTTATAAAACAGAAATAGATGCACAAACATAGAAAACAAACTTATGGTTACCAAAGGGGAAAGGGGTGGGAAGGGATAAACTAGGATTTTTGGGATTAACAGATACACACTACTATATATAAAACAGATAACCAACAAGGACCTATTGTATAGCACAGGGAACTATATTCAGTATCTTGTAATAACCTATAATGGAAGAGAATCTGAAAAAGAGATATATATATATAAAATTAATCACTTTGCTATATACCCGAAACTAACATAACACTGTAAACCAACTATACTTCAATAAAAATAAGAAGAAGAAAATGAAAGACAGGAATTGAAAGATGTGACCCAACTGGAAAGCATATATTTTTGGCGGGAATGTACAATGGCACCATATCACCTGGTCCTCGGCCCCTATCCCGTGTGTCCTCCACGCATTCAATTCACAGGTTCATATAACCTGCCTGGCCTCATCAAGCCTGCTCTAAAACCCTGAATTTATGAGATAAAGCAATGACGGGGGCTGTGGCCTCTGGCTCTGGCCCTGGGTTCTGAACTGTCCGTCACCGACAATGCAGTCGCAGGGATAGCTAAGTGAGCTATTTGAGTAGCTAAGTGAGCCTTCTTCAGGCAAAGTCTTGATTTAGGTGATCAGAGAAAAGCCTGCTGTCAGCACCTCAGGCACCCTAAATATCCAAGCCTGAGGGGGCTTTTTCCCTCCTCTGCAAGAAAATTAATTTCTCCAAGAACTCTTTAAAGCAGGTCTCAAAGTGAGGGCCCGGACCAGCAGCACCAGCACAGCCTGGGAGGTTGTGAGAAAGGCAGAACCTCAGCCCCACCGCAGGGTCCATCTGCATCTTCCCAAGATGTTCAGGTTCAAGTGCCGAGCGTGCTAGGCCACAACCAAGGCTCCATGGAGCTAACGCAGGTGAAAGCCCTTCACACACTGTGAAGTGCTGTTAAAATGGATGCAGCCCTTGCTGCGGAGGGGCAGGGGAAGGCGGAGGGGCAGGGGAAGGCGGAGGGGCAGGGGGAGGCGGAGGGGCCGGGGGAGGCGGAGGGGCCGGGGGAGGCGGGGAGGCGGAGGGGCGGGGAGGCGGGGAGGCGGGCAGCAAGCAGGGGTGAAGGTGTTGAGGGCGGCCCCAACAGAGGAGTCGGTGGCCGCAGAAGTCCTTCCTGGAAGGAGACAGTGTCTCCAAGACACCTTCATTTTTTCAAGCAACCTCAACTGTGGTTAATCACTTTTAGACCCACTGCATTTCAGTGGGGTTCGGGTGAATCATTTCAGAGGAGTGAGGGAGTAAAAAGGCTTGAAGGTTTCTAGGACCCTCAGCAAGCCTTTCTGAAAACCTGATAAAAACTGTGGCATCCCTTTCCCAGAAACACACACATTTTACATACACTTTTGGTGAATTCACAGATTTTTTAGTCTTGAGTGCAGTGGGCACCAGATTAAAAATCTCGGGGAAGGGCTTATCTAGGAAGTTCAGCGCCAGGACTCTGCTGGCACCGTAGCTGGAAGGCACTGGCCAAGGAGGTTCTCCAGAACCACATGGAGGACCACACTGAAAGGAATCGCATGTTAATTTCCTCTACAATACTTTTTGAAAACCTACCTGTGCAGGTACCTCTCTAAGACGCTGGGGCCAGGACAGACAGATCCTCCAGCCAGGTGTCCAAGATTTGTGGCTTCTCAGGGCTCCTTACACCTGTGAGAGAAGTAGGATCAGACCTGTGTTCTCTACTTTAGGGCTCACAGAAGGTCACAGGGCCAGCCTCCCTCAGGACACCCCAGACCCTGCGTACCTCAGGCATCCCACCTGCCCATCAAGATACAGATGCACCTCTTTCATTTAATCCCCTCCCTCCCCTCAGAAGACAAAGCTGAAGAAAGCACCTGTTAGAATCTCATTTCCATTCCACCTGCCAGTTAGTTCTGGGCTCAGCTCACATGTGATGTTCTCTCATTTGCTAATTTCTTTTCACTTTTTATAAGCCCTATCACTTCTGCACAATAATTCCAACAACTCAGTGAACACCAAAAAATGGAGGGGGACAATGGAATCAATTTTATCATCAACCATTCAAAGGCAATGCTCAGTAATACATTTTAATTCTGAAAATGTTCAATTTTTTTTTTTTTTTTTTTTTAAATTAAAGAGCTGCAGTGAGATTTGCACATAGATCTCAAGCACTCCGGGAGCAGTATCTCAGAGTTCCTGTTTGAGGGTAAATGCCAGGGCCTTTTCCAGTCACCTGCCCAAACCGTGACATTTAAAGCAACTTGGTGAACACAACTTCCTGGCATATATAGGTTTCCCATTTGCCTATACACCTGCACAGTGGGCTGTGGACATTCTTAATTCATGTCTCCTTATACCCTGCGAGCATCACTGGTACCAGGCGGCAAAGGTGCATGTAGCAGAATGTTCTGTGCAGCTAAAAAGCTGCAGACAACCCAAGGCCTTACTCCCAGAAATTGATTAAATCAAATGTGATAGAGCCACTGGATGGGAAACCGTGCAGCTATTAAAGAGAATAAGGCATCCCATCCATGCATTATATTATAGTATATAATGCAGTATATATAATTTACGATGCAATATTGTAATAGTACACATCACATTAATGTATAAGAGAAACTGTTAATTTTAAAAATAATATATGCTATCACTTATCGTGATTATAAAATGTACTACAAGCCACTGTATTAGTTAACACATCCATACATTAATTAATGGAGAATCAAAGTGCACTTTAAAGTCAGTCCATTTGAATAAAAATAAAAGGGCACGTTTGAATACATAAATGTGAATATGCGTATCAACGGTCTAGAGCATTGGGGCTCAGCCTTTCCCGCGCAGCGGCATCACCTGGAGGAGAACCTGTTAAAGCCCAGATTGCCCGGCTCCCCCAGCAGGTCTAATTGGGCAGGTCTGGGGGGAGCCAGAGAAGTTGCATTTCTAACCAGCTCCCAAGTGATGCTGCTGGCCCCGGGGCCAGGCACACACCCAGGGCTCAACCGCGGCAATCTGGGGGAAGAGGAGCTTTGGGGCTTTTTATTTCAGAAAACTTACACATTCATTCAACAACCCTCGTTGAGCGTCAGCTCCATGCAGGGCAGCCGTGGACCGCCCGAGGGGTCGGGCTAGTAAAGGAACCACAGCCTTTTCCTCCGCCTCCTGGGTGCCTCACCCTAGAGGGGAAACTGAGGCCCCGAGACCGGTTGTCCAAAGTCGCGGAGTCTCTCTGGAAGCTGGGATTCGAACCTCAGGCTCTGAAATGCCTGCGAGCGTCCTGAGCGCTCCCGAACTCCAAACGAGTTCCTCCCGCCGAGGCTGTGGGGACTCTGGGGGCTCCGGAGACGAAGTCCCCGGCCCCACTCGGACACGAAGGGTAGGACAGACTTCCCTGCCCGCTCTGCTGCCGTGAGTCCTCTGCGAGCGGCCGGCGCGCGCACGCTTGAGCCCCGCCCCACCGGCCGCTGCGAAAGGGCGGGGCCGGGCGGGTGCGCTGGGGCCCGCGCTCGTGCCCGTGGGGCGAGCGCACGGGAGTGGCGCCAGGATAGAGGCTCGCCGAGCCGCCATTCTAACGCAGGCGCGGTGGCCAAGTGGTAAGGCGTCGGTCTCGTAAACCGAAGATCACGGGTTCGAACCCCGTCCGTGCCTAGCATTCTCACTTTCCTAAACGGGGCCACTTTTTAGGGGTGTGACCACTTTTCGAGAGTAATCATCGACGTTCTACCCTTTCCGGATCCCGTATTAATCAATAGATCTTCGCCTCTGGAAGCCGACGGAGCCAACTGTTTTCACTCAGTTTAGATTCAAGCTTTCTCCGGCCCGCGCAGGTCAAAGTCCGGGTGGTCCGGCCTCATACCCTGCTGTGCCGCCAACTTGACCCGCGGGGCGTTTGGCTCCCGCAGACAGCGTCCCCCTGCAGTCCCCGGACGCCTCGTCCTGTGCGGGATGGAGGAGGGCTCCGGGTAGACGGGGGTCTGAAACTCCGAGGCCCCGGAGGTCACGTGAAAACCGTGGCCCGAGCAATGCTTTTAGCGCAGAAAAACCTACAGCGGATGGCCCTCGGTTCAAGAGCCACTAAGCATTTTTCTGAACGTTTAAGTCCAATTGTTTCCACACTAATGAGAGAACTGCCGTTGCCTGACACTGAGCCCACACCCAGAGTCAGCTGGTGTCTGGCTTGCTATTTTTAAAAGGAAATCCATTGTAGGCACTGCGTTAGAGAGGAAATCCTGCCCAGACTTGGAGCTGGTCCGACATGAAAATCTAAAGCTCTCTCCTCTCTCTCTCTCTCGGAGCCTCCGTTTGCTCCCCAGTAAAATGGATCTCTGGTCAGCGCTGGCGTTTGTAAAGCAGCTGCCGAGAGGCTGTAGAGGCGGCTTCAGTAAACGGAGCTACCGTCGTATGGCACCCGTTTTCTTTGCATCACCACGGGGCCGCTCGAATGCATTTAAAGATGTTAATGCAATTAGCTCAACCTCCACGAGCTGGCATATTGTATAATCTGGAAACCAGCTTGACCTAAATTGGGGAAACCTGTATCAGCGCGAGATTCCTACTGGAAGAAAGCATTAATGGAACTCTCGGTGTGTGCCTAGTGGAGCTGGAGTCTGGGGCAACCTCGGTGAACGAGGGTGGGTTCACTCAGAGAGAGGGGGAGATGGATGCGAAGGGGATCGGAGAGCCTGGCAGGAGCGGCGGGGGGTAAGAGTCCTCCTCTGCAGCAGAGCGCTCACACTTGTGAGCGGTTCATCGGCATCCCCTGGAGGCGTAGTTAAAATGCCGAGCGCTGGGCCCCACCCCCCAGAGCGTCTGCATTCTGTTAGTTTGCGGTGGGGCTTGACATTTGCATTTCTAACAAGCTCCCAGGTGATGCTGACGGTGTTAGTTCCGGGACCACCCATTGCGAACCATTCCGCTAAAGAGAGCTATATTCTAAAGCCACATTCTAAACCCAGGAGCACGTGTGTATGCATGTACACAAACATGTGAGTTAGTGCCTATAAAAACAGTGAACACCAGTCCTTCTCACACTTCAGCCTGAGGATCAGGTTAAAATTTAGGTCTGACTGTGTGTCTGAGGTGGAGCCGGAAAATCTGCATTTCTAATTGGTGTTTTAGTGATGCTGATGCCGCTGGTCCCACACCTCACTGAGTATGGGGGGGAGGGGGGAAGAAGGACGCACACAAAAATAATGTAACGGAGCAGGACCCTATGGGGCCTTCCCGGAGTAGCCTTCCCCAACATCCTCTGCTTTAGCTCCTCTCTGAAGTACCTAGATAAGTGTTTGATGTGAAAGTGTTTCACAGATGTGAAAAACCCCACCAAATGGAAGTTATTAACTACTTGATGACCGTGAGCATGTAGCCCCCAGGCCTCCTGGAGCCTAAGGACTAATAAAGTTAACTCCTGTGCCACTGCCCTGTTACCTCACCATCAACCAATCAGAGACCCGTACAGGAGCTGGTCCCGTACCCTGCGGCCCCCTTCCCTCACTTGGCCTTTAAAAATGCTTTGCTGAAACCCTTCAGGGAGTTTGGGGGACACGAGCCACCTGTCTCCTTGCATGGCCCTGCGATAAACCTTTCTCTGCTCTAAACTCGGATGTTTCTGTTTGTTTGGCCTCATTGTACATCTGGCACATGAACTTGGGGTTGCTAACAATAACAGTTGTTGCCTCTCTGGAGGGAAGTAGGATGGGGTAGCTGTTGAAAGGATTCCTTCACTTCTTACCCCGTGAACTTTCACATTGTTTGGATTTTCTACCAGATGATTGTATTACGTGTGTAATTTTTTTCCCCCAGAATCACCTCCAAAACCCACAAAGGCAAAAAGAACCTATTAGAACACAGGCAAATTATAACGATTCAGAATTAAGTCATATAAATGCTTGAGTGTTCTCTGCTCTCCATTGGAGTGTTTCGTCGTTTCTTTTTAAGTGACACAGAAGTACACTTACGTTCCTCCCTATTAAAAATATCCCCCAATAGTCCTCCCCATTAAAAATAAAAAGACCACACTGCCCCCGACAGGCGGGCCAGTATCTGTGGCGCTGGTTAGTTGTCCACACAGATTTTCCTGTCCTTCCCTCCAGAAAATGAAGCAACACTCCTCTGGGACACCATCCCAAGAAAGAGCCCATTCTCATCCACCCCCACCGCTGCCCACACCCCACCCCACCCCACCCTACACAGGGTGCTCCTCTCTCTGCCCCAGGTGAAGAATGGACTTCAGAAAATTTATATAAGGTACTGTAGGTTTCCATTTACACACACAACAAAAAATTGCATAAAATATCTAAGGGTATATATTCATATATGGAGAAGTGCTTGCTGTTTTACTTGGTTTTTTGTTTTTAAGCCTGGAAGATTACACTTGAATCTCAAAACCATCACTGCTGGTTGAAATCTGGGGACGCCACGGAGCTGCAGGACCGATGTGGCACAGGCTGCAGGATCAGAAACTAGTGAGCAAAATTCTGAATTCAGGTCGTGTTTACACTTAAATGGGTAAAGCTGATTGTGTGTCTGAACAAGTAAGACGTTTTGTGTTGATTTAAACTGCTTGTGTTCATGAATATATAAAGCCGTGTTTGGATCTCTGTAACTTCTGTATGAATTTCGTGTCTGAAAGTCACCTTGAAATCAGAGGTCTTTGTTCTATAATCACACTCTAGTCTCCCTTAGAAACATAAAGAGAAGAGAAGGCCCCTGATGCTGGGGTTAGGAGGAAAGACAGACTGAGTCTAGAGGGACCCTCTGAGACCTCACTGTGCAAACTTGACCATTGGGGAGAAGGTGGATTTGCAGAAGGAGACCAGGGCTTTCTGGGAAAGAAGAAATTGAACTCTTCCAACCCACCTTCCTGTTATCCAAAGTTAGAGAGAACTGTAGGACAGGTCCTGACGGTCAGTGGCAGAAAAAGATTTAATAGGACTTTTTTTTTTTTGGCTGCGTTGGGTCTTCATTGCTGCACGCAGGCTTTCTCTAGTTGCGGTGAGCCGGGGCTACTCTTCGTTGTGGTGCATGGGCTTCTTATTGCTGTGGCTTCATCTTGTTGTGGAGCACAGGCTCTAGGCGAACGGGTTTCAGTAGTTGTGGCGCACGGGCTTAGTTGCTCCACGGCATGTGGGAATCTTCCCAGACCAGGGCTCGAACCTGCATTGGCAGGCAGATTCTTAACCACTGCGCCCCTAATAGGACTTTTGAAGTCGAAGAGGGAGCTACAATCCTAGTGTTAGCAAAGAAGGGCTGTTTGTCAACAGAGGCTGCGCAGGAGAAAGCTTCAACTGTGACACCATGTGGCAGCATGAAGTAAGAGCAGCAGTAGAATTATTTTTCTGCCCCACATCTACAAGAACCAGTGGGAGACATGAACTAGCCACATAACCTCTCTGTGCCTTGGTTTCTCCATAAAATTGGAGTGACACACATTCATTGGCTTCCACTCTCATGGAGTTCATCTGATGACAATATTGTAAACATCCACCAGCCAGGATGGTTCAGTAAATGGAGAGCCATCCCTCATGCCATCATGGGCAGCCATTGAAAGGAATGATCGGGACTTCCCTGGTGGCGCAGTGGTTAAGAATCCGCCTGCCAATGCAGGGGACATGGGTTCGATCCCTGGTCCGGGAAGATCCCACGTGGCGCGGAGCAACTAAGCCCGTGAGCCACAACTGAGCCTGTGCTCTAGAGCCAGTGAGCCACAACTACTGAGCCCACATGTCACAACTACTGAAGCCCAAGCACCTAGAGCCCGTGCTCTGCAACAAGAGAAGCCACCGCAATGAGAAGCCAGCGCACCGCAAGGAAGAGTAGCCCCCACCCGCCGCAACTAGAGAAAGCCCATGCGCAGCAACGAAGACCCAACGCAGCCAAATAAATAAATTAAATTATCAAAAAAAGAAAGGAATGATTGATTTATTGACCTGAAGGGGTGATAATGAGATACAGCTAATTGAGAAAAGCTGACATCCTGTTTTTTGGGTTTTGTCTTACAGCTTTATTGAGATATAACTGATTAACAAAAAATGGCACATATATATATCCAACTTGATGAATTTGGACATATGCATACACCTGGGATACATCCCCACATTCAAGGTAACAGATATATCCATCACCTTCAAGTTTCCTGCATCCCTTTGCTTTTTTGTGTATGTGATAAGAGCATTTAACATGAGATCTACCCTCTTAACAAATTTGTAAGTATACCATACAGTACCGTTACCTATAGGCACTACGTTGTACAAAACATCTCTAGAACTTATTAATCTTTCTATCTTTTAATTTTTTAAATTTATTTTTTATTGAAGTATAATTGATTTACTATGTTGTGCTCATTCATCTTGTATAACTAACTGATGTCCTGTTTTTGTAAAAATAAATAAGCATAACTACTGTATATAAAATAGGTAAACAGCAAGGACCTACAGTATAGCACAGGGAACTATACTCAACATCTTGTAATAAACCATAATGGAAAAGAATCTGAAAAAGAATATATATGTGTATGAATCTATACACATATATATATATATATCTCTGAATCACTTTGCTGTACACTTGAAGTTAACACAACATTGTAAATTAACTATACTTCAATAAAATTTTTTTAAACATATATAAGATGCAATAAATAAATAAGAATATTTATCAATACACGTAGTGGTGTGTGTATTGTTTTTTAGAATGTGAAGGACGCCCATACCCCAGGCAGAAGGCTCCACGTCATGCTACTGACAGTGAATACCTCCAGGTGGGGCAAGAAGTGGAGAGGAATTGCAGGAAAAGTTACTAATTTTTTTTCCTAATATTGTGGCCTTGGAAAGAAAAACTGTGTTACTTTGGATTCACTATTAACAACAGAAAAAAGAGAAAATGTAAAGAGGAAAGAGATGGCAGACTCTGGACAGCACAGGTGTTAACACAGAGCTGGCATCACATCCCTGAGATGCCAAGCGTCCAGTGGAAAGGCTCGCTCTTGTCCTCCACTCTGACCCTTTCCAAGGGGAGCCTCCCCTCCACTGCCCTGGCGCGTCTCCCATCTGGGCTGACATCATGTGCTTAGTAAACCTACATTAAAGAATGAAAAATGGGATGCTTCCTAAAGGAGAGAGTGGTTTGTAGCCGAGCATGAGCAGAGAACCACATTTCAAAACCAGAAGCGTATTTCAGGCGTGAGTACCACTTAAAAGAAAATATTGTGGCAGGCCCCTGGAAGCAACAGACGTTGTTTATGTCACATCGACTTGAGTTTTGCTTAGCAAATCACCAGGCTGGCGCGTGACGCACATTCCCTGAGACTGTGTTCCCTTCTGCCCCTGCCCTGCCCTTCTAACTCAGGTGAGCTGAGCTGATTTTTACTTACTGAGGGGTCAAAAAGAACCCCTGAACCTGAGGCCCCGCTGGATGAAAAAATCTGTAATAATTCTTGAAACAGGCCCCATAAGATAGCCCATATGTCCCTTGGAGAAGTGTTGGTGAATGGACTCTAAGGAACTCATTGCCCTTGCCCTCTAGGATTCATGCCCTTGTGTAATCCCTTCCTCTTAAGTGTGAGTGGGGCTGTGACCTGTTTCCAACCAACAGAATTCAGTAGAGGTGGCATGATGTCACATCTCTGATGGTCACATAAGATGGCAATACCCATCTTGCTAGCAGACTCTCTCCTCTTGCTGATGTGATAAAACAAGTGGCGGTGTTAGGGAGGTCTCTGTGACAAGGAACAGAGGGCATCATCTAGCGAAAACCAGGAAAAAACTAAGGCCCTCAGTCCAACAGGCTGCAAGGAACTAAATTTAGTCAACAGCCACATGAATGTGAAAGCCAAGTCCGTCCCTGGGTGCTGTGGACTGAATGTTTGCATCCCCCCCACCCCAAATTCATGTATTGAAGCCCTAATCCCCAATGTGATGGAATTTGGAGGTGAGGGCTTTGGGAGGTGATTAGGGGTAGATTAGGTCATGAGGATGGGACCCTTATGGCAGAATTAACCCCTTATCTGAAGCTCTCTCTGGGTTGTGTGAAGACTCAGCGAGAAGGCAGCTGTCTGTAAGCTGGGACGAGAGCCCTCACTAGACCCCAAATCTGCCAACACCTTGAGCTTGGAGTCCCCAGACTCCATAATTGTGAGAAATAAATCTTTGTTGTTTAAGCCACCCAGTTTGTAGTACTTCGTAATATTGAACCGACAAGGACACTGGCTGGGCATTGAGAACTCAGCCCCGGCCAACACCTTAATTGCAGCCTTGCAGAGGACCCAGCTAAGCCATGCCTGGACTCTGACCCAAAAAACTGGGAGATTATGCACGTGTGTTGTCGTAAGCTGCTAAGTTAGTGGTAATACTGTTATGCGGGAAGAGTCCGATAGGGAACACCAAATTCTGATCGTCCGAGTCCCCACGCAGTTCATGGTGACATCTACACAGTAGCCCAGCAAGAAACCTGGGACTCATCCTTGTGTTCATTTTCTCCTCCTGCTGTACCAAGTTCCCACAGCCTTAACGGCTTAAAAGAGCACGGCTCCTGTACGTCAGAGCTCACGTTAGCTTGGCAGGTTACTCTGCTTGGGGGTTTCACAAAATCAAGGTGTTGAGCGGATGGGCTGCCATCAGGAGGTTTATCCAGGTTGTTGGCCAAATTCAGTTTTCTTGCACTTGCAGAACGGAATCCTCTGTTTCCTGGGCTCTACAGGCCTCTCTGCCGTCAATGCACATGGGGTCCCTACATCTGGGCCAAATCCTTCTTATATTTCAAATCTCTCTGACTTCCCTTTCTGCATCGTTCTCATGTGAGCCAAAGAAAGTTCTCTGCCTTTAGAGCTCGTGGATTTAGATTGGGCCCACCTGGATAATACAGACTCATCACTCTATTTAAGCCTTAATTACATCTGCAAAATCCCTTTTGCCGTGAAACAACATATAGGTTCCAGGGATTAGGGTGTGGACAATATTTGGAAGACCATTATTCTGCCTACCCCAACCCATGACTCACCTCTCCTCCTCATCTGTTCATCTCATTGGTCACTGCCCAAACCTCTCTCCAAACAGTCACCTCCTCTGTGTTGCCTCCCTGTCCCATTTCTCCTTTGATGTCCGGGGTCTGGACTATTGCAGTAGACTCCTAATTGGTCCCCCTTGCTTTCAGCCTCGTTCCTCTTCCAACTCCTCCCACTGTCACCTGACCTCTGTCAAACACAGCAGTGAACATGTCACTTGCGTCCTTTAGTCCTTCATGAGAGGCCCACCACCGCCACCAGGATAAATCCCAACTCCTTAGCCTGGCATTCTAGGCCCCAAGCATCCCTCCTACCGTTCTCCCCCTTGCTCTTGCCACACCAGCCTTTGTTATTCCGTCAATTCAGCTTGATTTGTGCCTGTGCATATGCTGTTCCCTTGGCCTACAATGCCTTTCCTCCACCCCCATCTTGGAAAACTCCTACTCATGCCTCAAAACCTTGCCTAACTGTTACTAACTTAACTATGATTTTGAATCATTCCTCAACCTCTTAGTTGGAGTTAGTTGCTATTTCCTCTGTGTACCACCAGCACCTTGGGTATATCATTTTGATAGCACCTATCACAAGATGTTACAGTTACTTGCTCACATGCCCATGTATCTCCCAAGAGCCCAGAAGCTGAAAGCCCAAATGCTCACAGGAGCCAGACAGATCATGTGAACATTGAAGCTGCTTGGGTACAAGACAAGAGACTAGTGGGGACAGAGGAAAACTTGAGAGGACATGTCAGGTGAAAGGCCACCACAGAAGAACCCATGTAGGGGCTTCCCTGGTGGCACAGTGGTTGGGAGTCCGCCTGCCAATGCAGGGGACACGGGTTCGAGCCCTGGTCTGGGAGGATCCCACATGCCGTGGGGCAGCTGGGCCTGTGCGCCACAACTACTGAGCCTGCGTTCTGGAGCCCACGAGCCACAACTACTGAAGCCTGCGCGTCTAGAGCCTGTGCTCCACAATGGGAGAGGCCACTGCAATGAGAAGCCCTCGCACTGCAACAAAGAGCGGATCCCGCTCGCTGCAGCTAGAGAAAGCCCGCGCACAGCAACAAAGACCCAATGCAGACAATAAATAAAAGTCCCATGTAGATGAGACCCAGGAATCCTACTCTGAGATGTAAACCGTGGGGAAATTCTCATTGTATCCACCAGGCTGCTCGGAGCAACATTGCTGGGAAGAGCTAAGTGTCCATCAAGGGGAGTGGAAGAATAAACCATGGTGGGTCCACAGGGTGGAATCAAGTTCAGCAGTTCAAATGCATAAACTGTAATTCCATTGCGCGAGGCAGATAAAACTCACAAAAAGGGGAACAAAAAAAGGCAGGCATAGAAAGATGATACACCATGATACCATTTATGCAGAATTAACGTTATGCAAACAATACCCTGTTTGTTGTTTCTGGCTACTTAGGTAGTAAAAGCATAGAAACATGCCCGAGAGTGAGGAAGCCTAGACTCAGGACAGTGTCATCCGTGGGGATGTCAGAAGATGGGCTGAGACAGAGAAAGGGCACACGAGGGTCTGAGTTGAATCTGGATGTGATTTATGTATTAATTCAGCTGGGTGGTAGGCACACAGGTGTTTGTTAACTTATTTCCCATCCTTTCCGGTTGGCCTGAAATAGCTCATAATTAAAAACAAACCAAAAAAAAAAGTGGGTCAAGTGTGGTCTAATCCACATCTCACCACCTAGCTCAGAGCCTGGCACAGAGATGATGAGGGAAATACTGCTTCCACTTTACAAATGGGGTAATTGAGAGAAAGAGAGAGGAGGTACTCACCCTGGGCCCCGGAGGAATTATTGGTGTTGGGTACCGGGCTGGAGAAGCGTGGGCAGATGCAGGAGTGGTTCATCCCTAGGCAGCTTCCGAGGACTCCCCCGGAACCAGCCCTCCCTGGGTCAGATTTACTCTGATTTTTGGCAGAACGTGACATTTCGAGGCAATACCCGTCCAATATTGGAAAGGAACTGACCAGCTTTTTTGGCCTCACTAGGCAGCGTGCAGCATCTTAGTTCCCCGACAAGGAATGGAAGCCACGCCCCCAGAAGTGGAAGCGCGGAGTCCTAACCACTGGACCACCAGGAAAGTCCGTGACCAGACATTTCAACCTTCACTGTGGGCTGCCGGAAGGTATTAGAAGGGATGTGGGGTGGGGAGCGCTCCGCTAATAACACAGCTCGATGGCTTTGAAAAGACCCCCGCCTTTCTCCACAGCCCGCCCATCCCAGTAGGAAGCTGCCTCTGGCCTCTCCCCAGACTACATCAACGCAGCCGGGCTGACTCCCTTCCGTCTGACCAGCTCCGCACTTGTCACACACACCATCTATTCTCTTCCTCAGACTCTGTCTCTTCCCGGTGTGTCTCCAACCTGTCTAGGTTCCTTTTGACCCATCCCCTCACCTATTATCCTGACGGACATACCAGGAAACCTTGCTCCCAAGGCTAAGATAGAATTCTTCTGAGTCTTTGGGGAGAGGCTGTGGGTATTGAAAAAGTAGTACTTTCTTTCTTTTCACAAGGATGACCACTCTCATCGACCTGAACCAGCAACTCTCTGCTCCTCCCAAATCCCCAGTCCAGGGCAGCCAGGGTGACCCACCATCCCCATTCGCCTGGGACTGTTACAGTTTTATCACTGAAAGTCCAGTGACCCGGGAAACCCCCCAGTCCTGGGCAAACCAGGATGCTGGGTCTCCCTACTTTCCTTCCTTCCTTCCAATGGAATTCAGTTTGAATGTCATCTCAGGGACTCTCTTAAAAGGCCTGGGGACAGGCTGCCACAGCTCTCGTCACTCCTGTTAGGAATGAAGGCCAGCCTCTGACCACCCGGAGAGGCCCTTCTCCTGCTGGACCCCCAGGCCCCATGGTTTTCCCTGATAAGGCCCCAAGCTCGAGCCTTTCACAGCCCACCTTCTTGATTTCAGCCATACCTGTACCTCCTACATTGTATTCCACTAATATTTTTATTTAACTTAACTCACCTGGATAACCTGGACAATTTTATCTCAAAAGGAAAATGTTATCTCACTTCCTCAGATGGAAAAAGAGCACCATCTGCCATAAATGGATGACAATTACTTTAAAATGCGGGGAAAACAAAATGATCTTTGTACATTGCATAGCGATACTGCTACAATGAAACGTTCTGAGCCAGAAGCCTGGGCCCCCTTCCAGCGGGCTTAGTTAAGTGTTAGGAAGGTGTTAAACACGGAGCAGCACCCAACTGAGATTTTCTCCTTCACAAGATCAGAAAGCGTATAAGGAAAGTGAAAGGGGAATACATTTCTACTAGGTTATTCAGAGCTATCTAATGCCTCCTCCGTGGAAAATCAACCTTGCTCTACAATATGGGCCTTGTACTTTAGGGCTACGTCGCCCCAGTGAGCCAATAGTTGGAGCAAACCATCTGATCATTCAGTGGATCTCAGCAGCTGGGCAGTGACCACGCCACCAGCCAACATCTACTGTGAACCCTCTGGGTGCTGAGCCTGGGAGAAGAGCCTTTACATGTCAAGTCATCGAATCGTCCAGCAATGCTCACAGCAGTCTGAAACTGAAGTTCAGAGAGGTTCACTGGCTTGTCTAAGTTCACCCAGCTAAGAAGTGGTGGAGCCCAGGCTCAAATCCGTATCTGCTCAATCTTGTGGTCAGTGTCACGCATGGATTGCTGCATCCCCGAGATGCAGGTGGAGACAAAGACCCTGGATGGGCCCATGTTGTCCCAGGAAGCACTGATAATTGCACGTTGCATCTTTAAGTGGTAGACACTTAAGGCCATGAAGATCAGCTGGCTGATTGACCTCAGCTCTGATTGGAAAAAGAAAGCATTTTAGGTCAAGAGGCAAAAACTCAAATACATACATGGCCAGGCAGGTGACCTAAGTGAATCTAGCCAGGCAGCGATCTCAGTTTGGATACTTTATTCTACAAGGAACAGGAATTCCCTGGCTCAAACTGGCTTAAACAATAAGATAATTTATTATGCATTTCTCAGGAAGTCTAGAAGTAGGGTTGGTTTCTGGATTAGTTGTTTGAGCAGCTCCATCAGGCCACCAGAGACACGTGTTCCTTCCATCTCTCTTTTCTGCCATCACTGTGTTGGTTTCACCACAAGACTGGTCCCCAAATGGCTGCTGCTGTTCTAGGCATCATATCCAAATCCATCTTGTCTCATTGGTTGGGATTGTATCACATGACCATTCTCCAACCAATGACAGAAAGTTTCCCCTGAGCCAAATGGCTGAGCTGGGGAGAGGCGAGGAAGAACAATGGGAAGAACAGAACTTCCATGACCAAGTGGAGAAAGCATGTAGGGCAGCCACTTGAAACAGAGATGCTGCTGCTTATAAGCTTCTGTGTTCTCCTCTTCCTCCTGGGCCCTGAGCTAGGCACCACATTTCACAGACCCCTTGGGTCCCTGTTGGGCCTCATGACTGATTCTCACCAATGTGGGACACTTCCCAGCTGATACAGTTAAAAGCTGGTCTGCTTTCCCACCACCTCCTTCACCATCCTCCAGCTCAATGTAGAAAGAATGAATCCCTCGAAGATGTCAGAGCCATGAAGTGGAAGACATCTGTTTCCCTAAATAATGTGTGGACACCCCCACCCCCCACTTCTTGGACTGTGATATTGTAATAAGGAAGAAACTGTATTCTATTACAAGTTAATCACTAAAGGGATGTTGTCTACAAGCTTAAATTATACATAATGGCCCATCTCTGGGAACTCTGCATCTCAGGTAACAAGCATTAAGCTAAAATACCTTTGTTTAGCTCACATGAAACATCCTGACCAGGCCCACCTGTGAATGACTACGGGAAGGAAGAAATTAACATATCCCCCCCAGAGGCTGACTGGAACCAGGAAATGTTTGACTTTACTCCCTCCCCTTTTACTATAAAAGAAGCCTGAACCCTAACTCAGGCAAGATGGTTCTTTGGGACATAAGTCCGCCATCTTCTTGCACTGCCGGCTTTCCAAATGAAGTCGCTATTTCTTGCCCCGACGATTCGTCTTTTGATTTACTGGCCTGTCAGTGAGCAGTACGAGGTTAGACTTGGTAACAATATGAGCAAGAAATGAACTTGTATTGTGGTAAGCCACTGAAACCTTGGGGATGTTTGTTATAGCAGCTAGCCTTCACTGACTAATATATCCTGTTATCCACTGTTCTGCTCCAACCAACTGTTGCTCTGCAGGAAGACAGGCCCATGGCTGCCAAGTCTTTTTTTTTTTTTTTGATGGGTGGGATTGTGTTTCTGTCTAACTGGTTGTTTAGCCTGAGGCTTCCAACACTGGAGTTTGTAGGCTGTTGGGTAGAGCTGGGTCTTGGTGCTGAAATGAGGACTTCCGGGAGACCTCACTCTGATGAATATTCCTTGGGGTCTGAGGTTCTCTGTTAGTCCAGTGGTTCGGACTCAGAGCCCCCACCAAAGGAGCTTTGGCCTGACCCCCAGCGGCTCGCTTGGGGGTTCCTCCCATCTCCTTGGGCGTCGATGTCCCCCACCAGCATCCGGCAGGCACCCTAGTTGTGAGGAGATGTGAACTCCGCATCTTCCTGTGCCACCATCTTGACTCCACCACCTGCCAAATCTTTTGATCACCTGATTTTCTTAAAAGACACCAGAAATCTGGATTATTTAAATATGAAATTTCCTGATTTAAAAACGTTGGCCACCAAGTCAAATTTATTTTTATTATTTTAAAGCCTCTGTAGGCCAAATGAAACACATCTGTGGGCCCTGCTCAGCCTGTGGATTGCCAGTTGCAACCTCTCATAAAAAAAATCTCCAAATCCAACAGCATTTATTTTAAAGTTGGTATTGGTCTGAGAGGTGGTGATGGGTCCACAGTCATGTGGGTTCCAGAGAATTCTATGCTGATGGAGATGTTGATCAACTCTTTCATTTCCACCTGGGCTGGATGTGGAGCATGCTACTAGTTTCATGACACAATTTGGCCACCCTGTTGAAATTCCAAGAAGCCAACTCTCAGCTGAGTTGGCCCACCCATCCAGACCCTGGTGCTTCTTCCACTTTGGTTTCCCTGGGCTGAGGGGTGAGGATGAAACTGATGCTAGGGACACCAACCACATCTTAAAGGAGAAGCCCTCACACTTGTAAATCTATTCCTACATCCCAGGCATGGCCGGTTCAAGACCCCCATTGAACAGCTAATGATAATCCCTACAATTTATTGAGCACTTGCTATGTGCCAGACCCGGACAAGCACTTCATGCAAATCATGAAATTTAATGCTTTTAACATCCCCATTATTGTCAATGAGGAAACAAATTCAGGAGGATACAGTTAAAAGCTGGTCTGCTTTCCCACCACCTCCTTCACCATCCTCCAGCTCAATGTAGAAAGAATGAATCCCTCGAAGATTCCGGGGTCATGACCCCCTTAGCAGGTGAGGACCTTGTTCCCAGCCCACCAGGAACCACAGACCCCTTGGTCTCACCAATGGCAGTCTGTCTTTCTGTCTACTCAGGGCCTGGAGTTCTTCGCCTCCTGGCCTCCTGGGAAATGACGTCCCAGGCTCACGACCTCTCTTCCAGTACTTTCCCTTCCTTCTTATTCATGTTCTAAAAAATCTTTAATTTGCCCAACCATGTGCCAGACAAGGCAGGGTAGCAAGGCTACAGGTCCTGAGCAAGTAGGTTGCCCCCGTGTTTTTCCGTTTCGTAAAGAAACACAAGGCTCCAGGCCCACAGGGACTTGTGGCTCTGGGTGGCCTTAAGAAAACCCAGGCAGGCCAGGAGCTGTCTCCACCTGACATCACAGAGCCCGAGGGGCAGGGCCATGGAAACTGCTTTCCCTTTCATCCTCTTTGCTCCCAGTTCCTGTTGTTCCCTACGGGGCACAGGTACCACTGTGGCAGGTGGGCAGGGCCAGATGCAAGGCCCTGGAGTTGCTCCTGCCACTCAGCATGCTGCTGAGGGTCCGAGGCCAGGGTAGGATGAGGGTGGGGCAACCTCTGGCTTTCAGGGAGATTTGGACCTAACTTGTAAGGACCACTGGGCCTAAGTCCTGGTGTTCAGGAAGATTTTTTAGGCTAGATTCTTAACGTTATCTCCACAAGATATCACAAGGGTGGTCACAGCCACCTCCTGATGGGGTTGAGGGAGGAACGCAACCATGACGCCACTTCAGACTCATGTCCCACGAACCTCGGTGGATGCACATCAGAAATTATTTTCCATAAATCCTGATTCTGTCCCATGTCTAGCATAACTACATTGCTATGATTGCATTCCTGTTTGTGTGTACCTGTTTTTTAAGTCCACATCTGTTTGATGCAAATGTTTAAAACCTATTGTACAATAATTTTTATATGCTTGCTTTGGAAGTTTTTCATTTTTGATATTCTAGGAGTCTTGGGAGATGGCAGTGACTGGGCATTTCTCCCTCCTGTACACCCTGAGGAAAACCTACAGAGAGGCAGGGTGAAGCCTGCTCGCGCTCTCTCTCTCTCTCTCTCTCTCTCTCTCTCTCTCTCTGGGCCTGGGAGCCAGGAGTCCAGGCCTTTCTGGAAGGCTCCCTCTTCCTGGTGTGGCCTCCCTGCACTTCTGGCCTAGGCCTTGGCATCCTCCCTGGGCCAGAAACCTGGGTGCGGGTGGGGCTGCTTCCTGGGAGAAGGCCAGAGTGGGCCTCTGGGGCTTCCGGCCGAGGAGCGGGTTGTTTTCCGGAGTCTGGCAGCGCTTCCGGTACTTAACTGGATTTCAGGCCCGCCACTAGCTTGAGTCATGGGAAGCTGAGCCAGAACGGGCAAGGGCAGGCCTCAAAGGGATCGGGGCATCTTTTAAAGTGCAAGGTAAAGGCAGGGGCCTCGCTGCCTTTGGTGGGACCTTGCCCATGGGCCCGCCTTCTGCATCCAGCTCTTAGGGTCTGAACTGGGGGTGATAAGGTGAGCTTCCAGAATCCTGGGGCTCAGCACACAGATGTGGGCGGGGGCGTCCTACAGGACCTTGAACCAGGCTACTGTGGCTCCAGGGAGCTACTTCAGCTCCCCAGAAGGGCCGGCTTTGCACGTGCTACACCTGAGGCCTGGACTCCACCCCTCTGGCTGGCCCAGTTTTTTTCCTCTTTCCAGTCTCAGCGCAGACATCCCCTCCTCCAGGTAGTAACACAGAGCACAACCAACCATCTGGTTAATGTACTCAGAGGCCCTTCTCGATCAAATGTTAAGATTCTAAGAGAAATCCAGTTCTCAATTTTGAACTACATATGAATTTGGCAAACTGGTTTCCTCCCACAAAAATGAGAGCAAAAAGAGAAGAAATCTGAAATGTAACTCTGAAGCTGCAGGAAGATCAGAGCAAAGAGAAAAAGAAGCATAGGGACACTTACTCAACAGAAACATCTTT
Source organism: Aethalodelphis obliquidens (assembly GCF_003676395.1). NCBI lineage: Eukaryota > Metazoa > Chordata > Mammalia > Artiodactyla > Delphinidae > Aethalodelphis > Aethalodelphis obliquidens. The sequence goes on along the minus strand of NW_020837962.1, from coordinate 1,639,706 downwards.
AGACGAAGGTACAGAACAATATGTCAGCAGGATCTCAGAGTGACCATTTCTGATGTCTGTCAGGATTGCATTCAGAAACTGAGGGATTTTCTACTTTGGGTATAGACGGTAAAGAACTGAAACGCCCCCCTATTTAGACTGATTTGGAAATGTTAGTGTTTGTATAAAAGTCATATCAATTGGGCTTCCCTGGTGGCGCAGTGGTTGAGCGTCCGCCTGCCGATGCAGGGGACACGGTTCGTGCCCCGGTCCGGGAAGATCCCACATGCCGTGGAGCGACTGGGCCCATGAGCCATGGCCACTGAGCCTGCGAGTCCGGAGCCTGTGCTCTGCAACGGGAGGGGCCACAACAGTGAGAGGCCCCGTACCGCAAAAAAAAAAAAAAAAAAGTCATATCAATTAAAGCAACCGTACTCCAATAAAAATTTTAAAAATAAATAAGTCATATCATTAATTTCCAATGGAGTATGTATTAAGTAAATGTCTAAATATGTTAATGAGGCCAATTTTTCCAGCAATATTATTTTCCACTTCTTAGGAAGCTTTTGTTATGCATGTTCTGTCAATATACTTAAAACTGCAGCTTCTAAACACAAAATAAAAAGAAAATATTTACAAGACAAACAAATTTTTTGATTGCCAAATTCTCCTACATGGACTTTGTCTCATTTAATCCCCCTACAAGTCCTATAAGGCGGGTATTATAACTCCTGTTTTACAGATGAGGAAACTGAGGCCCAGAGAGGCTAAACCAGGCCCAGGGACTTGCATCCAGTCCTGGCAGGGGGCAAGAAGTGGGAGGGGACTCAAAGCCTCTCTCTGGCTCTACCCCACAAGAGGGGACTGACCCAGAGGACAACGCAGACTTGACGGAGGCAGCCCTGAGTGGGACAGTAGGGAGGCCCAGGAGGGACGTGCCGGCCCAGCCTCAGTCTCTCATGGTGCCCTGACCCCAGGCAGCTGGGCTCCAGCACTCATGCCCTGGACCACGAGGGCAGCATGGTAATCCCCTGCTGACGTGGGTCTCTCCCTGAGAGGATGAGTTCCAGAGGGCAGCGCCTGTCCTGTTTGCCGCTGTGGCCCCAGCATCAGCAGAGGGCAAGCAAGCATTGGTTCAATGAACAGCCGACCTCTACGCCTCAGTCTTCCTGTCTGGCTGCCGTGAGGTAATGCGGTGAGGTCGGTAAGACAGTATATTCCATGTGCTTGGCACACAGTAGGTCCTCAGGAGGAAATGGGGATTGATGATTATCAGTGATCAGTCCTCTGCCTCAAGAGGGGTCTGACCTAGCCCCCCTTTTTCTCACTGCCCCTCCAAGCTGCTATTGGAGAAACCATCCCCTGGGGGTCCCCCAGCCCAGAGTGAGCCCAGAGGGCCCCACCGCAGACTTCCTTGCCTCCCCGTGAGCACAGCCCTCCAGACTTCTGGAATTGGGATCCAACGAGAGAGAAGGGACATGAGCCACAAGGCCAGTGGGTCAAAGTCCAGGGCAGTGGCTGCAAGCCAGGAACACCCCCCCCCCCACCGCCGCCCCCGAGGGAGGTGGGGGCAGGGTAGGACTGCAGCTGAGGCAGGAGGAGAGGAGGGGGCTGTGTGGCTCACTTCCTCTGACTGGGGCCCCCGGGACCCCCCCTGATGGCATGAGGAGCGCCCACTGGGTTGGGTGATGTGTTTTCTGAGTGTGACACCCGTCGGCCAACAGAGGACAGCAAATACATTTTTTATGATCCTGGGAGGCTCATTCCAGTCACGTTTACTTGAAAAGAGGCTGGGCAGTCGAAGGGGACAAGTCATGTCTCAGTTATGTGGATCCTCTTTGGGCAAGAGGGGACACTTGTGGGATGATGTGGGGTTCTGGGAAAGGGATGCGGGGTTGGGGGGCAGATTTCAGGAAGGGGGCGGGCTGTAGGGGGTTCTCCCTTACTGTTGGAACCTCATGTACTTTATGGAGGGGGAGGAGCTTATGGGAGGAACGGGTGTCAGCACAAGAGGCCAGATCTTTGCCAGGTGGAGAGGGTACCCTCATGCCCCAGCCCCCAATTTCCAGCCTATCTCCCAGAGCCTGGGACCATGAAAGCAGCAACAGAGGGACTTTGGAATGGGGAAGGGGAAGCACAACTTTATGTTTTGGCCTTAAGGTGGGTTGGTATTTTGGGGAGTTCTTGGGAACAGAGCATGTCCATCCAATTTCAGACCCGGGGCTTCTGAGGGACTCCAGTCATCCCAGAGGAGGTTAGGGGCCGCCAAGGGGTGAGCGGCCAGGTGTGGAAGCCAGACTTGGTGCAGCTCCAACTTCTACTGTTTGTTCATAGCGGGTAGAGAGGAGTGAGAAAAATCGGAGGAAGGGCTAAAAGCGCCGGCTGGCACTGTCACTGAGTGTTCCGAAAGTGGGGGGGGCGGATCTGGGGGCGAGTCGGAATCTTAAGTAGATGCGTCCCCATTCAGACACCCCCGGCTGAGGGATCCCTGGAGCGCATGTGGAGGAATCCTGTCCGCCCCCCAGGAGGGAGGCCCAGCCTAGGCTCCCTCATCCGGGCCACCGGGGTATTGGAAGTGGGGAATCTCCCCTCTTCCCCGTCCCCGCCCCACCCCCCCGAGTTTGGAGAACCCCAGGCTCTGCCCCCATAGGTCGAGGCTGACGTCGCCGCCGCATTTCTAGGAATGCCCCTATCCGCTGACTATATTTGGCGAGGGTTTCTAGGAAGCCCCCCCGCCCCCGCCCCGCCCGGCCCCGCCCGGCCCCGCCGCAGCCCCCGCCCCGGGCAGGCGGTCGCGCTTGTCTTCCAGGCTCTCACCCTCTCTCCCCGGCCGGGGAGGAGCCGCCCCGCCGCTTGGGCCGCCGCTGCCGCCTCCCCAGCGCGGCCAACCCCGGGCCGGCCCAGCCCCCGCCCCGGGCCGGCCATAGGGCGTGGGGGGGTGGGGAGCGGGGGAGGGTGGGGGCCGGGCCGGTGGGGGGGGGGGGCGGGGGCGCGGCTTTGTGGCGGCAGCGGACCTTGGAGGCCGGGTGCAGCCCCGTCGGCTCCGCGCTCTCGGCAGAAAAGGCTTTTATACGCCCCCTGCCCATCACTTGGATCTGATCTGAGTAAGGGGGGGATTTTTTTCTGGAAGTACCCCCCCACCCACGGTGAAGGATTTGAGGCTGGACTCCAATCGAGGAGGAGGCTGGGCGCCCCCCACCCCGCGCACGCCTCCCGAGAGCCCTGGAAGGCGCAGCCCCGGGGGGCCCCCTGCACCCCCAGAGGAGGCAGCGGCGGTGAGTCTCCCCCTTTTTCCTGCAAGGCACCCCTCCCCCGGGCCAGGGGGCCGCGGCAGGTGGGTGCCCAGGCCCCCGGGACAGAAGGGGGTGCGGGGTGGCTGCCTGGGGGGTGGGTGGCGACACGAGCCGGGAGGGAGGTGGCGGCGGGGGGGAAACGCGCGGCTCTCCCGGGACCCGGCGCTAGACGCTTGCCTGGGAGGGAAGCCGCCGCCGCTGCCGACCCCGAGGCAGCGGGATTGGGCTCCCTCCCCCCCTCCCCCCTCCCTGGCTCCCGAGAGGGGCGTGTTAGGCGTGGAGGTGGGATGGGGGCGAGGCAGCCCCCCACCTCCCTAATGCCGGGGCTTGGAAATTAACGAGGCGGGTTGAAAGCCTACCACCCCGCCCCCACCCCGGAAAGCCGGTTCGGGAAACTGACTCGCTGCGTGACCCCGATATCAGTGCCGCGCGGAGAGCAGGCCGCCCTGCTAGCGCGTCCGCGCCCGCCGCACCTCGTCGTCACTCCACGTGCGCCTGGGCCGCGCTGGCACGGGCAGGGGGGCCAGCGCCAGCCTCCGGGGGCTGGGCCCTGGGGACGTCCGGAAAAGCCGGGAGCACAGTCCCCAGAGAGTTACCACCTCCCCGAAGTAAAGTTGGCTGCCCCCTCCCTCCGAGGAGTAGGCGGCCATAGCACGTTGGCTGTAGCTTTCGCTGGACAGGAGTTAATAAAAATTAAAAAAAAATCTAGGTTCCGGGGTGCGGATCGGGGTGTCAGGGCCCGAGACCACACCAAGTTGCTCTGGCAAAAGTTAGGAGAAAAAAAGGAAAAGGCATTTTTGATTTGGGGCTGGGGGTGTGTGGCGTTTCTGGTTTCTCCTGCTTCCAAGCCCCACCGTGGGGAGCGTTGGAATGTGCCGCTCAGATCCTCTGAGGACACATCCATATTTATAATTTATTTTTAGGAGAAGTTGTGAAAAAGGGAGGGGGTTTAAAATGGGGAGAAAAGGTGTGTGTATCGGGGTGGCCTTTCCAGAACCCAGAGGCTAATTGAGCTATTAAGATGGAAATCACTTCCTCCAGTCTGGGCAAGCTGCAAATTTGACTTTAATAAGACAATTAAGGGCACAAATAACTAAACTTTAGCTGGATTTGGGAAGGGGTGGGGGTGGGGCACTGCAGGAGGCCCCTCAGGCACTCCTTTTGCGCTCCCCTAAGGGCCATTTTGGACGCTCAGCGTCTTCCCTGCAGCGTCTTCCCTGCCCCAGCTATGGGTCTGGGGGCAAGGGAGGGAAAAGATACCCCCATGGGGCAGGCAAATACGCCCTCCGTCCCCACCATGCAACTCTGGCTTTTGGATGAGATGAACTGTCATCCCATCGTTTCTGCAGGAAAACCCAGTAATGATTCCTTTAATTATCCAGGATTCTCCAAAATCCTGCCTCAAAGGCAGCCTGCCCCAGTGCTGTGAGCTGAGAAGGGGGACACCCTTCTGGAGGAAGGAGGTTTTGGAGGCTGTGGTCCCAGAATCGGGGTTTTGAGGGCGAGATGAGTTTATGTTTTATCCAACTGGCCCACAAAGTCCCGCTTTTGGGGTCATTATAAACGGCGAGGGATTCAGGCCCCAGCAGTCCCTGGAGGAAGGGGGCAGAGAGCTAGCTGCACTCCGAAGGTCGGTCAGAGGAAAGCAGGGAGGTTTGCTTCTTTTGGTAAAACTGAAAAGCCGTCTGGGGGATATTCTTATATATGTGTGTGTATGTGTTCTTAGTCTGTTGAACCTGCTGTTTTCAAGGGCCTTTCTTTGGGAGGCCAAGAAGGTATGAGAAGGCAAAAGTACTTCCCCCCACCCCGCCCCCCAGTGGTTTAATGAGATGTTTTAAACAGGATTTTAAGGGAATGAGTGACACATGGGTTGTGTCAAACCATTTGACACCCTCAAAAATCAAACATCACTGACATCGTGAATTGCAGTTACATTAGATTTGCTTGCTTGCTCCCACGTGGAATTGCAGTATTTCTCTGCAATTCTTTGCTACGCTGATCTTAGTCATTTTATAAGAAACGCTGGATAATCTGTTGTCAGGGAATTCTCTAAGGCAAGGGTGGCGGAGGTACAAATGCCCTTCCCATTAACCTTATTAAGTTCAGTTAATTTACACACACACACACACACACACACACACACACACACACACACACACACACACACACACACACACACACACAC